>NW_016806895.1:2337588-2340715 GCF_001698545.2 Rhinopithecus bieti | reverse complement strand
TTTTTTTTTTTTTTTTTTTTTTTTTTTTTTTTTTTAGCACAGAAGCAGAACATGAAGTGAGTTTTTAATTTGTGGTTTCCCCCTCAATGTTTAGAATGATGTTAAAAAAATAACTTAGAGAAGGTAATGAATTCTTCATATTCATGTCCCCATTTGGCCACAAACTTCTTATCACCTTATTTAGTTTCTGCCTTTCCAAAGTTGAATAGTAATTTTTAGTTTTTTTCACAGTAGTGTATGAAATATGAACGTTGGTTTTGAAGTCATAAAAAATATGAAACAGGAATTTGGAGTAACCAATTTTTCTATTAAGTTTCTATAGCTTGCCTATTTATATAGAAGTATCTGCTGCTGAGCCTTTCTGTTATCTAGGCCAGAAGCACTTTACTCCAGGTCAGCTTCAGACCCCAAACACCAGATTTCCTGGGTGAGAATGAGCAGGTACTGTTTGAAATTAGATCATCAAGATAAAGAAAAGACAGAGAGAAAAACCTATGCCTCCAATTTCACCTCTTGAGGTGAAGTCCAGTTTTCTGGTTAATTGAAATAATTACTGTGTTTCTTAAGTTTTAATATAATGAAGTACTTTGGGTTTGTTTCTTTTGGTAGTGACACAGTGCCATCGGCACTGTTTGATCTTTGTTTTCTTGCTTATATTTCCTTATATCCTTCAGCAAATATTTGTAAGATGGCCCACCTAGACCTGCAGTGTCCTGGTGGTCCTTTTAAGCACTAACCATCAGCAAGGCCCCACTCGGTGGCCCTAGCCAGCCTGAGTCCGGGAGGGGATGACCCTTTCAGCATAGCTTTAGAAGACAGGAATGTTTCTAGCTGCTCTTATGATAGTAAATGTATCTCTGTACTTAGCTCACTTGAAATAATCTTTATTTCCACAAAACTTAAAAAAAAAAAAAGACAAAAGAGCTCTTAATGACTGCCTTATATTTTAAAATAGCCAGAACTCTGTCTGCTCTCCTGGAATACTCTTCTCCCAGATATCCACATAACTTGCTCCCTCATTTCCTTCAGGGCTCCATTCAAAATACCATTTTATCAAAGAGGCCTTCTGTGACCACCCTCTGTAAAACGGAAACTAACACGCCAACCCCCAGCACCCCCTATATGCGCTAACCTGCTGTTTAATTTTTCTCTAGAATACTTGTCACCACTGGACACATTATATATGTTTTTTTTTTTTTGTTTAACTTTTTTTGCTCTCCCCATATTATATATGTCTATAATATTTTCCCCCTCCCATCAATAGAATGTAAGCTTCATGAGACAGGAACAGGGTCTCTTTTGATCAACTCTGCCTTCCCTTCCCTGGAACAATCCCTAACATGTATTAGACATTCAATAAATATTTGTTTAATGAATAAAGGAATGACCTCACTTTTATTTCTGTCCTTATAGTCAGCAGTACCCAGGCAGCCAATTTTTAATGCTAGGAGGCATCCAGCAGACAACCGTAAAATGCCATAATGAATTCCACAGGACAGTTTTGTGATTCCAGAGTGTGTGAACACTCAAATGCCCTCACTAGATGGCAGTGAGGCAAGACGCGCCCCCTTAAAAATCATCCTGAGCTGTTCTCTTGTGGTGGATGGAAGAACAATTCCAAGAGGAAGAGAGGTCAGGAGTTGCCTTTATCCCTAAGAGGAAGCCTGTACATTTTATGCATTTTCTGCATATTTTAGGAGCTGTCATATTAAACCCAACAGGCCTTAACTCTGGGAGAGTTTTCTTCCTTCTAAGGCAGTCTTCTGAGTCAGCATTCTGTCTGGGAATCCAATTTTCCCTTCTCATGGCTTTGTCCTGGTGAATAGCTGAACAAATAGGAAAGCACTGATGCTTCACAATGAAGTAGTAAAACCCCTGATAAGCCCACTGGGCTCAGTCTTTTTAAATATTATTTTTTGTTTGTTTAGTTTGCAGTGGTATGGGGGACAGGGTAGCAGGAATTCCACGTGAAGTTCATAGCCTTTTTTAAACACGTAACAAGTAACAGGAAATGGTGGCGCCCGCCTGTAGTCCCAGCTGCTGGGGAGGCTGAGGCATGAGAATCGCTTGAATCCGGGAGGTGAAGGTTGCAGTGAGCCGAGGTTGCAGCACTGTACTCCAGCCTGGGCAGCAAAAACTCTGTCTCAAAAAAAAAAAAAAGTGTAATTAAATATATACATTTACATTGTTGTGTAACCATCACCACCATCCATCTCTAGAACTTCTTCATCTCAAACTGAAACTCTGTGCCCACTAGACATCAACTCCCCATTTCCCCTCCCACTAGGCCCTGGCAACCACCATTCTACTTTGTGTCTGAATTTTCATGACTACTGTAGTAGGATCATAGAGTATTTGTCTTTTTGTGACTGGCTTATTTCAGTTAGCATGATGTGATGTCCTCAGAGTTGATCCATGTTGTAGCATGTGTCAGAATTTCCTTCCTTGTTAAGGCTGAATGATGTTGATGGACACATAGGGGATGATTCCACCTCTTGGCCATTGTAAACAGTGCTGCTATGAACATAGGTTGCAAGTATCTCTAATCTTGTTTTCAGTACTTTTGGATGTGTACCCAGAATTGGAATTGCTGGATCATATGATAATTCTATCTTTAATTTTGGGGGGAACTATTTTGTGGGTCTTTGTTTTGTTTTTGATAGTAACCATTCTAATGGGTATGAGGTGGTATCTCATTGTTTTGATTTGCATTTCCCTAATGATCGGTGATGTTGAACATCTTTTCATGTGCTTATTGGCCATTTGTATATGGCCATGTTCTACTTCTTTGGAGAAATGTCTATTCAAGTCCTTGGCCCATTTTTTAAATCATGTTTTTTCATTGTTGTTGTTGTTTAGGAAACTTTTAAATTGAAGTTTAACAAGATTAGCCTTATGAGTTTCCTTGTCTTGAGCATGTTTGTGGAGTGACTTATCAAATCACTTGGGCTGGGGAGGTGCCGCGCGCGGGCCGGCGCTCGACCCCTCCCCCCGTGGCTCGGCCGCCCCCTCCCCCCCCGCTCCGCCCGCTCAGAGCATAATGGCAGCGTCTGAGGTTGCTGGTGTTGTGGCCAATGCCCCCAGTCCTCCGGAATCTTCTAGTTTATGTGCTTCCAAATCAGACGAA
>NW_016806895.1:2312517-2336575 GCF_001698545.2 Rhinopithecus bieti | reverse complement strand
TCTGGTCAAAGATCTCTATAATGAGTTTGAATGAAAATTATTCTTGTGAAAGGTGAGAGAGGAATCAAAACAATATTTCTAAGTTAATATTTTATTATAGTATGTATAACTAAATTAATACATGTAACTAAAATATTCTAACCAGCATTAGGCTAATTCATTGGTATCCCCAAAACTTATTCCAGTTGGCCCTCAAAAATTATTTGGATCTTCAGAATCATTTATGTTTGGCCATTTACTGTAGACTGTCTTTAGAACCCAGGTTTTTGGCCGGCTGTGGTGGCTCACGCCTATAATTCCAACACTTTGGGAGGCTGATGCAGGCAGATGGATCCCTTGAGCACAGGAGTTTGAGACCAGCCTGGGCAACATGGCAAAACCATGCAAAAAATACAAAAAATTAGCTGGGCATGGTGGCATGTTACTGTAGTCCTAGTTACTCAGGAGGCTGAGGTCGAGGATCGCTTGAGCCAAGGATATTGAGACTGCAGTGAGCCTTGATTGCACCACTGCACTCTAGCTTGGGTGACAAGAGTTTAGACCCTCTCTAAAAACAAAAACAAAAAACAAAAAACTAGGTCTTAACCACCAAGCTATACTACCTGCACATGGGATAGAAATCATTGGATTGAAACTAAGTTCTTTCATTGTGATAGTCAGGAGGGTTTACATAGTCTAGTTTTGTTCTTCTAGTAGTTAAGTTAAAAGTATTATGACTTTTCTTTTCATCTTATGTGTTTGATAGCACCAAAGACTCTGCACAGAAACAGAAGAACTCACCTCTGTTGAGTGTAAGCCAAACGATAACCAAGGAAAATAACAGAAATGTCCATCTGGAGCACTCAGAGCAGAATCCTGGTTCATCAGCAGGTGACACCTCAGCAGTGCACCCGGCGGTTTTAGGAGAAAACTTGATAGCCACAGCCCTTTGTCTTTCTGGCAGTGGATCTCAGTCTGATTTGAAGGACGTGGCCAGCACAGCAGGAGAGGAGGGGGACACAAGCCTCCGGGAGAACCTCCATCCAGCCACTCGGTCTCTTAAGGCAGGGTGCCATACAAAGCAGCTTGCCTCTGGGAATTGCTCTGAAGAGAAATCCCCACAAGCCTCCATCCTAAAGGAAGGTAACAGGGACACAGGCTTGGATTTCCGACCTGTAGTGTCTCCAGCAAATGGGGTTGAAGGAGTCCGAGTGGATCAGGATGATGATCAAGATAGCTCTTCCCTGAAGCTTTCTCAGAACATTGCTGTACAGACTGATTTTAAGACGACTGATTCAGAGGTAAACACAGATCAAGATATTGAAAAGAATTTGGATAAAATGATGACAGAGAGAACACTGTTGAAAGAGCGTTACCAGGAGGTCCTGGACAAACAGAGACAAGTGGAGAATCAGCTCCAAGTGCAATTAAAGCAGCTTCAGCAAAGGAGAGAAGAAGAAATGAAGAATCACCAGGAGATATTAAAGGCTATTCAGGATGTGACAATAAAGCGGGAAGAAACCAAGAAGAAGATAGAGAAAGAAAAGAAGGAGTTTTTGCAGAAGGAGCAGGATCTGAAAGCTGAAATTGAGAAGCTTTGTGAGAAGGGCAGAAGAGAGGTGTGGGAAATGGAACTGGATAGACTCAAGAATCAGGATGGCGAAATAAATAGGAACATTATGGAAGAGACTGAACGGGCCTGGAAGGCAGAGATCTTATCACTAGAGAGCCGGAAAGAGTTACTGGTACTGAAACTAGAAGAAGCAGAAAAAGAGGCAGAATTGCACCTTACTTACCTCAAGTCAACTCCCCCAACACTGGAGACAGTTCGTTCCAAACAGGAGTGGGAGAGACAAGACTGAATGGAGTTCGGATAATGAAAAAGAATGTTCGTGACCAATTTAATAGTCATATCCAGTTAGTGAGGAATGGAGCCAAGCTGAGCAGCCTTCCTCAAATCCCTACTCCCACTTTACCTCCACCCCCATCAGAGACAGACTTCATGCTTCAGGTGTTCCAACCCAGTCCCTCTCTGGCTCCTCGGATGCCCTTCTCCATTGGGCAGGTCACAATGCCCATGGTTATGCCCAGTGCAGATCCCCGCTCCTTGTCTTTCCCAATCCTGAACCCTGCCCTTTCCCAGCCCAACCAGCCTTCCTCATCCCTTCCTGGCTCCCATGGCAGAAACAGCCCTGGCTTGGGTTCCCTTGTCAGCCCCACGGTCCACACATGCCCCCTGCCGCCTCCATCCTGCCTCCCCCAGGCTTGGGCGGTGTTAAGGCTTCTACTGAAACTCCCCGGCCCCAACCAGTAGACAAACTGGAGAAGATCCTGGAGAAGCTGCTGACTCGCTTCCCACAGTGCAATAAGGCCCAGATGACCAACATTCTTCAGCAGATCAAGACAGCACGTACCACCATGGCAGGCCTGACCATGGAGGAACTTATCCAGTTGGTTGCTGCACGACTGGCAGAGCATGAGCGGGTGGCAGCAAGTACTCAGCCACTTGGTCGCATCCGGGCCTTGTTCCCTGCTCCACTGGCTCAAATCAGTACCCCAATGTTCTTGCCTTCTGCCCAAGTTTCATATCCTGGAAGGTCTTCACATGCTCCAGCCACCTGTAAGCTATGTCTAATGTGCCAGAAACTCGTCCAGCCCAGTGAGCTGCATCCAATGGCGTGTACCCATGTATTGCACAAGGAGTGTATAAAATTCTGGGCCCAGACCAACACAAATGACACTTGTCCCTTTTGTCCAACTCTTAAATGACGGACCTGACTGGGGAGGAAGAAGAAGAGAAACTGATGTGAACAGGAAGCGCGGGTTCAAGATTTCTAAAACTCTATATTTATACAGTGACATATACTCATGCCATGTACATTTTTATTATATAGGTAATGTGTGTATAGAAAGTCTGTATTCCAATGTTCGTAAATGAAAGTATGTATATTATGCAGAAAAAAAAAAAGAAAATCACTTGGGCTGGCAGCTTAGGGACTTTTTGGGTCTAATCCAGCTTCCAACATTCCTTCACAGAGTAATCATAGAATCTTAGAATTAAATGAGCCTCACAGAGCCACCAGTCCAGTTCTCTCATGTTGCAGATAAAGAAACTGAGCCTACTGCTTTTTCCACTGTGCCCTTATTACCTAATAGACAGCATCTAATCCCTATAGACAGCATTTTCTTCATCTTTAGATCTACCTGTCTTTGCCTTTTTTCTCATGTTCCTACGAGTGTTTTGAAGGCTAGGAAATTGATTTTAAATGATTGCACAGTATTTAGTAATTTATGTTAGGCAGGAGGTTGTGTATATGTTGGACTTATACTTTTTGGGGATTGTTCGATGTCATTTTCAAGTATGGCATTTTCTTTAGAAAACTGTAGACCTGGCCAGGCACTGTAGCCTATGCCTATAATCCCGACACATTGGGAGGCTGAGGCAGGAGGATCACTTGAGCCCAGAAGTTTGAGACCAGCCTGGGCAATGAAAGTGAGACCCCTGTCTCCACAAAATATTAGCTGGGTGTGGTGGTGCCTGCCTGTAGTCCCAGCTACTCAGGAGGCTAAGGCAGGACAATCATTTGAGCCTAGGAGTCAAGGCTGCAATGAGCAATGATTGTGCCACTGCACTCCAGCCTGGGTGACAGAGCGAGACCCTGTCTCATAAATAAATAAATGAATGAATAGGCTACGTGTCGTGGTGCGTGCCTGTTATCCATCTACTGCGGAGGCTGAGGTGGGAGGATCACTTGAGCCCAGGGAGTCGAGACTGCAGTGAGCCATGATCATGCCACTGCCCTCTAGCATGGGCAACACAGCAAGACGCTGTCACATACACACACACACAAAAGGAAAACAGTAGGCCTTTCTTTTTCAGGGAAATGAGCAGATGGGGGCAAAAGACAGGAAGAAGTAATGCTGACCTCAACTTAAAGTAAAACACTTATGTTAATCTTTGGAAATAAATGAACTCTCAGAATTACTCTCTAGTTTCTATTAGACACATTAGACAATGCTTTTATGAGTACACATTAGAGTTGATCTGGTACAGTGTCCTTTTTGAGATCAAGCAGTTTGGAGCTGCCACATAAAAGACCACTGCTTATGCCCAGGCACTAATTCATGGCTATGTTGGTGATGGCTTCCTGGTCAAAGGTATCAGCTGGCAGTAGAGAAGTTCAGGATACTTGGCCTTATGTAAAAGATCTCTGGGAAGCTCCTAGTTTTTACATTCTGCATTAAAATTTTTTTAAATTGTGGTAAAATATACATAACATGAGATTTACCATTGTAACCATTTAGAAATCCACAGTTCAGTGGCATTAAGTACAATCACATTGCTGTGCAGCCATCACCACTATCCACCTTCAGAACTTCTTCATCATCCCAGACTGAAACTCCCCAACAAACAATAACTCTTCATTCTCCCTCCTCCCAGCCCCTGGCAACCACTTGCTCTTTCTGTGAATTTTACTACTCCCAGTGCCTCATATAAGTGGAGTCATACAGTATCTGTCTTTTTGTTTCTGCCTTATTTCATTTAGTATAATGTCACGGTTTATCCCTGTTGTAGCATGTGTCAGAATTTCCTTCCTTTTAAAGGCTGAATAATATTCCATTGTATGTATTACCACATTTTGTTTATCCATTCGTCTGTCAGTAGACCCTTGGGTTGTTTCCACCTTTTGGCTATTATGAATAATGCTGCTATGAAAATGGGTATACAGATATCTCTTAGAGTCCCCGCTTTCAATTCTTGGATATATACCTAGGATTGTAATTGCTGCATCATATGGTAGTTCTATATTTAACTTGTTGAGGAATTGCCATATTGTTTTCCACAGTAGCTGCACTGTTACTCATTCCTACCAGCAATGCACAAGAGTTCCCACTTTCTCCACATCCTTGCCAATACTTGTCTTTTTTTTTTTTTTTTTTTTTTGGTAATAGTCATCCTAATGGGTGTGAAATAGTATTTCATTGTGGTTTTGATTTGCATTTTTCTAATTATTAGTGATGTTGAGCATCTTTTCATATACTTACTAGCCATTTGTATATTTCTTTGGAGAACTATCTAATTTGCCCCTTTTTGAATTAGGTCATTTTTTTCTTGTTGCTGAGTTTAGCTAACATGCCTTTTGATTTGCAGGTATTTTTAAGAGGGTGTTTGCTGTGTGGTGCCTTATAAATATATGCCCATTTATGTTGTTTATTTAAAGGAAATCTCTGTACAGATAGATATATTAAAAATGAATATGTTTAGGCCAATTGTGGTGACTCACACCTGTAATCCCAGCACTTTGGGAGGCCAAGGTGGGCGGATCACCTGAGGTCAGGAGTTTGAGACCAGCCTGGCCAACATGGTGAAACCCCATCTTTACTGAAAAATACAAAAAATTAGCTGGGCGTGGTGGCACGCACCTGTAGTCCCAGCTACTCAGGAGGTTGAGGCAGGAGAATCACTTGAGCCCAGGAGCCGGATGTTGCAGTGAGCTGAGATTGCACCACTGCATTCCAGTCTGGACAACAGAGCAAGACTCCATCTCAAAAAAAATTAATATGTTTATTATTATATTATATATTGTATTCTATGTTATAATATATAATGTTATCTATATTTTTTTTGTTCCAACAGTATATCCTTTCAGGCTCTGATGACTTCAACCTGTACATGTGGAGAATTCCGGCAGATCCAGAAGCAGGTGAGTATATCCTTCACATGAACATACTGCTATTGCTGGCCCTGTTGACCTTTGGTATGCTGTGCCCTGAGGGGACAGATCTTTAGCAGTAGAGGATAACAATTCTCTTCTGACATAAGCTGTGACCAAAGGAAATTTAAAAATAAAAATTATAAACCAGATTAAACTATATCCCTCAAACATAGCTTTATCTGACATAAATGATGCTTATATTTTTTTCCTCCTAAGAACCTTTCTTCAGACTTCATAGAACTCCTTTATGTCCTTTATTCCTTTATTTCCAATCTCCTCCTATTTCACACCTGGTTTTTTTTTTTTTTTTTTTTTTTTTTGAGATGGAGTTTCTCTCTTGTTGCTCAGGCCGGAGTGCATTGATGGTATCTCGGCTCACTGCAACCTCTGCCTCCCAGGTTCAAGTGATTCTCCTGCCTCAGCCTCCTGAGCAGCTGGGATTACAGGCGCACGCCACCACACCGGCTAATTTTTTGTATTTTTAGTAGAAACAGGGTTTCACCGTGTTGGCCAGGCTGATCTCGAACTCCTGACCTCAGATGATCTCCCCTCCTCAGCCTCCCAAAGTGTTGGAATTACAGGCATGAGCCACCACGCCCAGCCCACACCTGGAATGTTTTTGTCTTGCTTTTACATGCTTTGCTTTTATTATCCATCTTCATATTCTTGCTTATTACTCTACAAACAGTTGGTAGGGCTCTTTCTTTCCTTTGTCCTCCCTGGTCATGTTAACTAAAGGGAGGCTTTCTCTGTTGATGGACAGGTATGTTCCCTGGGGCTTTGTTGACCCAGGATGTCAGAGAAATTAGGAAGAAATATTTCTGCGTTTGCTGTAGTTGTATTCTGAAAAAAGCCTACAGCTTTCCGTAAATTTGTATTTAAGCAATCTGAGCTTTCAAAAGTGTGGATCATACCTCTTTGTTCTTTTTACTTGCTGTTTTTTGTTTGTTTGTTTGTTTGTTTTACCTTTTTTTTCTTAGGATGGTTTGTTTCTTAATCTTCATTCTTGATAATAGTGTCTTCGTGTGCTCAATGAGTGCTACCTAATGGTAGAAAAATGTCTGTTTTTAATACTCAAACAGCTCAATATGGCCATCTGTTCCAGGTGATATATGACATTAAGCTGAAAAATGGCCTTTAGGAAAATTAGAGTACTATGCCCAGTATATTACACAAAACATGTCTATAGTAGTGCTCAGAGTTTAGGGAAGTTCTTGGCTATTGCTGAATTAACAATATTCTTACCAAATATCTGCCTTTCAAAACCTGTTGAGGCCCACTTTTGGCATAACTCAACATTTGCTGTGGTCTAGTTACTAAACAAGTTACAAAAGGGCTTTTCCCTTTCTAGAATTTAGAAAGCATGAGTGAAACAGCTTACCTTTGAAGCACAAGCAAATGGAACAGCAGTAGTCTACCTGAACAAAAAGTGAAGTTCTAGCACTTGAGGTAGTTGTAGATACAAGTCCCTCACCCCTGTAAATCCTAGCTTGATTGGTTGAGAAGTAATCTTTGGGTTTAATTGTATCTTTTACCTGATCTTGGAAAGCTTTTAATTATTAAGTTAGTATGACTTTAAAAATAGAATGAGGATAATCCTTCTTCTCCCCAGGACTATTCTCTGGAATCTTTTTCAAGTTTGAATAGAGACAATAGGAAAGAATTAGCAATAGTATCATAGGTTTTCTTCTTCTCCCTGCTGCTTTCTTTCTTTCTTTTTTTTTTTGTAAGAGATAGGGTCTCACTCTCGAGCCCAGGCTGGAGTGGAGTGGCATGACCTTGGTTCACTGTAGCCTCAAACTCTGGGCTTAAGTGATCGTCCCACCTTGGCCTCCCAAAGTGCTGGAAGTATATGGCATGAGCCACTGTGGCTGGCCCCCTGCTGCTTTCTTTACTGATTTAGGATATGGACCATCTAGTCTGCCAGAGCTGCAGTAACAAAGTATCACAGACTGGGTGGCTTAACAGAAATTTATTTTCTCACAGTTCTGCAGGCTAGAAGTCCACGATCAAGGTGCTGGCCAGTTTGATTTCTCTCAGTGTCTCTCTCCTTGGCCACCTTCTCACTATGTTCTCACTTTTCTCTGTGCACATGCATCCCTAGTGTCCCTTGCCCTTCTTATAAGGAAGTTCTCATGTCACCTTCTAGATGTTCTCCAGAGATAGTACCCCTAAGTTTAGTTAGTAGTTCCTTAAAAAATAATTATGTCAATTCCTCTGCTGTACTGATTTTCTCTCCTGAATTTGTTCTACCCCTGTTTATGGATTAACGGAATACATCTAGCAGATTTAGTCTGACCAGGCCAGATAAGAATCTTTGGCTGCTTTATTCTAAAGTGCACTATGCAGTGTTTCAGAAAGTACACCCAATGTCACATAAGCTTTTTTAAAGGCCACAGAACCCATGATCTATTAATACTTTCCACATAGGCTGTGGTTGGTTCTGCATCCCCATCCTTTACTTGGTACTTGGGCTTCTTTGTTCACAAGGACAAGACCTTATGACTATCCCTGTTGTTGGATTCACTAACTGTAATTGAGGGTTTGTTTTATCTGTATCGCTCTTCAGCTCACATCATCAATCACAGCAAGTCTGTATTTTTACAGACTTGATCATCATCTTGCTCTGTATGTGTCTAAAGTATCTTTTAAGATTATTTTTTGCATGTCTTGACTCATTTGGGGATTCAGCCCTTCTGCCACTATTCTGACAGATCCCACCCACATTTTTTTTTTTCTCTTCTCTCTCTTTAAAAAAAAAAAAAAGTCAGGGTCTCGCTATGTTGCCCAGGCTGGAGTGCAGGGGCTATTCACAGGCACAATCAGAGCATACTACATACAGCCTTGAGCTCCTGGGCTGAAGCAATCCTCCTGCCTAAGCCTCCCAAGTATCTGGGACTACAGGTGCGCGTCACTGTGCCTGGTCTCTTTTATTTTTTCATATTCGTGGAACTTCTCTTTTTCTTTCTATTCTTCCTTCTTGTTCTTTTTTATTACCTCCACTATTTTTGTAATTAAATACTTTTTTAATCAAAGTAATAGAGCTATATAATTTTTAAATCAAATAATATTATAAAGCTTATTTTTTAAAAGCACAGCAGTCCCTTTCTCTACCTTTGCCTATAACATGCTTATAATATTTTTGGATTTTCAATATTAGACATTCTGTGTTGACTTTCTACTATTGAAATCAATCAGTTTCCCAAGACAGGAATCTTCATTCTCCTACGTAGAGAGTATTTGCCTGGTAATTAAACTATGGCTCTAAGAGCCAAATAGGGAAATGAGGCTGTGGGTCTTACAGATCTATATGAAGATTTTTGTTGAATCCTACCCCCCAACTGTGCCTTGTATCCCCAGTCTAAAACCTCTTTGGGTCAGTGTCAGTTGGCAACCCCCAGACTTCTGCTTATGTGGGGAATGGATGGTTTCCTGGCCATGTGGACTCAAGGGAAGAGTTTTAACCATGCTTTATACATGGTTTTAACTCCTCCTGTTTTCAGCCCTACTCTTCAACCTGGCTTCAGGAATACTTGGTACCTCTCATTTTTATATGTAATACCTCAATTTTAAAATGTTGGCAATTAATGCATAGCTATAAAAAATATTTAGCAAAGTTCAGTAAGCCTAACAAGATATCTGTGGGCTGGATGCATCCCTTGAGTTCTAACTTTGAATGCTTAGATGAGGAAAATCTTGTCAGGAAACTCTTAATCCAATCTAATGTATTTTTGACTTAAATAATCATGGGCCAAGGATAAGTGTGTACACATTCATTCAATCATTCATTTTCTCTCTCTGTCTTTCCCTCTTTCTCTCACCTATTGGATATATGATTCTAAGGCAGGCTAGTAAGGGAAAGCTGACTTGCCATTTGTATACCTAATGACATAATCAGAACTAGACTCTAGATGACAAGCAGTCAGCATTTATTTGATGCCTGCTGTGTGTTTCATGTGCGTGCTGAGTGCTGAGAGAATGAGATGGAGAGCAGTCCTGAGTGTTAGCCAAAGTCAAGGCCATCTTTTTCTTCTGCACACTCCTGCTCAGGAAGACTGTTAATCAGTCTTTGTTTTTTTGCTATACAAACTCCAAAGAGATGAAATTTATTTGCGGTATAAACAGTACTATATAGGTCTTTCCAACAGGACTTCCTAGTGGGCTGAGGAGATCATTTCAATATATAAGACCTATATCTACTATAAAACTTGCTACCAGGGAAGATCAGGTCCAATTTTTTAGTTGATTTTAAATAACTCATTCTAAAAATCCCTTTAAAAATTAGAGGAAGGGGCCGGGCGCAGTGGCTCATGCCTGTAATCCTGGCACTTTGGGAGACTGAGGGAGGCGGATCACTTGAGGTCAGGAGTTTGAGACCAACCTGGCCGACATAGTGAAACACTGTCTTTACTAAAAATTCAAAAATTAGCCGGGCATAGTGGTGCACACCCATCATCCCAGCTACTTGGGAGGCTGTGGCAGGAGAATTGCTTGAACCCGGGAGGGAGAGGTTGCAATGAGCCGAGATCGCACCACTGCACTCCAGCTTGAGTGACAGAGGAGACTCCAGCTCAAAAAATAAAAACAAAAAAATAAAATAAAATAAAATTAGAGGAAGGAATAGAACTAGAACTGGGAACTTTGCTGTGGCAAAGAAAAAGTCCATTGGAATATGTCTATGACCTCTAAAGTAGGTAGGAAGGGCATCTGTTTTTATGTGGCAATTCTGAAAATAAAATAAATAGACTAGCAGTTACATATAGAGCCAGAGTTACATGTTGAAAGGAGCATTAGACTTAAAATCATACCTGGATTCAAGTCCTCTAACTTGAACTTAACTACCACTAACTACATGACTGATTTTTAGCAAGTTACATAATAGTATTTGTCTGAGCCTCAGTTTCTTATATAAAATGTCTCCCTCCCCTGCCTTATATTGTGTGATGATTTAATAATCTTGGAAGCTTTCTGAAAACAATGCATATTCAAATATAAGACATTGTTACTGCTATATATAGTAAGATCAGTGTAGATCCATCATTTCCAAAGCATTTTTTCCCTAATAAGTTAGGTATGGAAGTAATGGATTTGGCAATGTGCGGGGAAGGTTGGTAGGTGTCTCTTGAAAATATTTATTTTGCCTTTTCCTTCTCTTTCCCTGAATTCTTGTTAGAAAGGGCTTTAGGGTTTTCACAGGTCAAGTTGCTTTTCTTGAGCTACCTCTTACTCTAAGACCTTCTTATTTATGGAAAGAAGCATAACGTGATAGAGTTGTTAGGACTGGCTTTAAATTCCTGATCCATTTATCTTCCAACTGGGGGCTTTGGAAAAATTTCCTAATCTTACCAAACTCCTGTGAAATAAGGATTTTAACACCACCACCAATAATAGTACTTTCTTAGGATTATTGTGAGAGTACTTAGTAGCTACTGAATGACTGTTATTCCTCACTAAGAAAACCTTCTCGGCTGGGCACAGTGGCACATGCCTGTAATCCCAGCACTTTGGGAGGCTGAGGTGGGAGGATCGCTTGATGCCTCAGGAGTTTGAGACCATCCTGAGCAACATAGTGGAATCCTGTCTTCACAAAAAAATTTTTTTAAACTAACTACTACTGGGCACAATGGCTCGTACCTGTAATCCTGGCACTTTGGGAGGCTGAGGCAGGAAGATCAGTTGAGCCCATGAGTTTGAGACCAGCCTGAGCAACACAGCAAGACTGTGTCTCTAATAATAAAAAGAAAGAAAGAAAACTGGGCATGGTGGCATATGCCTGTAGTCCCAGTTGCTCAGGAGGCTGAGGCAGGAGTATTGCTTGAGCCCAGGAGTTTGAGACTGCACACTTCAACAACAGAATGAAAGAATGAGACTCCATGTCTACACTCTCACCTTTTAATAACTCCTTAGAGATCAAGACATTGTCCTTCCTTGCTACCCTCCTGGAATGGCTGATTGAGTTGTTCTTGCATGAAGGCTGCCCTTGACTCATCAGTAGTTCAAAAGGGTTCTCTTATGTGACAAATTTTCCCTGAATGGAAGGGAAAACATGTATTTTACTGCCAAGTCACTGCAACCGCCCCACTGGCAGTAGGCTGATGAAGTAGGCTGGAAACAGCTGTAAATGCGTTTTATGGGCCTGCATATGTTTGTGTGCTCTGTCTTCTTTTCTAGACATGTATTTACTCTCAGTGACTTAGGCCTAGGTATCTGCTTTTTCCTCCCATGTAATTGGAAAAAACAGCTGTTTTTAATTGGTTGCAAGTAGTTGGTTATAAACACATGTGAGGCACATATGATGAAAGAACTCAGCATAACTGACTTTTTTGTGCAACTAAGCATTGATGCCTGTGGAGGTCTTTGAGCTGTACTGACAGCATTGGCTATCCCCATCTGGTTTTTCTCATCTCTTAAGTGGTTATGTGGTCTCCAGGAGGCAGTCACTGCTCTGTCTGTATTGTCAGTATCCTTGATTGTCCTTCTCTTTATGGTTTGAGACTAGAAGACCCTGCAGCTGTTAACTTGGGCCTTTTTGAAATGCTAAGAGGCTTGGTTACCTTTTCTAGATGTACCAGGAAAAGAAGTAGTCTCTTGTCTTGCCGTAAACTTTTTTTTTTTTTTTTTTGAGATGGAGTTTCGTTCTTGTTGCCCAGGCTGGAGTGCAATGGCACGATCTCGGCTCACTGGAACCTCTGCCTCCCGGGTTCAAGCGATTCTCCTGCCTTAGCCTCCTGAGTAGCTGGGTTTACAGGCATGTGCCACCACACCTAGCTAATTTTGTATTTTTAATAGAGACGGGGTTTCTCCATGTTGGTCAGGCTGATCTCGAACTCCCGACCTCAGGTGATCCGCCTGTCTTGGCCTCCCAAAGTGCTGGGATTACAGGCATGAGCTACCACGTCCGGCCCTTGCAGTAAACTCTTAATTCTACCAGTGGAGTCAAGAATGAAACAGATTGTCTTAAATCTGCTTACCAAACCTCATTTTAGCAGATAGCTTTAAGCTTCAAGCTTTATCCCAAAGAGGATGATGAGGGCTTTAATTTCAATTTGTTCACTTATTGAGTATCCTTAGATAAGACATCATGTAAAGCTCTATGGGCCACTGAAAAATGAACATTTTTTTGCCTTCAGAGAGCTTCCAGTATAACAGAGACAACAAAAAGGATGTGCGTGAGCACACACACAGACACATACACTCAATGTAAAAGTGGCTTCTGAGGCCTATAAAAAAGATAATGAAGGAGGTCTTGAAGAGACTTGGGGAGACTGGTAAAATTTTCATGCAGTTAGCATTTCAGAGGACCCTGAAGGATAGGTAGGATTTCAGCCCCTTTATTTCTTTGCTCCTACTTACTACATTATAGTAAAAATGCTGTAAAAGAATATCTAGGCCAGGCGCAGTGGCTCCATGCCTGTAATCCCAGCACTTTGGGAGGCCAAGGCGGGCAGATCCCAAGGTTGAGAGATTGAGACCATGCTGGCCAACATGGCGAAATCCCATCTCTACTAAAAATACAAAAATTAGCTGGGCATGGTGGTGCATGCCAGTAGTCCCAGCTACTTGGGAAGCTGAGGCAGGAGAATCACTTGAACCCCCAGTAGGCGGAGGTTGCAGTGAGATCACACCACTGCACTCCAGCCTGGTGAGATTCCATCTTAAAAAAAAAAAAAAAAAAAAAAAAAGAATATCTGGGCTGGATTAGGTGGCTCACACCTGTAATCCCAGCACTTCGGAGGGCCAAGGCAGGAGGATTGTTTGAGCCCAAGAGTTTGAGACCAGCCTGAGCAACATGGCGAAACCCTATCTCTACAAAAAATACAAAAAATTAGCCAGGCGTGGCGCCATGTCCCTATAGTCCCAGCTACTAGGGAGGCTGAGGTAGGAAGATTGCTTGAGCCTGGGAGGTGGGATTACTGTGAGCCAAAATCATGCCACTGCACTCCAGCCTGGGGAACAGAATGAGACCCTGTCTCAAAAAAAAAAAAAAAAAAAAAAAGATATGAAATTGGCTGCAGAAAGATTGGAGAAAAAGAAACACTTATTGGGTGATGGAATACATATGTGGAGATTTTTTTTTCCTGCATGCTTGTGTTCCACCATCTAATACACTCACATCTTTTCATTTCATCATATATTTATTAAAAACCTTACTCTGTGCTAGGCACAGTTCTAGAGACTAGGGATACAGTGGAGATAGAAGCCCTGCTATCATGGAGCTTATGTTCTAGCAGGGGAAACAATGAACAATAAACATAGTAAAGTACGTAGTATGTTTAAAAAGTTAGAAGTGCTATAGAAAAAGTAGAACAGAGTAAGGAAGATAGGAAGTGGTATTGGGCGGCCTGGGGTGGTATTGGGGGCCTGGGGTGTTGCAGTTGTATACAGAATATTTAGTATAGGCCTTATTGAGAAGTTCATATCTGAGTAAAAGCCTCAAAGTGCTTAAGGAGCTGGCCATGCAGAAATTTGGTAGAAGAGCATTTCAGGGAGAGCCAGCATGAAGGTCCTGAAGTAAGAGTATACCTGGTGTATTTGATAAACAGCAAGGAAGTCAAGGTGTTAAGGCAGAGTAGGGGATGGGGATAATAGTGGGAGATGAAGTCAGTGATGAGTGAAGCAAGGCGGGTGTGCAATCATGTAAGCTCTTACTGAGGAAATGGGGTGACATTAGAGGATTTCGAGCAGGGGAATGGCATGATCTGACTTGTTTTAAAAGGATCACTCTGGCTGCTGAGTTGAGGATTGATGGTAGGAATGGGGCTGCCAAGAATAGAAATGAGAACTAGTAGGGGTCTCATTTGATACAGGTGAATGGTGATGATGGCTTGAACCAGGGTAATAGAGGTTGGATTCTAGATACATTTTGAAGGTAAAACCATCAGGATTTCCTCAAAGATCGAGGAAGAGGGCAGTGCAGGTAGTTCAAGATGTTTCTTAAACATCCAGGTAGAAATGTTGAATGGTTTGAAGGTCTAGAGTTCAAGAGAAAGATCTGGACTAGAAATAACAATTTTAAGTTTGGATAACATGTAGATAGTATAAAGCCATAAGACTGGGTGAGCTTACCAAATAAGTGTGTATATTTAGTCAGGATTGAGCCCTTAAGGTATTCCAATCTTTAGAAGTCAAGGGGAGGAAGCTGGGTATGGTGGCATGCACCTGTAGTCCAGCTACTTGAGAGACTGAGGTGGGAGGATCACTTGAACCTATTAGTTCAGGGTTGTAATGTGCTGTGATTCCAACTGTGAGCAGCCACTGCACTCCAGCCTGGGCAGCATAGCAAGAAAACAAAAAGGAATCAAGGAGAGTATCCAAAAAGGAGATCAAGAAGGAGTGACCAATTGAGGCAGAAGGAAAACCAAGAGAGGGTGATCCTAGGAAATCAAGTGAAGAAGCAACTAACTATGTTGAATGTTGCTGATAAATCAAATAAGAAGAGTTCAGATGAAGACTGAATTAACCATTGGATTTTTTGGTGAATAGCATATGCTGTCATATACTAAATTTTCCCAAGTCCAAATCATTCATATTGCTCAGGGAAGGACTAGGTAATTAACAGAGATTTGATGTCCATTTTATCATTTGAATAACTACTGTTATCTGGTTTTCAACTTCTCCCCTACAAAGTACTACTACCCTTTTAGGTATCTGTTCACAGTCTTGCCTTATCAGTACGTTGTTCAGGATGGTTTGATACCCCAGCCTAGAGCTGCCAGATAAGGTTCTTCATGAAGTACCGAAAGCATTTCCTATACCATAATCTGTCTTTTTAGCCTGATGATGGAGTTGTTGTTTTTTTGTTTGTTTGCTTTTTGAGACGGAGTCTCCGTCTGTTGCCAGGCTGGAGTGCAGTGGCACAATCTCGGCTCACTGCAACCTCTGCCTCCCAGGTTCAAGTGATTCTTCTGCCTCAGCCTCCCACATAGCTGGAACTACAGGCATGCGCCACCACGCCCCACTAATTTTTGTATTGTTATTAACGTAGAGATGGGGTTTCACCATGTTGGCCAGGATGGTCTTGATCTCTTGACCTCATGATCCGCCTGCCTTGGCCTCCCAAAGTATTGGGATTAGAGTCATGAGCCACTGGATGATAGAGTTTTTTAAATAGCACTCTTAACAGTGTTCTTCACTAATTTCCATTTAGCAATCATTTATCACGTCTCCTTCTTACATACCTTGCTCTATTCTTACTATCTTGTATATGTCAACATCTAAATCTCAGAAGACCAAGGTTCTTCTTCATGAAGGTCATTGCTCTATTGTTTACAAATGCAAGGTTTATCTCCTGCTGTCATAAGTTTTTGTCTTCTGTCAGCCCCTTCCAGTCTTTTGGCCCCTGTTCTAAGTTCCTCACTATTGCCTTCACACTTAATTTCTTCCCACTCTTACAAAGGTATTTGTTCCACCTATTATAGTCATGAGCCACTTAATAATGAGGATGCATTCTGAGAAATGTGTCATTAGGTGATTTGTTGTGCAAAATTCATAGGGTATATTTACACAAATCTAGATGATAAAGCATATACACACCTAGGATGTGTGGTATAGCCTATTGCTTCTAGTCTACAAACCTGTATAGCATGTGACTATACTGAATACTGTAGGCAGTTGGACACAATGGTAAGTGTTTGTGTATCTAAACATAACTAAACATAGAAAAGACACAGTGAAGATACAGGATTGTTTTTTAGATTTTTGTTGTTGTTTCTGTGGTTGTGTGTGTGTGTGTGTGTGTGTGTGTGTGTGTTTGAGACAGTCTTGCCCTGTGTGTGTGTTTGAGACAGGCTTGCTCTGTCACCTAGGCTGGAGTACAGTGGTGTGATCTGAGCTCACTGCAACCTCCAACTTCCGGATTCAAGCAATTCTCATGCTTCAGCCTCCCGAGTAGCTGAGATTACAGATGTGCACCACCACAGCCGGCTAATTTTTGTATGTTTAATAAAGACAGGGTTTTGTTATGTTGACCAGGCTGGTCTCAAAACTCCTGGCCTCATGTGATACGCCCACTTTGGCCTCCGAAAGTGCTGGGATTACAGGCGTGAGCCACTGCTCCTGGCCAATATACAGTATTATAATCTTATGGGACCACTGTCATTGACTGAAACATCATCATGCAGCACATGACCATAATGGGGTTGCAAGGAAAGGGCAAAAAGTCCAAAGATTCTGGCAAGAAAATTAATCCTGGTGTTTTGTCCAGGTTGCATTTGGGATTGATTTCAGTACAGAGTACTTAAGTGGTCTCTTTTATAGCCCAAAGTGCCATGATTGCTAAGTTGCTATTAGACCAAGACATCAAGAAATCTTGACCACATTGCTTTCAGCATTTGAGTGAAAAACATACTCATTCTTGGAGGACTTCATGAAGCAAATGAACTTGACACTAAACAAAAGCAACTGAAATTGGCTAGAAATGGGAATAGTATTCTGACTCTTCAAAGGCCTGAGGCAGTAAACCCCTGGCTGAATGTGATGGAAGTGGGCCATAAGTAGAGAAGGGAGGGAAATTAGGACATACACATTTCCCTTGGTGTTCTCTAAGGAGACATTTGGCCTTGGCATTTAGAAAGATCTTTATCTGAATTTTGAGCAAGTTGTTTTCCCTTGGGATCCTGGGGTGTCCTAAGGTAGTAAGTGGATCACTGATACTGAAATTCTTTGAGATACCTTGTTCTAATTTTCTTTTCTGAAATCTTGCAATAGATATGGTTATAGTCTTTCCCACCCCCCTACCATCTCTTCTAAATCAAATAAAGATTAATATATGGAGACTTTGGCCTCAACTTAGGAACTAAACTTAAAAAGGGGTGTCAGCTGGTTGGGCGCGGTGGCTCATGCCTGTAATCCCAGCATTTTGGGAGGCCAAGGCAGACAGATTATGAGGTCAGGAGTTGGAGACCAGCCTGACCAACATAGTGAAACCGCATCTCTACCAAAAATACAAAAAAATTAGCTGAGTGTAGTGGCATGCGCCTGTAATCCTAGCTATTCAGGAGGCTGAGGCAGGAGAATTGCTTGAACCCAGGAGGTGGAGGTTGCAGAGAGCCAAGATTGTGCCACTGCACTCCAGCCTGGGCAACAGAGCAAGAGTCCATCTCAAAAAAAAAAAAAAAAAAGTGTCAGTACATTTGGCTAAGCCTACCAAAGCAGATGGCCCAGAGAAATGACTGTTGGTTTATACAGAATTTTATAAACAAATGGCAGCTCAGGAATGAGTCAGATCCTTTTTCCTGGGTATGTGGTATTTTATTTATTGGTACCCATTATTAGCAATTCGGTCAGGACAGTTCAACAACCAAGGGGGTGAGGTTGATCCTTACCTGGGCCCTTACCCACAGTCTTAAGAGATGACCCTGAAGGGAGATTATGTGGGTTATATAGTTCTTGGATAAAAATATGCCCTTCCTAACTCCTTCCAATTTAATCCTACTATCGACCAGCACAGTCTGGTTAGATGACAGAGGAAAGGAGACCCTAGACTCTTTCTGATATTGGCATTTTGACTTTAGCTATTTCAGATTAAAGGAGAAGCTATCTGGCTTATACAGATACCTAGGATGAATCTCAAAAAAATATTGTATGTAAACTGTTCAGTAGCAGTTGTATTCAATCATCTCAAACCTGGGAACCAGGAAAGAAACTATGAAAAACCTCTCTGAAGTCATTTATTGCTATGATTGTACACAGTCTTGGTTACCTTAAACAAATGGCCACTATAATTCTGCCTGTACCTGTTTTCACCATCAGTCTCTGAGTTTATTGATTTCCTCTTCTTTTTCAGATTTCCTAGGTACCAGTGTGGGTGGAAAGAAGGAAAAAAAAGACCTCGTGTTAAAATTGCTACCAAGAAGAGAAATCAGGGCTGGGCGCGGTGGCTCACGCCTGTAATCCCCAGCACTTGGAGGCCGAGGCGGCGTGGATCACGAGGGTCAGGAGTTCAAGGCCAGCCTGCAGATGGTGAACCCGTCTCTACTGAAAATACAAAAATTAGCCAGCGGTGGGGGTGGGGCGCCGTGTAATCCCAGCTACGCAGGAGCTGAGCAGAGAATTGCGTGAACCGGAGTGAAGTGTGCAGGAGGCCCTGATCGAGCCACTGCGCTCCAGCCCGGGCAACAGAGCAAGACTCCATCTCAAGAAAAAAAGAAAAAAAAAAAAAGAGATCATATTGCCTGAAAGTGCAATAGAAACAGTTTTTCCATGATCTGAATTTTCAGACATTGATACCCTTCGACTATTCTTTAGATCTGAAAGTTACTTTAATTGTGTTCCAAGTCAGAAAGATTGGTTTGGTTGATGCACTTTAGTTCTATGATAGCTGATTCTTTGTGAGACCTTCCATCTGTCCTCTTTTGACATACTTATTCTAAAATTGCTCTCTTTTCAAACACTATTCATTCAGCAAGTATTTATGCACCTGGTGGACTTTGGACATTGCACCCCAGGTTCTAGGTACGCAAGAGTAAGACAGATCCAGTTCTACTCTCATTGTATACTAGTGTCAGTGATGTGATGAAATGGCTTATGGTAATGCTATAGAGCTTGTGCTTGGGATACCATTGAATACAGTGCCCCTTCTTTTAATTTAGGACTTCAGAAGAAAACCACCTATCTAATAACTGCCAGAAAGATTTAGAAATCTAAATCTTCTGAATGTAAGCTTCTGACTCCATTCCTGTTCAAACTTTTCCATCTTCCAAAGGCAGCTGATATCGTGGAAAGCATATTAGGCACTGTAGCCAGACTTTGGTTGAAATCTTGGCTCTGCCATTTTCTAGCTTTGTGACTTGGGATAAGTCACTTAAATTCCCCTACATCCACCCCCCCCCCCCGCCCTTTTTTTTTTTTTTTTTTTTTTTTTTTTTTGAGATGGAGTCTCGCTCTGTCGCCCAGGCTGGAGTACAGTGGCTGGATCTCAGCTCACTGCAAGCTCTGCCTCCCGGGTTTACGCCATTCTCCTGCCTCAGCCTCCCGAGTAGCTGGGACTACAGGCACCCGCCACCTCGCCCAGCTAGTTTTTTTGTATTTTTTAGTAGAGATGGGGTTTCACCGTGTTAGCCAGGATGGTCTCGATCTCCTGACCTCGTGACCCGCCCGTCTCAGCCTCCCAAAGTGCTGGGATTACAGATGTGAGTCACCGTGCCCGGCCCATCCCCCCTTTTTATGAGGCAGTAGGATTAAACAAGAGACTGTTGCTAGATTTAAATCAAAGTTTCTTTGCTAACCACCCTACTGGGAGTAGAGGTAGAAGTAGGATGTTAAAAAAGTAAAATTCAGAGGAGACCCATGAGCAGAAATGCTACTTGTCATAATTAACCTTATCTAGAAGAAATAGACCCAAAGGAACTTTTGGGGGATGGTAGGATCTCTCTGTCAAGACAACTATCTTGGGGTTCTTTAGATTCCTATTTATCCCTCTTCCCTAATTCTCTCTAGTTTATTTTCATTTTGACTAGGCCCAGCTTCCCTTTCATCCCACCTTAGGAACCCAGTGCACTCAGACCGCCTAGAGGTTCCCACAATGGCAGTGTACGTCAGTGCCTAACTTTTCCTCATCCTCTTTCTCCATGAAAAATACACTAATCCTGTGTCCTAGTCCCTTTCTTTTTTTATGGTTTATTAGCAAACTTGATGTTGGGCTGAGATATGAATATGATAAATATGTTTTCCATTCTGGACAATTCAAATATTATTAATGTCAAATATGGAGAAAAGTTTTGTCACCCACCAAATAGACTGAGCACCTAAAGCTGGCTGAGTGAGCAGATGGGTGCAGTCTGGAACCTTTTGCTGTCATAAAAAAGATATGTACATGGCAATAAGGAGGTATCTCTTCCATGAGACAAAGGAGAGTTGTGTTAGGGGACCAAAAGCAGAAGGTAGCCCTAGAGCCATACTATTTTGGGGGAAGGGACATTGTTGTAGTCTTTTTCTCTCTAAACACAGACATTGAGAAATATTTGGAATGAGTATTTGTACAAGGTGGAGTTGGGAGTGGAGGGAGGCACTTGGAGCACAGATTGTCTAATGATACTTTGCGGCCTGGTGGAGCCATGCTCCTGGTAGGGACTAAGAGGTGATTTCTTGAGTAGATAAATGAACACTCATTTGTTTGTGTCTGGATGCATCACATTTTGCCAGTTAGCCAAGGGCACATGTTTTTCTGTGTGTACTGAGTTGTCTCATTGCTCAGAAGGAACTTGATCAGAATTTATGTGCATGTGTTCTGGAGGGGTATGATATCATTACCAGTGCAGTGGAACCTTTGAATTTATCCCAAGTTCATAAATGATAACATGTTTATCTGTGTTATAAGTTCCAGGCCTCTGGCACTTTTCTCATTCACTGAAGAAGGAAGCCTACAGGATGGTCCTTAAAATGCAGCTTCTATCGATGTCCTCTTGACTTTAATCTATACATGGTATCTTTAAGTCCCACTCTCTAATTCTTATTTTCAGTACTTGGACCCTGCTTATTATGAAAGTAATCCAAATCTTCTTTCTTTCTGTATCCTTAGTTCTGCCTGCTATTGGGGGGAGGGGTGAGGAAGTATTCTCTCTATTATTTCCCCCAGTGGTTTTGGTTTTTATGGGGTTTTTTGTTTTGTTTTGTTTGCTGTCTTCATCATAGAAACTGAGGGCAAATGGATTAGCCATGTTTTTTGTACGTTTAAGTCATTATATGCTTCTGATTCTGCATGTCCCTGGTTCAGCTGCCTAACTATTCCCAAGCAGTTCAGTCTCATTTTGCTAATGATTGGCCTTTTCTAAGGTAGCACTTGGATTCTATCTTGGGGATCAAAAATTTGAGAAATTTTTAAGTGGCTTTGGTTTCATTGACAATGGAATTGCAGTGGGTGGGTGTGGGCAATGCTTAAAGGCTAAATAAAGGCTCTTCATAAGAGCACATATGCTGAGAGGTGTTTCTTCTTCTCTCTTTCCATAGCAACTTATCTGTAAGATTAAGCATTCTGCTGGTGGTATAATCAAAAAATCTTAGCTCCCATTCAGAGCTGTTTATCTGCCGTTACTGGAACCTATTTACGTTCATTCATTTCATCATCTGATTTTTGTTTCCTTCTGTTTTCCCAGGTGGCATTGGTAGGGTGGTCAACGGAGCCTTCATGGTGCTGAAAGGGCATCGATCTATTGTTAACCAAGTCCGATTTAATCCCCACACCTACATGATCTGTTCTTCTGGTGTAGAAAAGATTATCAAGGTGAGGCACCTTCCCCTTCTGTCCTTTTAGAGAAATTCTCGCAATTTATAATTAGAAGAAACTAGAACAATATATGTAGGACCTCATATCTAAACATACTAAAGGTCTATCAGAATTCTCAGATTTTGACATATTACAAAATATTAGAAAGCTGATATTAAAAAAGTGATGCCAGGCATACTGACAGTACCTGTAGTCCCAGCTACTTGGGAGGCTGAGGCAGGAGGATCACTTCGACCTAAGAGTTTGAGACCAGCCTGGGAAACATAGCAAGACACCATCTTAAAAAATAAAAAATAGGCCGGGCGCGGTGGCTCAAGCCTGTAATCCCAGCACTTTGGGAGGCCGAGACGGGCGGATCACGAGGTCAGGAGATCGAGACCATCCTGGCTAACACAGTGAAACCCCGTCTCTACTAAAATACAAAAAATAGCCGGGCGCGGTGGCGGGCGCCTGTAGTCCCAGCTACTCGGGAGGCTGAGGCGGGAGAATGGCGCAAACCCGGGAGGCGGAGCTTGCAGTGAGCTGAGATCCGGCCACTGCACTCCAGTCCGGGCGACAGAGCGAGACTCCGCCTCAAAAAAAATAAAAAAATAAAAAAAAAAAAAGAAGAAAGAAAGAAAGGTGATTTAAAATGCTCTTTTCAGAACCATTTAGTTTTTCATTTTAAAAAGTTTTTTTAGAGACAGGGTGTTGCTATGTTGCCCAGGCTGTACCTAAACTTCTGGGCTCAACCAGTCCTTCTGCCTGAGCCCCCCAAAGTAGCTGGAACTACAGGCATACACCACTGTACCTGGCTTGGAACCATTTTTTTTTTAAACTAATCACTAGGCTTTGAAACAGACATTGTCTTCTAGACACTACCTTGTATGCTGCAACATTTTCAAAGGCGTTTGGCCTTGAGTATAATGAATTCTGTTTTCCAGACCTCATCTGGAGGTTAGGAGAGCCACTATCCCCTCAGTTACTTTGTATGTACTTTGCATTAATTGCCGTCCTAATACGGCGTGGATAAAACTAATGATTGCCAGAATCATAATTAAATTGTCTCAGAAGATATCAAAAAAACTACTGCATGTGGTTGTAATTGAGGCTACTTGGGTAGCTCTGAATACTGAATACTTGCATCATTTGCACATTGGCTGAATGAACTCACCTCTGCTAAGAAATGTTTTTATAGCTGCAAAAGTGGGTCCTAGCCTGGCCTGTGTCCACAGAAGGATGACCCACTGCCCATCACTTGTATTCAAGTTGCTAGTACCATTTTTTCCACATCTGAGAAAATGAGAATTCAGGGTAAATGATTAATTCTGGAGGTCCCTGAGATAATGACTTTTAAGTAAGGATAGGTGATGTTCCTGCCAAAAGCTAAGATACTTTGATTTTGGCTGGGTGTAGTGCATCACACCTGTAATCCCAGTACTTTGGGAGGCTGAGGCAGGAGGATCACTTGAGCCCGGGAGTTTGAGACGAGCCTGGGCAATATAGTGGGACCCAGTCTCTAAAAAAAATTTAAAAATTAGTGTATACCTGTAGTCTTAGCTACTCGGGAGGCTGAGGCTAAGGGATTGCTTGAACCTAGGAGGTCGTGCTACAGTGAACCATATTCCCACCACTGCACTCCAGCCTAGGCAACAGAGTGACACCCTATTTCAAAAAAAAAAAAAAATTCCTCAATTTTTTAATTAAAATGACTTTGAAAACCTGAGAGTTTTCAGAGAAAAACATAAAATTGACTTGTGATTATTTTATTTCATAATTTTCATTTTCTTTTGTTCTTAAAAAATAATAACTATCCAGAGCTAAATCAAGTTGTACTTGATGGCAGGGGGCAGCTGTCAGAAATAAAATATTGAGGCCAGGTGTGGTGGCTCATGCCTGTAATCCCAACACTTTAGGAGGCCGAGGCAGGTGGATCATCTGAGGCCAGGAGTTCGAGACCAGCCTGGCCCAAACAGTGAAACCCTGTCTCTACTAAAAATACAAAAATTAGTCGGGTGTGGTGGTGTGTGCCTGTAGTCTCAGGTACTCAGGAGGCTGAGGCAGGAGGATTGCTTGAACCCAGGAGGCGGAGGTTGTAGTGAGCCAAGAGTGTGCCACTGCACTCCAGCCTGAGTGACAAAGCGAGACTCTATCTCCAAAA
>NW_016806895.1:2290375-2310184 GCF_001698545.2 Rhinopithecus bieti | reverse complement strand
TATGTATATATAATATTGGCATGTAGGTCAGTATTTTATTCGCCCTTAGTCCAACTTCCTTGATTTAGGCTTTGCTGGTCCTATGGATCAGAGCTTACTTTCATGGCAGCACACATTTCCCTGTGGGGCTAGAATGAGGAAATCATTTTTACTGACTTTTTCTTTTTACAGATGATGAGACTTAAATTATAAATTAACTGTCCAAGGTCACACAGCTAATTGGTGGCAAAGCTAGGATAGAGCCCCCTGCCCTTTGTTCTTCCCAGTATACCACCACATTTGCCATGCTGGTGGGAAGGCAGCAAGCAGCCCAATTCCCCTGCTGGATTCGATCTTTTCAACAGGACAGTCATTGAAATGGTCCAGTTCCTTGCATTGCTTTCCCCTTTCCTTTGGCTGATGACTGATGGGTTGTAATGTGTCCTCTCCAGGCCTGTTGATGTGATTCTCTTTCTCAGAGAACTTTCTGCTTGGCCATCTCCTTTACCAGAGGAATTCCTGTTTGAGTGTGCACTCTGGGATGCTTCTATGATAAGTCTCCCTATTTATTGTTTAGTCAACTGAAGTCCTTACCCTAAATGTCGTATGTTGCAAACTAGCCAGGTTCTCAGAGGAAAAAGAAAAAAGTGTTTTCTCTGTGAGGTTATCCAGACTGAACTATGGAGCTCACCGCTCCCTGGTTTGCATGGGATCTGAACCCTGTTCCACCAGGAGGCACATTTAGCCCTTTGAAACATTAAGTATGTACAGATGATCATAGTGAGAAGGAAAGCAGAAAGCTCTGGAGTCCTCAGCTTTGCTGTCTCATAGGTGTCATCCCCATTCACAGTCTGGCTGGGAATGACATAGCACTAAGCATTGCAGGAAGGGAGGTGGTAAGGAGAAGGATGAGACCAACAGCCATGCTGGCCTCATCTCAATTGGAATTACTGCCTCACCCTGCACTTACATTATCCTGAAAGGCCACTGAGTCTCGACCCTTGGTTCTGTCTCCCATCTGGAAAATGAGGGTGCTGACAGTGACTTGCCACCCAGGAATGCCTTATGAATTACCTGTGCCTAACTCCTATTTTAATAAATGTCACTTTCCTGCCTGCTATTTCTGAGAGGATCAGTGGCTCACAGAGCATTAGCCAACACGTTCTGGTACAGCCTGAGACCTGCTTTTCTCTCTCTACTCACCCTTCTCTCTGTCCTTGTCCTTTACTGCCACCTTCCTGGCTAGGAGAAGAGTCCCATTGTCAGGAACGACACAGGGAAACCCCATCTCTACGAAAAATTTAAACTTAGCCAGGTGTGGTGGTGCCTACTATGGTCCCAGTTACTCGGGAGGCTGAGGTGGGAGGATCACTTGGGCCCAGGATTGAAGCTGCAGTGAGCCGTGTTCATGCACTGCACTCCAGCGTGGGTGACATAGCGAGACCCTTTCCCAAAAATAAAAGTGTGTCGTGATCACTTGTGTAACTCAAACACTTGTCACTTAATTGTTTTCCGTGTTTATGATGTTTGAATAAGAATTGAACTGCATCCTTTTTCTCAGGAGCCCCTTAAGCTAAACTTCACTGTGCATGGAGAGGAAAATATTTGTTTCATCTCTCGTCTTGCCTCTTCACTTCTTTCTTTCTTTTCCTTCTTTTCTTTTCTTTTCTTTTTTTTTTTTTTTTTTAATTGAGACAGGATCTTACTGTGTCACCCAGCAGGCTGGAGTACAGTGGCACAGTCATGGTTCACTGTAGCCTCAACCTCCCCAGGCTTAGGTGATCCTCCTACCTCAGGCTCCTGAGTAGCTGGGACTTCAGATGCACACCACCACTCCTGGCTAATTTTTGTATTCTTGTGTAGAGACGGGGTTTTGCCATGTTGGGCAGGTTGGTCTCAAATTCCTGGGCTCAAGCGATCCTCCTGCTTTGGCTTCCCAAAGTGCTGGGATTACAGGTGTGAGCCACCACGCCTGGCTCTTTTTTTTTTTTTTTTTGAGACGGAGTCTCTCTCTGTCGCCCAGGCTGGAGTGCAGTGGTGCGATCTCGGCTCACTGCAAGCTCCGCCGGGTTCACGTCATTCTCCTGCCTCAGCCTCCGGAGTAGCTGGGACTACAGGTGCCCACCACCACGCCCGGCTAATTTTTTGTATTTTAGTAGAGGCGGGGTTTTCCCATCCCACAGTTAGCCAGGATAGGTGCTCAAGTCTCCTGACCTTGTGATCTGCTTGTGCTCGGGCGCTCAAAGTGGTCTGCGGATTACAGGCGGTGAGCCACTGCGCCCTGGGCCAACGTCCTGGCTCTTTCTCATGAACTTTGCCCCATGATGGAGATATGTCTAGCCATATATATATATATATACTATATATAGTATATATACTATATATAGCCCCCCGCGCCGTATAGTTTTTTTTTTTTGTTTTTTGTAGGGGTTTTGCGCTTGTCGCCCAGCTGGGAGTACAGTGGGCGGCGTCTCGGCTCACTGCAGACCTCCTCGTCCTGGGTTCAAGCGAATTCTCCTGCCTTTCAGGCGCCTGCTGTGTAGCTGGAACTAGCAAGGCACCTGTCATCACATGCCCAGCGCGTAATTTTTTGTGGTTTTTGTAGAAACAGGGGTTTACCATGTTGGCGCAGGGCTGGTCTATCGAACTCCTGACCTCAAGTGATCGCACCCACGCTCAGCCTCCAAAGTGCTGGGATTTACAAAGCTTGGAGCCACCTGCGTCTGACTGCCACATTTAACATGTAACGGGAAGTGGTTTTTTCACTTGATTCCCTTCATAGTTGTTAACTGTTCCCACGGCAAAGAAATTACCAATTTCACAATGGGTTTGGCATATGATATATTAATATTGAGGACCAATGAAAATAGGAGCGGTCAGGTACTATAATTGTTCAGAAGTCTGCTCGAGGGTGGTTTTAACATTCTGGGTGACGCAGTTCGAATTGCAGAATGAAAGAGAGACATTCAATGTTATCTGGTGGTTGGGTAGTAGGCTTTGGTATCATTCTCATTTACACATATGAGAAACAGGCTTTCAGAGGTGTGAGGTCATTTGCCTCAGGGCACGCAGGAGATATGACAGGGCTGGGGTTACCTACCTGCGCTCCCCTTACTCCTGAAGTGCTGTAAGTCTCTTGAGGATTGAAGGACTGGCAGTCTGGAGTGAAGGTTTTGTTGCTTGCTCTGAATCTTAGGATTGCAGGACCATCTATCTGAGACGTTTAGAGGAAGAGGCTGAGTATCACCGACGTAACTAGGAGGGTGAGTGGAATCCACACTGCAGACTCCTGCCTCTTCAAATCCTGCATTTCAACTCCACTTACTCCAGGCTTCAGGACATGAACAGTCTACCTCAAGCTAATACAGGCCAGAGCCCAAACACAAACTAACTTTCGGTTGTTATGACTTTCGATTCCTGAAGGAAAATGTGGAGCTGGGGTAGTAACTACATTGGAACTTAAAAATGGGCTTAGGTACCGTGCGCGTGGCTCAAGCCTGTGAATCCCAGCATTTGGGAAGCCACAGACGGGCGGATCACGAGGTCAGAAAGATGGAGACCAATCGCTGGCGACACGGTGAAGACGCCCCGCTCTCTACTAAAAAAATACAAAAAACTAGGCAGGGCAAGCTGGCGGGTGCCGTATAGTCCCCAAGCTGTTCGGGAGGGGCTGGAAGGCAGGGAGAATGGCATAACCGGGAGAGCAGAGTTTGCAGTGAGGCCGAGATCGCGCCCACTGCACTCCAGCCTGGGCGACAGAGCGCGAGAGCTCTGTCGCGCGAAAATAAATAAATTGAATTAATTAAGATAATAAATAAATTAAAATAAATAAATAAATAAAACCATAAAAATGGGCTTGGTGAGGAGTTAAGCGCAGCATCTCACCTGATTGTTAGTTTTGTAGCTTTTGATTAAATCTGAGTTCCGTGAGTTTCTGTGAGGTACAAATAGATTTATCTTTATATTAGAGAACATGGTTAATGACATTTTACCACTTTTAAACTGGAGAGGTGAGAGATTTGGCTCAGAATTACGAATAAGATGCAAAAAAAAAAAAACAAAAAAATCCTAAGAGCTTTCCCTTTTGGACCTCTCAGCTTCCTTTCTAAGCCACCAATCTCTTTTATTCCCTTAGACATCTGTTTGCAGAGATAGTAATAATAGCTTAAGCCACATGCTGAAGACCGTGTGTAAACCTTCAGATAAACCCTTTGTTTTATTCTACTTATTTTATGTTAACTGTAGTCTAGTGTTTCTCAAAAGTTGGTCTCCCTACTTATTCATCCCTTGAGTGGTTAAAAATGCATGGTTCTGATACCTGTTCATGACTTACTGAATCAGAACCTCTAAGAGTAGGACTCAGGAATCAACATTATAATTGCTCTTCTGGTGATTCTTGTGTACTCCAAAGTGAAAACCAATCCCTTAAAATTCTCTAGGGTGAGATTATGAAGCTGAAGAGGAGAGAACATCTGAGCAACATCTACAGTTATGGGTAGGGAAAAAAGTTGAAGGAGGAATGAATCTGAGTTGGGAACTGGTGGAGAGATGCTAATCTAGAAGGTTTCTTCAGCCTCTTTGGAACTGGGGGGTCCTCTGCAGAGACACCATCTCTCAGGAATTGCCAAGTAAAGCATGGCAGGAATGGGACTCAGGAGAATTCCCACAGGGAGGTGCATTTGTCCTTAGATAGCAGTTGGGGAAACGAAGTCTTGGTCTAGATGAAGGATGGGGAATGAGGGGCCACTGTTTTTTGGGTTGGATGTCATCTAAAGATAGACACCAGCCTGTCAGGCAAGAAGATTGCCTAGGATTTCATCTGAGTTGCCATGACTACAGGCTGATGTAACTGGGCTGCTTTGTGCTGCTGTGAACCAGTCTGGCAGTCAGGTGGAGCTAATCGTTCTCATTTGCAGTGACAGCTTAATTACCTTGCACTTGAATTTTGCATAACAGTAAAGTTGAGCCTTTAAGTCAGGCAGACCTGAGTTTGAGTCCTAGCTCTGCTGCCTTTTATCTATGAGTCCATGCCCCTGACCATGGAGTAGAGGGGTATTATGAGTGGGGCTGCAGTTACCTGTCCTTGGGGCATGTGTCCTACCTACTCCTATAGCTAACAGACTTGTTGGGGAGCAAGCCAGCAGCCCCCTGGTTAAGAGAACCCAGTTTCCTGGGTAACTGGTGCCTGTATATCCAAGAGGGAACTGCAGTGTAGGCAGTTGGCTATTCTTATCAAGCTCCAGTGAGCAATTCCCATTAGTTAAAAATAGGAATGTTGCAGTTGGGCAGAAGTGGAGCCATAGGCTCAGATATTAACTACCATAGAGGGCTGAGTGCTGGGTCTGTTTACATTTCAGAAAAGTGGTAGCTCTGTGCACAGCTTCAGTCTTCTGAAAGCCTTTAACACCTTGGCCAGTCTTCAAGTCATTCTCTATCCTCCAGGATTATTATTATAATGTCCAACTACTAATAGATGAAACTAAAAGGGAGGAAGATTCTGGTGGAGAAAGTATGTGATTACCCTGGGCCTAGAGACAGGACTTAGGTAGGTCTTTTGACACTAGACTAATACTGTGTTCTAAACCATGCATTTCCCCACATCTGATTCTAAAAGCCTCAGTTTTCATACACAGCCCACATGATCCAGTCTAGTAAAGAACATATTTTTAAGTTGGTTAGCAAGTCCTAGCTAAATTACAGGGAGGGTCTGGGGAAGTTCTGCCTTGGTGTTCTTTATTACCACCAGTGAAAGAATACTTTCCAGTTACTCCTTGTTGCTTTGGTTTTCATTTTCTGTGCAGATCTGGAGCCCATACAAGCAGCCAGGATGTACTGGAGACCTCGACGGTCGGATTGAGGACGATTCCCGCTGCCTCTATACCCATGAAGAGTACATCAGCCTTGTGCTGAACAGTGGGAGTGGCCTGTCACATGACTACGCCAACCAGTCGGTCCAGGAAGACCCGCGGATGATGGCCTTCTTTGACTCCCTGGTACGCCGAGAGATCGAGGGCTGGAGCTCTGACTCAGACAGTGACCTCAGTGAGAGTACTATCCTGCAACTGCACGCAGGGGTCAGCGAGCGCTCAGGCTACACTGACTCAGAGTCTTCAGCCTCACTGCCTCACTCCCCGCCTCCCACAGTAGATGAGTCTGCTGACAACGCCTTCCACCTGGGGCCCCTGCGGGTCACCACCACAAACGCAGTAGCCTCAACTCCACCAACACCCACGTGTGAGGACGCAGCCTCTCGCCAGCAGCGTCTGTCTGCTCTGCGGCGCTACCAAGACAAACGCCTCCTGGCCCTTTCCAATGAGTCCGATTCTGAGGAGAATGTCTGTGAGGTAGAACTAGACACAGATCTCTTTCCCCGGCCACGGTCACCCAGCCCCGAAGATGAATCCAGCAGTTCCAGCAGCTCTAGCAGCTCCGAGGATGAGGAGGAGCTGAATGAACGCCGAGCCTCTACCTGGCAGCGGAATGCCATGCGGCGCCGACAGAAGGCAACCCGAGAAGACAGGCCCAGTGCCCCAATAAAGCCCACCAACACTTACATTGGAGAAGACAACTATGATTACCCCCAGATCAAAGTGGATGACCTCTCCTCCTCCCCCACCTCATCTCCTGAGCGGAGCACTTCCACACTAGAGATTCAGCCAAGCCGGGCCTCACCGACTTCTGACATAGAATCAGTTGAGCGGAAAATTTATAAAGCTTACAAGTGGCTCCGCTACTCTTATATCTCCTACTCAAATAACAAAGATGGAGAGACCTCCTTGGTGACCGGGGAGGCAGATGAAGGGAGAGCAGGAACCAGCCACAAAGACAACCCAGCCCCTTCTTCCAGTAAGGAAGCCTGTCTAAACATAGCAATGGCCCAGAGGAAACAGGACCTGCCCCCTGAAGGCTGCAGCAAGGACGCTTTTAAAGAAGAGACTCCTAGAAATCCCAGCAATGGCCCAGGCCATGAGCACAGCAGCCATGCTTGGGCAGAGGTGCCAGAAGGTACCTCTCAGGACACTGGCAATAGCGGCTCTGTAGAGCACCCTTTTGAAACCAAGAAGCTCAATGGAAAGGCCCTGAGTAGTCGGGCTGAGGAGCCGCCTTCTCCTTCTGTCCCCAAGGCATCTGGCTCCACTCTCAACAGCGGGTCTGGCAACTGTCCCAGGACCCAGTCTGATGACAGTGAGGAGAGGAGCCTCGAAACCATCTGTGCCAACCACAACAATGGACGCTTACACCCTCGTCCCATTCACCCTCACAATAACGGGCAGAACTTGGGGGAGCTGGAGGCGGTAGCCTACTCTTCCCCAGGACACACAGACACTGACCTTGATAACTTGTCCCTGACAGGGACACTCCTACACAAAGATTGTTGTGGGTCTGAAATGGCCTGTGAGACCCCCAATGCTGGAACAAGAGAGGACCCCACTGACACCCCAGCCATAGATAGCAGCAGGGCTGTTCATGGCCACAGTGGCCTCAAAAGGCACCGAATTGAATTGGAAGATACAGATTCAGAGAATTCCTCCTCAGAGAAGAAATTAAAAACATGATAAATACAAAGGGAAAACAAAAAGCTACAAAAGTAGCCTTACCAAAAAAAAAAAAAAAAAAAAAAAAATCTGTTTAGTGAATACAGAGGAAAGGAAACAAAGTATTAAAGGCACATGAAACCAGGGCCTGAAATTTTGTGTCTGATGCTGCTCCCTTCTATCCAACATTCAACAACGGGTCTGAATGTCTAGCTGGCCATTGGCTTGTGCTGTGTTAAGAAAGGGAAAAAAAAAAACAACCCAAGTGACTCCTTTCTAGTGAGGCGTGAGCGTAGTGTGCCGCGCAAGGCTCTGTGGAAGTAAATCTTTGTTGAGACGTTCGACTTGTTCTTGTGTACGCACACTGGCACGTGTGCGCTCATTGTCTCATAAGACCTTTCTTTCAGTTCTCCATCAGAAAGGACCTATGAATTTGTACTTTTTGCCATCTCACCTTGTTTACATGCCATAGGTGTTCTGGTCTGGATGATGGGTGCCTGTTAAATCAGGTTGTGCTGCCAGTGAGTTGTAGATTTATGCTGGAAGAATGGAGAATGGAAACAGGCCTTCAGCCCATTGGCTGCACTGGAGAGGAAAGCATGGTTCCTTTCTTAAAGAAATCTTCCATGTTTTCTCTAAGTAACACTTCTTTATTGAGCATTTAATGTGGACATACTATAAAAAAGAAATTTTAATGCTAATGAGAGGTTTAGCACTTCAGATTCAAGAGAATATAGATTCCTGATAAATTTCACTGTTTGCAAATTGAGCAGTGCTGCAACATGTACTGTATGAAGGCCATAAAATAGAGCTAGTCATGGATAACAGACTTTAACCAGTTAGGTGCTAGATCCTAAGAGGCACTCACAAGGCCAGCAGGTGCTTCCTTGGCTCCTGTGATGGATCGAGGCATAGTGAAAGAAGGGCAAAGACAGCTTTCCAGAGCTTTGTGCTCAGACTACTAAAGTAGTTGTTATAGGTGTGTTAATGAAGAAGCTTAGTGAGGAGCAGAATGTGGTACTATATTCATTTAACTCAACCCAGAACCATTGGTCAGACTTGATGGGACTGGCATCTTCCCTCAGACTTGCAGTTGATAGAGGCTGTGGTGTTCTCACTAGACTTTGCAGAGCAGTAGGCGTCTCAAGGTAACAGATTCTTATTGAGTAGGTCTATTAAGAGTCAGAGGGTAAGGGAGAGGAGTCTCCGGCTTATGACTGCTGGTTCCCATGAGTCTTAAGTCTTCTGGTTCCCATAAAAGACTCAGTTTTATTGAGGTAGATACAGGTTTAGAAGAGAAAAGAGCAACAGATTTTCAGCGTTGTAGTCACTTGGTTATCTGTGAAGGGTTGTGCAAAACAGGAAGGTCTAGGAATGACCACATATCTTGTTGGCATAAATGTTATGAAAAGGCAGAATACTGGCAAGAAATGAGGAAGAGAGAGAGAGAGAAACAGTATAACTTTCTTGAGTGCAAAGGTGCTAGACAACTAGGAGCCCAGCTGGGATTGGTGCAGGGAGGGCCGAACACTGACTAGTGTGGCCTCACTGCCCCAGCCTTCCTTTTAGAGGAAGGCCTGTCCTGCTGGAACTGGGGCCAAGGGGAGGCTGCCTATGAAGGCAGAAGACGTGGATGAATTCAGGCACTGGGGGGTGGGGGGGGGGGTATTTATAAACACAAGGGGGTTGATTTAAGCCAAAAGGAGATACCATCCTGATAAGCTCTGTGAAAGAGAAGATGTGCCTGGTGTGTGTGATGTGGCTGGGGTATGAAAACACTGAGAAGGAGATGAAGGAGTGTGCGTAGCATGGGGGTGTGTACAACTTAACACCTGGACTTTTACTGGGGGAGTGGGAAAGTGATTCTGTAACCAATATTAGAATTACTTTGGATTTGTAATCAAATTGGTTCTATGATTTGTCTTTGACTATTCACAGATAATTGTAAATGCTGGTTTTATAAGCCCAAGTCATTTTACATTTGCTTTTCCAAAATGTATTAAATTTGAATTTTTTAATCCTTTATATACAAAAAAAAAAAAATATGATCACTCAGTGTGTGTTTCTCTTCCCCTTCTTAGTCAGCACACCCAGTCCTTCATTTTATTCTATTCTATTTTATTTTCATCAGCACATAGCCTCTTCTGACTTCTCAAAGGACAATCCACGAATCTTCCTGAAGAGAAGTAGTTAAAGTTCCCTTAGGAACTAGCTGCTTGGTAGTTACAATTCCCAAATGCAGAATATGGTCTTTTCATGTTAAAAGCCTTAATCTCATTTGGGTACTCAAAAGAGAAGTCGGAGTTTATTCTGGTTAACTTGAGAAGCCAAGAAAGATCATTTTTAGTAAGTATGCCTTCCATCCTTGGCAGAGGCTTCCCAGCATCCTAGGCTCAGCTCACCAGGTGATAGGCCCCATAAGACACACACATGAGCAGGGTGAGAAATGCTTGCTTTATAGCTGCTCCACCCTCATCTCCAGAGATTTTTGTGTCTGTGGTTGTGGGTCTGGATACCTGGCAGGAACCACTTTTAGAGTACCTTTGCCTAAACTCGTTTAGAATTGAGGCCCCAACTTTGACAGCGCATTTAATACCCAATTTCTTCCATAATAGATATTTTTAATAGCAGAACAGATGGCACTGATTAGATCAAGAACTATTTGGAAGTGCCTCTTAAGTTTTTTTCCTGCATCCTGTACATAAAGTTTTAAGTGGCAGGTCCAGATATGTAAAAATCATTTCTCTCTGTTTTCCAGCTGGTTGTGTTAGTGATTCTCTAGGACAGCAGGTAAATGAGTTAAATAAGTTGTTGGCTTGGGGCAAGTGAAGTTTGTGACTATGCTTGATTTAATAAGCTGAGAGTCTGTTGTTTGTCTGTCAAGGTGCCTTCCTCTGCTGAAGCCTTACCTCCTTCTCACCCAGCAACAGTTAACTCCTCTTGTGTATATGCAAATAAACCTATTATTCACTTCTCACGTCTTCCTCTTCTCTTCCAGGGAAGACTTGGTTGCTTAGACACCTCTCCTTTATTTCTTTTCTGTTTTAATTCTTATCTAGTTGGAAACTTGATTGAAAGCTATGCTGAAAACTAGAAGAAAAACTGCAGTGTTCCACATCCATGACAATGGTCATTGTCACTTTTAAGTGTTGGGACAAAGGTCACATCTGGACAACAAAATGCAGGGTAGGAGGAGGTATTTATTTGGTCTCCTTTACCGTGTTTAAAGGGATGTAAGATAGGGAGACCCTGGAACTGATAATTTTATTAGTTGGAACAGAGGGAACAATGCAGTGAAGTGACATTACAAACGGCTCCCAAAGAAATATTTTCTGATGTTTCCGAATACCAAATTGCATTTCCTGCCTTGCCCCAGGCATGCACTGCAAACTTTAAAAAAAAAAAAAAAAAAAAAAAAAAAAAAAAAAAAAAAAAAGCGCGAAGCTCATATCTCCTGCCTGTAAAGCTGCCTGCTATAGTTTACTGAAAAATTCTTGTCAACCAAGGCTTGTCAGGAAAACAGATGCTTCCAAAGGAAGACTGTCCTTCCCCCATGACCTAAGCAAGACAGCATGCCACAATTGAAACACCAAGGTGAAGTAAGGCTCAGTGAGTCCCAGCCTTGCAGCAGCAGCAGGATAGTGGTTTTGAACCAATGGTTCTCAGGTGGGATATTCGGATCTGAGTGCTCATTTGTCCTTGAGCACTCATACTGGAATGAAATTACATGAATTCAAATAGTTAAAAGTAATTTTGAATTTCTTAATGATGCTTCTCACATGCAATAGTGCACGTGGATCGAAAACCTGTCTGAATCCTAACTGCATTCCGTTGTTAGAACAATGGTGGTAAGATGCTTCTCAGAATGGAGGCTTAGAGACAAAACTTAAACTTCCCTGTGCCCTACACTAACATGGCCCGGATAAGCAAGAGCAGTTACTCTGTTCAGTTCACAACAGGATTTACTCGAATGTGCAGAGGATCTAGCAGTGCTTATCTGCAAGACAGTTATGTTGTAAGGAAATAGGATATCTAATGTTTCAAAGTACTGAAGTTGGGAAATGACTCCTTTGGGCTTATGGAGTCTCTACTTAAATCCGATTCCTTCTGTTCCAGCTCCTCTGTGTGTCCCTCCTAGGGATCAGAAGGCTCTCTAGCTCTCACTCTGATAAGCTCCCGTTTTTAAAACATCTCTGTAGTGCCCACCAGAACCAGTGAGCCAAGATCTTTGGCAAGTGTACAGCTGCTCAGAGCCTCAAGCTTTACCTCTGTAAAATGGGTTCAGCACACTGTCAAGAGATCAAATGAGCAGATATGTATATATATATATACTATCTATATGTCATATAATATACAAACTATAATAGAATAATATACAATGATTAATTATATAATAATTATATAATATAAGCTATACATAGCTTGGAACAATGTCTGTTTAGAAAGCAATGAAATGTTTGCTATCATTAGTACATTCTCTCTTTTTTGCTTTCATTGCTTGTTGATACCAGTGTGCACACCATGTGGAAGACTTTTTTGGATGGAGTCTGGTGAGAAAGTAACCTCTCCTTCCGAGAAAGAATGTACTGTACCTCAGTAAGTCTTAACCTGAAAACACACAAAAAAGAGTAAACTATTCCCATTACAGTGGACCTGACTAAAGCAGAGTTTGGGGCCTTGGACACCACCTCCAACTTGGGAAGCCAACTGTCTAGAGGCTCCACCTGAAATCTGGGAGCTTAAAACAAAGCGAGGCCTGGCTGACAGAGACCTCTCAGCTCCTTGCTTATGACGACCCTTACCATGAGTGCCGGACCTCCTGACAGCCTCATTGATTCCTGGGATTTGGTGCCAGCTCTCCACTTTCTGCAAGTCTGCAGGGGTTGGGGTGAGTAGTGGCAGATTTTATTAAACTATAGTCTTAATATGGTGGTGCTGAAGATGACAGGCCTCAGGAGGTGGGACGGCAAACTTCTCTCTGGCCTTCAGAGCTAAAAGTTTCCTATCTGGCATTGGGCCAGCCCTAAGAGAATCGGGAAAGTGGCAAGCCATGGAAATGCTCTGCATCTCTGCCAAAGAAAAGTTTTGACCAGAGTTTTCCATGCAGGATTGGTGTGTGGGTGTGCGTGCACACGTATGCATTCGGTAACATCTGATTCAAGAAGAAGCCAAACCATAAAAACAAAAGAGAAGTCTGACTAGTCCAAGGGGAAGGAGGGTCAGAGTGCAGTCCTGGCCCACTAAACCCTCAGGACAGATCTAGATGGAACCTGGATCCCAGAAGCACATGCGTGGCACTTGGAGAGGCAGTGGAGTGAGAGAGGAAGGTTTTGAATTGCTGGTGGAAAAGAGGCAATGGAATTATACTTAGGGAAAAAAGCTTTTCAAATAAGACACATCTGCCAGAAGAGAAACCAGAGCAAGGGTGGGGATATGGGGAGGGCGGAGAAGAGTCCAGGCCGAAATAAGCATTTCTGAGCTTATCCTGAAGGAAAGGGAGTGGTTAGCTGCATCACCCAGTTCAGCTCCCTCATTTTAGAGGTTGAGAGGCAAAGCCAGTGAGAGGCTGGGCTTGACTTTTGAGGCTATGCTCTCCGCGCGTCTTGCTGCTTCCTTCACTAAGATGTGGGTCTTGGTTGGGGAAGTGCTTACCTTGACCTCCCCACCCTCACCCAGCACGACTCCAGTGGGGACTCTGATGACAACATGCAGCAGTAGCAAGGAACTGAATATGGTCTGTGAGGAGGCAGGGTGAGGATGGAGCCTTTGGCAAAAGGAAAACACAGGGTCAGCTGTGCTTGGATCACCCTCACCGCTAGAAAATCATCACTCAGACTAACGTGACTTGTCTCTGCACCTTGCTTAGCAACTCTAACCACTTCCAGGTTGCTGAATGCTGTCCTGGTGTTTCAGCCCCCTGGAGATGTAAATGAATCCTTTGGATGACTTTTAGAGAAGAGCAATAAACATGTTGGGGTACTGGAAGAAAAGCAAAAGGGATCAGAGGGTGGGAGCTGAATCATTAGGTTGTAGGTATGCAGAGGCTTTAGAATGGGGGAAGACCTTTCAGGTTGTAAGCACCCAAGGGCCAGAAGAGGAAAGGACAAGTTTTAAATGGAATATGCCCAGTTGCAGGCCCAAGAAGACTGCTCAAATTGCTGTTCTCTTCTTGCCTGTTGGGTCCTGGCATGGTCTTTTTCCTAAACTGGCTGTGATAAGCAGCTTATAGCGCATATCCTGTTATCTTTATCCTAGTTTTAAACATCCCTGCTCAAAGCAAACTCAAGCACTTTGTTTCTCAAGCAGCTGCCTAGGTTGGAATTCTATGGGCCGGAGCTGCCAAGTTTAGCCTCAGTGGGGAAGGCTGGTCAGCGCCAATAGGTGGAACAGCTGGCCATTCCACCCAGCTGTTCCACCCCACAGTCCCAGACTGTCTCATTCCAGGTCTTGCTGACTGTGGGGGCGCGAGTTGGCACAAAGATGAATTTTTCCTTCTGCTCAGGCTGGTGTCCAAATCCTGCAACTCCCCCAACTTGTCCTTTGGAGAGACCTGCAGAGATGTCCCAGGCTTGGGGCCCCGCTGAACCAGGGTGTGTGGCGTAACTTCTCATGAGGCTGGCTGAGTCAGCAGTTACAGTTGATCTACTGACCCTCCCTCTCCTCTCCTGACTTGGGATCCAGTAGGCAACCTCACTCCCTACTAAGACCAGCAGACATGCTTGAGGGATCACTGAGGGGTTGGAGTGTGGACCCTCTGTCTGTTACACACAACACTGTTTCTGCCGCTTCATCCCTTGGGTCAATATGGGTGGCTTGAATTCAGGAAAAGGTGAGTTCTTGGATTTCACTTGGAAGGAAAGAGTTGGGTGGACTGATTCTAACGCTGGTGCACTAGGGAGAAGGGGAGCCAGGAGGAAGGCTGGGGGTCCTGAAAAGGTGGAGGACCAAAGGCGAACGTGCCTCTAGGGTCTGCTTGGAAAAGAAGTCAAACTTACTGGATAAACTGGAATTGCCAGGACAGCAGGTCTAAGAGGCCAAGCTAGGTCTTCATTCAAGAGGATTAACTCATTTGTGTCAAATCAGATAATTTAGGCTCTCTATTCTAATTGGAATTGACTCTTGTGATTACTAATCCAGGAATGGATCAAGGACTCTGCACTTCAGCTGTGGGTGCCTACAGGGCCAGGGACAAGTCCTTGACAGGCAGAAGGAAGATCTGTTGGCCAGGCCCTTACCATGAGCACCTGGCCTCATGGCAGGTGACAGCCTCTTGGATTCCTGGAATTCCTGATGCCAGGTCTCCACTTTCCTCAAGCTCCAGGGTTCCCACCTTCAATGTTTAGAATAACAAGAAGCTCTAAGATAATCTATGGGTAACCAAGGGCAAAACTGCTGTGTGTGTGTCTGCAGTCCATAGAGGCCTGTTGCTGTCACACTGTGGCCCACAGGAATGGTGCCTCCTCACCTGTGTGCCACCATCCTGCAAGCTCCATCCAATGGAGCAGCCAGTCCAGGAAAGGGAGGTTCTTGAGTCCTGCAGTTCTGCTTCCCTTCATTCACTCCCTGCTGCCCATGCTGAGGACACTGCGGGCTCTCCTGGCAGGCTTGCATCCTCCCCTGCCCAGCCGCCCTCTTTCCCCTCTTCGCCTCAGGCCAGCTAGCCCCAAACAGCAGGTGCGGGAGCCCAGGTTGTTGCAAAGTTGGAGTGGAGGGAAAATCTGAGCCCAGCGCACATCCCTGGACCCTTGCCGAGCCCACAGTACAGGGTCTTTCTTCTTCTCAGCCCCCACTGTGACTTTAGGGGTCAAGAGGGGTTCAGCTGCCCAGTTTTCCAGACTGCTTCAAACTTACTCCCCTGAGGAAGCATTGCCGGGGTGAGGATGCCACACTCTCCCAGGGGCAGTGGGATCAGAGGGCAAGAATAAGAAGTGTCTTCCCATCATCCCTGCTTTCTCGTGACCTAATGAGCTTATTCTGGCTCTAAGCTGTCTCCCTGAGCCCTGAATTCTTTCCTGGTGCCAAGAAACCTCCTCCCCTCATGCTCTGGGTCACAGCTCAGTTTTCTTAGAAGAGCAGAAGGAGGAAGTCAGGGAAATATGAGGGCCTCAGTGAGGTGGAAAGTGGGGGTCCCAGATAGCATGGTGTGGTAGGAAGAATGTGATGTTTAAAGCCAGAGACTAAGGATAAACTCTCTGCTTTGTGACATGGGCCAAGTCACTTTTCCTCTTCCGACCTTGAATTTCTTCATACACAAAGCTGCAACGAGGCTTACCTTGCAATGCTGTCCTGTGGATTAGTGAAAACATATACAAAGCACCTAGCACAATGCCCAGTAGGAACTGGGTAGAAAGAGCAGCTGTTATTGTCATCATAGTCCTGTGTTTTTTCAGGTCCAATAACCTGTTGACTTTGACTCCACTGCCATGATACTGCTCTTAAGCAAAATATTGGGGACAAATAGAGGTAGAAGGTACTGGTGACTTCTCCAAAAATGTCATCTCTTCCTCCCTCTCTGCATTTATGAGAACATAAATAGAAATGAAGCTCAGCGTTGTGAAATTCAGGGTTCCTTTTTTGCCCTAAATACTTCCGAATAAAGCCAGCCACAGGAGCTGCTCCACAGAGCTGGGATTCGAAAACCAGAAGCTGGTGAGGGGAACGGAATGGCAGCAGCTGGAGGGAGCCCGAGGCGCTCCCAGCCCTGCTTCCCCTCCCAGCCGCCAGCCAGGCGCTCACAGTGACCTGCCCAGACTGTCCCAGCACTGCCCAATTCACTCTCACCTCTAGCCTGTTGAGCACAAGCATGGCTTTCACTTTAAGAAAAGCCAATTATGAGAAATCCAAACTTAGGAAACCAAAATGAGGACAAAGGGATTCACATGACATACAAATGGGTTCTTTGCAAAAGACTTCTGCTGATGCCCATCTGTTGTGTAAAAAGAGGCACCCTTGGGTGTAGGGATCTAGGGTAAACTCTGAGTCCTTTAAAAAGAGACAACTTCTCTTCAGTAGACTCACAGTGATGTGATAACCCCAAGGTTTGCTGGAATGATTGACTGTTCCCAAATATAGGAAGTTTCCACAGGAAAGAAATGTCTCAGCCTTTTCTGCTCATGAGGATTTTATTTTCTCTAGGAAACAACCAGAAGTCAGAGGTAAAAATTCCTAACCAATCATTTGAATTCTCCTTTCCTTTCCTCTCCTTGGTGATCCTGGGTGCTGGGAAGGGTTTTAGGAACCAATTATTTCCCAGAATCTCCTCCCCAGTCATAAAACACAGAAATGGTCATTCCAGGTCAAAGGATTTTGCACCCCAAGACAAAGGAAAGTTCTTGGGAAGTAGTTTCCCTTCATAATCTTTTTCCATAAGGGGTAAAGAACAACCTCAATGAATGAGACCAGAATGTTTAAAGGGAATCAGTGCTCTAGAAACAGCAAAGTGACGTGAGACAAATAAAAAGAGTCTACCTCTATCCTTCGGTAGGCACGGTGTACCTTGGCACTGATGTACTGAAGCTTTGCCAACCTGGATAGTGAGTGCATTTCAGCTATTGTTCCTGCTTGGTAAAATGCAGGAAAACAACAATTCCATCTCCTCCATGTGTCCCTAATCTTGTTGCCTGCTGGCAGGGGAAAGACTATTCATAATCCAGCACAACTCAAAGTAAGCATGCACGTTTCTATGACCCAGCAATCCACTCCTGAACATAAATTCTAGACATTCTCCTCCAGGTCCTGAAGGGGACACATGTGGGTTTGTGTATGATGACAGGGAGCTGGGGGAAAGAAGGCATTCATCCCTGTGGGAGTGGACGTGCACATGTGCTCTCAGCCCACCCCCCGGGGCCACGCAGCAGCTGAAAGTAGTGGATCAGGAAATACTCCTGGCAACATGGGTGGATCCTAAAAACACGGTGTTGAGTGAAGAGAGTAAGACAGAATAATAGCTAAAACACAATAACATGTATGTGAAATGTACAAATGCACGCAGGCAAAAGAGGAATACGCATTTTTCATAAAATGCCTTAAAATGAAGGATATCCACTACACACACTGGAACTGTGACCTATGTGGGGAGGAAAATGAGGGTGGGGAGTGGGGAGTTATTTATTATACATAAATAAATCGAGAAGAAGTGACCACCCACAACCCTGTACACTCTGTTCATAGCAGAATTATTCATTATACCCAGAAAGTGGAAAAAAACCAACTGTCCATCAACTGATGAAGGGATAAGCAAAAGGTGGTCTATCTATACAAGGAGATATTATTTTTTGCCATAAAAAGGAATGAAGTACTGATTGATGTTACAACGTGGATGAATGCTCACATGAGCATTTGAAAACATTATGCCAGCCAGGCACGGTGGTTCATGTCTGTAATCCTAGCACTTTGGGAAGCTGAGGCACATGGATCACTTGAGGTCAGGAGTTTGAAACAACCTGGCCAACATGGTGAAACCCTGTCTCTACTACTAATACAAAAAAGTTAGCCAGGTATGGTGGTGGGCACCTGTAATCCTAGCTACTTGGGAGGCTGAGACAGGAGAATCGCTTGAACCTGGGAGGTGGAGGTTGCAGTGAGCGGAGATCATGCCACTGCACTCCAGCCTGGCGACAGAGCAAGACTCTGTCTCAAAAAAAAAAAAAAAAACGGAAGGAAAAGGAAACATTATGCCAAGGCAAAGAATCCAGTCACAAAAGGACACATATTGTGATTCCATTCATATGAAATGTCCAGAATAGACAAATCTATAGAGAACAGAAAGTAGATTAGCTTTGCCAAGGGTAAGAGGAGGAGTTTAGGGGGAACTTGGGAGTGACTGCTAATACATGGGGTTCTCTTTTTGGGGTGATGAAAATGTTAACTTAGATTGTAGCATCATTGTAACAACTACCTAGTAAATAAATTAAAAACCATTGAATTGTACACTTTAGTAAATGTTATGGTATATAAATTATAAATTATATTTCAGTAAAGATGTTTAAGCTGGCTGCAGTGGTGTGTGCCTGTTACCCCAGTCACTCAGGAGGCTAAGGTGGGAGAATTGTGCCTCTTGGGCCTGAGTTTGAAACCAACCTGAGCAACAGAGTGAGATCCCTTCTCTATTTAAAAAAAATAAATTAAGATGTCTAAAAAGAAAAACCGAGAAGAATGAAATAGGATGCTCACATGAGTTGCCCTTGGCTAGTTCCTTTTTGTGCTTCTGGTTTCATATGGGAACTGGGTAAGTTTCACCTACCTTAACCCTGCCCATGGCCATTGCCCTCAAATGATGCACACTTGCCTCCGGCCCTTCAGGCTTGAACACTCAGCACTGGCCAAGGGCTCCCTGAAACGGACTCAAAGCTGACTCCAGGGGAGGACTGACTGGCTACCTCCATAGCTGCCAGCTAACAGACAACTTCCTCCTCTCCGTAAAGACACTCATGGGCAGACTGTGGTGGAGGCTTTTCTCACAATGGAAGTTGGAAGGGACATTCAGGGCTTTTGGTATTCTGTTAACTGAACATAAGTTTGTTATCAACAGCGTGAATGTAAGAAGGTATTTGTTTCCTTTCTGACTTTGCAGTACCAGCTGTGACTTTATTTTTGAGATAAGAGTCTTGCTATGTTGCCCAGGCTGGAGTGCAGTGGCTATTAACCGATGTGATCGTGGCTCACTATGGCCTTGAACTCCTGGGCTAAAGTGATCCTCCTGCTCCAGCCTCCCAAGTTTCTGAGACTATAGGTATATACCACTGAACCTGGCTAGCTGTGTGACTTTAAAATTCCACCCAACTTCTCACAGCCTCAGTTCCTCTCTCTGGAAAGTGGGCATAAAATTAACTAGAGCAGAAAAAAAAAAAAATTAACTAGAGCAGTTTGGGATAGTAAATGAAGTAATACACATGAACGCACCTAGCAGTGTACCTAACTCATAGATGGCACCTGGTAGGTGTTTGCTGAAGCTACCTTTCCAAAACCTAATCTGCTCCTCCAAACAGACAACTAAAAATACCAATGTAATCTTGAGTTTTGGGAAATTGGTAGAAGGATCCAGATAATGGGAAGTAAAGTTTTCATCTTAACTGGAATTCTCCTATGTGCCAGTCAGTGTTGGGTGCTGGGGAAACGAAGATGAATACAATGATTTTCTGAGTCACCTATCTTGGGTACAAGTGACAGAAACCCAACGTAAACTGGCAGCAGCTGGAAAGGGAGTGTATGTCTCCCTGAGCTGAGTTGTTGGAACTAGATCTTCTCTTCTTCTTGTTTTTTTTTTTTTTTTTTTTTTTTTTTTTTTTTTTTTTTT
>NW_016806895.1:2272319-2290099 GCF_001698545.2 Rhinopithecus bieti | reverse complement strand
TTGAGGCAGAGTCTCACTCTGTCGCCGGGGCTGGAGTGCAGTGGCCGGATCTCAGCTCACTGCAAGCTCTGCCTCCCGGGTTTATGCCATTCTCCTGCCTCAGCCTCCCGAGTAGCTGGGACTACAGGCGCCCGCCACTTCGCCCAGCTAGTTTTTGTATTTTTAGTAGAGACGGGGTTTCACTGTGTTAGCCAGGATGGTCTCGATCTTCTGACCTCGTGATCCGCCCGTCTCGGCCTCCCAAAGTGCTGGGATTACAGGCTTGAGCCACCGTGCCCGGCCAGATCTTCTCTTCTTTTGCACCATTTTCTGTGGATAGGCTTCTGCTGTATAGCCTATTCCTACTCCTCTTAGCTTACAGACATAGGTGGGAAATGAGGGGACTCTTCAAACACATTCCTAGTCTCCCTTCCTGTGGAAACCCAGTGGGTGCATCCAGTGGTAAGTCACACAGGGTGGGACTGTAGTCACTGAGCAGAAATGACAAAGAAATCAATCTCTGATCAGGAATCCCAGCACTTTGAACCCTAAAAGAAGTCTCTGTCTATTAGAAGATGGGTGATGGCAAGTGTCAGAAAATGCAGCTCAAAATACATGGAAGAATGGTGATTTTTTGCTATAAACATAACTGAAACATTCCATGATAGAATGGCCTTAAAATGTATCAGGGTTCTGTCTCTTTCTCCGCAGTTCTCTTGGCTCTGCCCTCCATGTGTATCTGCCTTGTCTCAGACTGGCTTCCTCCGAGGAGTTAAGGCAGCCAACATTGTCAGCCAGGGCAACACACTGCCTCGTTCTCATCTGGAGACAGGGCAAGCAAATCTTCCTGCAGAAAGGAAAGTCTGAAGAGTGGCTGTGCCTGGACCACCACAGCCAGGGCAATGCTCAAACTCCTGAGGCCAAGAGGGCGAGAGGCATGGTGTGGGGATGACGGGTTTTAAAATCAGAACCCACCTGGAAGATTGCAGATTGCATCGCAATGGGAAAGGGGTGGATGGATGCTGAGAACACAAGCACATGCCTACCATGGGATCATAAATCTCATTTACAGATGGGGAAGTGGGCCGAAGACCTCCCAAGGTTCAACATCTAGTTGATGACAGATCCAAGACCAGATAGTGGCAGTCTTGGCTTCAGTCCAGACAGTTGCTTTTGAATCAGTCATGGAAGAGAAGGTCTCGGTGGGTAACAAACACCCCTCACCAGGGAGGTTCAAGCCAGGGCTGATGATGTCATAGCCATGAAAAGAATGACCACCCTGATCTCCAAGGAAGGAGGAATTGAGCAAGGAGATTAGCTCACTAATCCCAGCATGGGGTCCCACAGCAAGGCAGGGATAGGCTTATCCTGTTCAGCTTCTTGGATTTGTAATTTCCTGAGGGAAGCTCTAGCTTCCCCTCTGCCCTCTCCTCTTCCCTGCCCTGTTCCCAGGCTGAGATGCACCGGCCTGGGCTGGTAATTGTGTTAGCTCAGTTTCCTCCCTGGCCCTGCCCTCTCCATAATCTGATTTCAGAGGGACGAGGGATGGCAGGGTCCAGGCTCAGGAAGAGTTCTGCTCCCTCGTGTCCATCGAGCCTGCTAATTTGATAGAGCCACTTGCTGAGCTTCCACAGAGCCCCCATTAGGAACCAATTTCATCTGGTTACCAAGCCCTGGCCCTAGAGAGCTCTCCTGGTCTCAGTCCAAAAGGAAATTCAGCTTCCAATTCAATTTCTGCATAAGGAAGTTAAGGCTTCATTATCATAACAGCAACCAGTGATTAAGCACCTACTATGTGTCAGTGTTGGGTGCTGTGGATCTGATGACTCATTAGGTATGATGTCACTCTTGGAAGTCCACAGGTGCTGCCAGTGAGGCCTGGGACTGTCAACCCTTGGCTACTCATCGCCTTTGTCATGCAACTCTCCCTCTATTGGAATGGACTTGCCCTTGCACAGGAGGACTTTGACTAGTTCTTGTGTGATCCTCAAGAGCAGCCTTGTTTCCAGGGGAAGATTCCTGCCGTGTGTGAAGTGTGAAGTGTGAGTGTGAAGTAGGATCTGACCCAAATCTCTCCCACCGAAGGACTCCTGATGTCTAACAGGGGCCAATAGCCACTCCAACCGCTGGAGCTCACCTCGACCATCCCGCCCCATTGCCATGACAACTGACTTCTGTAGACCCCATTCTAAAGTGCAGTCTGCCAGGCATCCTGGAGGGCGTGCACCAGGGCAGCGAGAAAGCTCTGCCCCCATTGGCTCTAGGACCTTGGGCGAGTTACCTAAACTCAGAGCTGGAGCTTCCTCATCTGGAAAGTGGGCATCATATAATCTACCCCATAGAACACGGAACTCCCATGCTCTCATGACACAGATTCAAACAGGCAACAAACAAAGGAGTAAATGTGTAAAGTGCCCCATAGTGACACATGCTCTGTCCCAGTAGCTGTGAGGGAGGCTGCTGGACCCCCGGCTAGGGTCAGGAAAGTGATGAGTGACTCCCATGCTCTATTCACTCAGATAGACAGCCCACACCCTCTCCCACTTCGGGGCCTCCCAAAGTGCTGAGATTATAAGTGTGCGCCACTGCACCCGGCCTATTTCTTTTTAATGAGTAGTTCTGGCTAATTATGGAAGAAGTATACTAAAACATCTCACTTTAATTTTTATAAACTTCTTGTATTTCTAATTGTTTTGCCATCTATAATTAGCAGCTATTTGTTTGGTGCACGCAGGTTTATAGCTATTCACAGGCTGGTATTTATTGAGCACTTAGGTTAAAAATGGGTCTAAAGAGAGACCCATTCTGCTCTCAGGCCTGCTGATGAAAAGTTCCTCATCCTATTTGCATCTAGAATGAGAACATCTCAGCCCAATTGGTGATGGTCTCAGAAAATTACCAGACCTTGAAAATGAGAGTGGAGAATGGAAATGCTATTTCAGCCCTCACTGAAAAGAATTAAATGCCAAAACCCTCCATCCGGATTCCATGGACTGACAACAATTAAACTATGTCAGAGGAAGCTAACTTCACCGGGAAAGGTTCCCCACAGCTTTCAGGATCCACAGAGCTCCCTCAAAAGGCATGGTTCTTGAGGCTTTGCGGCCCATGGGCCAAGGGTGAGGGCTAGAGACACATGTCCTGGAGGCTTCCAGACCCTTGGGGCTGTCACCCTCTTTCACATTTAAATTCTCAACTTCAGTGTTAGTTAAATTTCTTACTTCAGGGTTAAGGGATAAGGGAATGCTTTTTTTGGAAGGGTTGGTCTTTTTTTCTTTTTTTGGTAATAATGTTAATTTTTTTTTTTTTTCATTTTGAAAACTTTAAAAATGGAGTTATATTACATGGACATTGCATAATGAAAAAAACTGAGTCATAACTTATATACAAAATGCACTAATCTTCAGTGATGAATTCCAGTGAAAATGTCAATGAATTTTTACATATTCATACACCCATGTAACCATACCATACCCCAAATCAAGATGTGGGGCACTCCTGCCACCCCACTCCCTGTACCCTTTCCTGTCCTAACCACCATCCCCTTCACCCCTAGCCTGCCAGGAAACCACTCTTCTGACTCCTATCATCACAGATTTCTTTTGGCTACTCTTTAACTTTTCAATATGGATGTAACCTGCTGGGGGACTTGGCTCTGACTTTCCCTGGTCTCTACACTGGTTGACCCCAGGTAGACCAGTTGTGCAGCTGGCTTGATGAAGACACAACCCAGTGAGACCAGGGCCTGTCCCCACCCTTCCTGCTCTCAGTCAGGTGGTTGCTGACCACCAGGCACTCAGGAGAAGAGCAAGTGTGATGGGGCAGGACAAACTTACCTCTGCCAGGAAGGCTCAAAGTCATGTGGAACTGGAATCCAACACCCTGGGTTTTAGTCCGTCTTCTTTAACTGTGTAACCGTCCCAGTTTCTTTGCCTGTAAAATGGATGTTGTAATGATACCTTCTTCACAAGATAATGGATATAAACTATCAAGTGCCAGGCTGGGCGCGGTGGCTCACACCTGTAATCCCAGCACTTTGGAAGGCTGAGGTGGTCTGATCACGAGGTCAAGTGATCAAGATCATTGTGGCCAACATGGTGAAATCCCATCTCTACTAAAAATACAAAAAAATTAGCTGGGCATGGTGGTGTGCACCTGTAGTCCCAGCTACTTGGGAGGCTGAAGCAGGAGAATCACTTGAACTCGGGAGGTGGAGGTTGCAGTAAGTTGAGATCATGCCACTGCGCTCCAGCCTGGCGACAGAGCGAGACTCCATCTCAAAATAGATAGATAGATAGATAGATAAATAAATAAATAAATAAATAAATAAATAAGGAAACCTTGCTGTTATGATAGCACATCCTCGATCCCAAAGGCACTGCTAACCTATGCAGGTTACGGATGTCCTTTCTGGGCACAGATCCTCTGGCATCCCAGGTCCCTCTTCAAGACGGGAACTTGAAGTCAGATAGGAACGTCTGGAAGGCTTTGGCCTATCCTCTCCAGCAGTTTAATTACAACTTTTTGTTGTTGTTTATTGTGCACTTAGTTCGGTGCTAGGAATTTTATGAACGTGCTCTCATTAATTTCTCTCAGCAAATCTTTGTGTAGATACTGACTTTGTTCAATTATACAGATGAAGAAACTGAGGCTCCAGGAGTTTAAGGGACATGCCAAAGTCATGTAGCCAATGAGAGAGCTGGAATTTGAAACAGAAATTATGATTCTAGAAACTGCTTTCTTACCTAACTTTCTCAGAGTGCCTTAACCTCTGCAATACTTACATTTCTTTCTTCCTTTGTTTTTTTTTTTTTTGTTGTTGTTGGTTTGGTGGGTTTCTTTTTTTTGAGATGAAGTCTTACTCTGTCACCCAGGCTGGAGTGCAGTGGCACAATCTCAGCTCACTGCAACCTCTGCCTCCTGGATTCAAGCGATTCTCCTGCCTCAGCCTCCCAAGTAGCTGGGACTACAGGCGTGCGCCACCACACCCAACTAATTTTTGTATTTTTTTTTTTATTAGAGTCAGGGTTTCACCATATTGGCCAGGCTGGTCTCGAACGCCTGACCTCGTGATCCGCCTGCCTCAGCCTCCCAAAGTGCTGGGATTACAGGCGTGAGCCACCACGCCTGGCCAATACTTAAATTTCTTATCATGAAAGAAAAATAATACATGAGAAAGACTTGGCATATTCTGTGGTACATAATCAATAAATGTTAGTTTCCTTTCACATCATGTGTGCATTGGATCCATTCACAGGGGTCGATATTTACTAATATCTACAATGTCTTTCACGTACTGCTGATGATAATGAACCATATAGCATTATCAAAGATTTGCCAGGCTTCACATGGTGGCTCACACCTGTAATCTCATCACTTCGGGAGGGTGAGGCAGAAGGCTCACTTGAGCCCAGGAGTTCAAGACAAGCTTGGGCAACAAAGTGAGACCCCTGTCTCTACAAACTAATTAATTAATTAATTAATTAAAATTAGCTGAGTATGGTGGTGTGCACCTATAGTCTCAGCTACTCAGAAGGCTGTGGCAGGACTGCTTGAGCCCAGGAGGTCGAGGCTGCAGTGAGCCATGTTCCCACCACTGCACTCCAGCCTGGGTGATGGAGCAAGACTCTGTCTCAAATAATAATAATAAATAATAATAATAATAATAATAAATGCCAAGAGAAGTAAATGAAAGCATAGTGGTTGTAATTTAAATTTATACAGAATAATTTATAATACCCAATGCATTTGGGAGGTACTATAAGATGCTTTTATTTTTTTCTTTCTTCTACCTTTCTACAATGTCACATTCTGTATAATAATAATGTACTATATTTGGGGGGATTCAACAGAATTTTAATCAAATATATTATACCAGTTTTAAATGTATAATGAGTTTTTATACATTTATACACCTGTGTAATCACCAATGCAATCTAAATATAGAACATTTCCATACCCCCAAAATGTTCCCTTGTACCCCATCTCAGTTAATCTCCTTCTGTCCAAGCAACCACTGACCACTTTCCTTCCCTTTAGGTCAGATTTTTTTTTTTTTTTTTTTTTTTTGAGACGGAGTCTTGCTCTGTCACCCGGGCTGGAGTGCAGTGGCCAGATCTCAGCTCACTGCAAGCTCCGCCTCCTGGGTTCACGCCATTCTCCTGCCTCAGCCTCCCAAGTAGCTGGGACTACAGGCGCCCGCCACCTCGCCCGGCTAGTTTTTTGTATTTTTAGTAGAGACGGGGTTTCACCGGGTTAGCCAGGATCTCCTGACCTCGTGATCCGCCCGTCTCGGCCTCCCAAAGTGCTGGGATTACAGGCTTGAGCCACCGCGCCCGGCCCTCAGATTTGTTTTTTCCATGGTTTTAAATCATTGGAATCATGTAGTATGCATGCTCTTGTACCCGTGTTCTTTCTCTCAGCATGTTGTTCAGATTCATCCATACTGTTGTGTTCATTCCTTTTTATTGCTGAATAGTACTCCCTTATATGGATATACCAGATGTATTTATCAGTTCATCTGTTGATGGGCAGCTGAGTTGATGGGCTATTATGAATAAAGCTAAAAACTTGTGTACAGGTTTTTGTGTGGATATTATGTTTTCATTTCTCTTAGGCAAATACCTGAGTGGAATTACTGAATCATATAAGTGTTTGTTTAACTTTGTAAGAAACCACCAAATTGTTTTCTAAAGGGGTTGTACCACTTAACATGCCTACCAGCTTCATATCCTTGACAACACTTAAGTATTGTATTTTTATTATATTATTATTTTTTCTTTCCAAACCCAGGACAGTCTCTGTAATTGTCAGTATTTTCAATTTTAGCCATTCTAGTGGGTGGACAGTGGTATCTCATTGTGGCTATAACTTCTGCCTCCCTAATGACCAATGATGCTGAACATCTTGTCATATGCTTCTTTGCTGTGCATCTTCTTGATGATGCCTGAAACCTTTACCTATTTAAAATAAGTAGTTTGCTTTCATGTTTTTGTGATACAAAAGTTCTTTATATATTCTGGATATAAATCCTTGCATTTTTTGTAGAGACGTGGTTTCACTGTGTTATCCAGGCTGATCTTGAATTCCTGGGCTCAAGGGATCCACCTGCTTCAGCCTCCCGAGTGCTGGGATTACAGGTGTGAGCCACCATGCCTGGCCTGAAATTTTCATAACAATTTTTTTTTTTAATTGAGATGGAGTCTCTGTCACCCAGGGTAGAGTGCAGTGGCATGATCTCTGCTCACTGCAACCTCCCCGCCCCAGGTTCAAGTGATTCTCCCACCTCAGCCTCCCCAGGTAGCTGGGATTACACTAGCCCAACACCACGCCCGGCTAATTTTTGTATTTTTAGTAGAAACAGGGTTTCACATGTTGGCCAGGCTGGTCTGGAACTCCTGACCTCAAATGATCTGCCCACCTCAGCCTCCCAAAGTGCTGGGATTAAGGCATGAGCCACCGCGCCCAGCCCATATTGACTTTAATAAGGATAGTTCTCTTTCCAATCTGGATGCCTTTTATTCATATTACTTGTCTTACTGCACTGTCTAGGGCCTTCAGTAAAATGCTGAAAAGAAATGACAGATGTTTCTGCCCTTTTCCCTATCTTTGGGGTAAAGTATTCAGTCTCTCGCTACTAGGTATTATGTTAACTGAAGATTTTTCATAGGTATCCTTCACTAAGTTAAGAAAGTTTCCTTCTATTTCTAGTTTGCTGAAAGGCTTTTAAATTTTGCCAAATTTTTTTTTATATCTTTAATGAGATATTCATAATTTTTTTAAAAATTGTGTTAGTATGGTGAATTACATTGACTGATTTTCTAATGGTAAACAAACCTTTTATTCCTAGGATAAACCTGATTTGGTCATGCCTCATTTCCCTTTCTAGCTATTGCTAGATTTGATTTGCAAAAATTTTGTTAAGCATCTATGTGTCTACGCTCATTAAGGATTCATTTCTTTTCTTGTAATCTTATAATCAAATCTTTTTTCTGATTTGGGTGTCAGGGTAGTGCTGGCCTAAAAAAAGAGCTGAAAGGTGTCCCTTTTTCTCTCATCTTCTAAAGAATTGATCTTACTTCTTCTTAACTGTTAGGTAGAATCTACCATTGAAGCCATCAGGACCTGGTGTTTTCTCTATGGGAAGATTTTTTAATCTGATTAACTTAAAATATTATTTTTATTGAGATAAATTCAACATGAAACAAAAGTCACCATTTTAACGTGTACAATTCAGTGTGTGTGTGTGTGTGTGTGTTTTTTCCTGTACTCACAATATTGTGCAATCATCATCACTTATTCCAGAACCTTTTTTTTTTCTTTTTTGAGATGGAGTCTTGCTCTGTCACCCAGGCTGGAGTGCAGTGGTGTGATCTCTGCCTCCCGGGGTCAAGTGATTCTCCTGCCTCAGCCTCCCAAGTAGCTGGGACTACAGGCACTCACCACCACGCCTGGCTAATTTTTGTATTTTTTAGTAGAGATGGAGTTTCACCATGTTGGCCACGTTGGCCTTGAACTCCTGATCTCAGGTGATCCACCCGCCTCGGCCTCACAAAGCGTTGGGATTACAGACATGAGCCACCATGCCTGGCCCCAGAATATTTTTATCAGCCAAAAAAGAAATTTCATAACCCTCAATTTCCCTTTTCTCCCCTCCCCTGTTAACCACTGACGTACCTCTGTCTGTATAGATTAGCCTATTCTGGACATTTTCAAAGAAATGAAATAACACAAGATGTGGCCTTTGGGTTTCTTTCTTTCACTTGGCATAATATTTTCAGGGTTCATCCATGTGTGCCGTGGGTCAGTACTTCATTCCCTTTATTGCTGACTAATTTTCCTTGTGTGGATATACCACATGTTGTTTATTCGGTTCAGGTTGTTTCCATTTTTTGGCTATTATAAATAATATTGCTATGAACATTCATGTACAAGTTTCCATGTAAATATATATTTTCAGATCTCTTGAGTACATACCTAGGAGTGGAGTAGCTAGGTTATAATGTAATTCTATTTTAATATGTGAGAAACTGCCAAACTGTTTTCCAATGTGGCTGGACTATTTTACATTCCCATTAGCAATGAATGAAGGTTTCAATTTCTCCACAGCCTTGTCAACATTTATATTTTCGATTTTATTTATTTTATTTATTTTTGAGACAGGGTGTCACTCTGTCACCCAGGTTGGAGTATAGTGGTGCGATCTTGGCTCACTGCAACCTCTGCCTCCCAGGTTCAAGCGATTCTCCCACCTCAACCTCCTGAGTAGCTGGGACTACAGGTGTGCACCCACCATGCTCAGATAATTTTTGTATTTTTTGGTAGAGACGGGGTTTCACCATGTTGGCCAGACTGGTCCAAACTCCTGAACTCAAGTAATCTGCCCGCCTCAGCCTCTCAAAGTGCTAGGATTACAGGTGTGAGCTACCGTGCCCGGCCTTCAGTTTCATTTTTAAAAGGCATTTTCACTGACCATAGACTTTTATATTGTCATTGTTTTTCCCTCAGCACTCTGAAAAATATTATTTCATTGTTTTCTGGCATGCATAATTTTTTAAATAGTTGTTCTAGATTTTAGAATATACAGCTTTGATTTACCACCATCTACCTTCAAGTAATTCTCTATCACTTCATATATAATATAAGAACTTTAAGATAGTATACTTCCATTTTCTCCTGATCCCCAGTCTACGAAGGACGTGAACTCCATGATATACTGCTACTGTTTTTTCTTTTAATGATCAATTTTCTTTTAAATAGATAGAAAAAAAGAAAAATGTAGGTTGCATTTACCCGTATTTTAAACATTGTACATGTTTTTATTCCTTTGTATAAATCCAAATATCCATCTGGTATCATTTTCCTTCTGCCTGAAGAATTTCCTTTAACAGTTTTACAGTGCAGGTTTGCTGGCAATGAATTCCTTCAGTTTTGTTTGTCCAAAAGTCTTTATTTCACCTTCATTTTAAAAGGTGTTTTCAATGAGCATAGACTTTTGAGTTGTCATTGTTTTCAGCACACTGAAAATAACATTCCATTGTCTTCTGGCTTGCCTAATTTGCATAAGAAATCTGCTTGATATGGTTTGGCTGTGTTCCCACCCAAATCTCATCTTGAACTGTAATTCACATAATCCCCACGTGTCATGGGAGGCACCTGGTGGGAAGTGATAGAATCATGGGGGTGGTTTACCCCATGCTGCTCTCGTGATAGTGAGTGAGATCTCACAAGATCTGATGGCTTTATAAGCATCTGGTCTTTCCCCTGCTTGCACTCATTCTCTCTCCTGCTGCTCTGTGAAGAGATACCTTCCGCCATGATTGTAAGTTTCCTGAGGCCTCCCCAGCCATGTGAAACTGTGAGTCCTCTTTCTTTATAAATTACCCAGTCTCAGGTGTTCATATCTGCATGAGAACGTGCTAATATGCTGCTCTAATTCATATATTTTTTCTATTTAAAAAAAAAATCTCTGGCTACCTACTAACAGTGACTTTTTTTTTTTTTTTTTTTTTTTTTTTTTTTTTTTGAGATGGCGTTTTGCTCGTCACCCAGGCTGCGGTGCAGTGGCATGATGTCGGCTCACTGCAACCTCCGCCTCCCGGGTTCAAGCGATTCTCCTGCCTCTGGGATTACAGGTGTGTGCCACCACGCCTGGCTAATTTTTTGTATTTAGTAGAGACGGGGTTTCACCATGGTAGTCAGGCTGGTCTTGAACTCCTGACCTCAGGTGATCCACCCGCCTCAGCCTCCCAAAGTGCTGCGATTACAGGCATGCGCTACGGCGCCTGGCCCTAACAGTGACTTTTAAGATTTTCTTTTTAACCGGCCGGGCGCGGTGGCTCACGCCTGTAATCCCAGCACTTTGCGAGGCCAAGGCGGGCGGATCACAAGGTCAGGAGATCCAGACCATGGTGAAACCACGTCTCTACTAAAAATACAAAAAATTAGCTGGGCGCGGTTGCGGGCGCCTGTAGTCCCAGCTACTCGGGAGGGCTGAGGCAGGAGAATGGCCTGAACCCGGGAGGCGGAGCTTGTAGTGAGCCGAGTTCGCGCCACTGCCCTCCAGCCAGGGAGACAGAGCGAGACTCCGTCTCAAAAAAAAAAAAAAAAAAAAAAATTTTTTTTTTAACCAGGAGTGGTGTCTCATGTCTGTAATCCCAGTGCTTTGGGGGCCAAGGTGGGAGGATCATTTGAGGCCAGTAGTTTGAGAACAGCCTAGGCAACGGAGCGAAACCTTGTCTCTACAAAATAAAATTTTTAATTAGCTAGACACGGTGGTGTGCACCTGTAATTTTAGCTACTCGTGAGACTGAGGTGGGAGGATCACTTGAGCCCAGGAGTTCAAGGCTACAGTAAGCTATGACTGCACCACTGCACTCCAGCCTGGGTAACGGAGTGAGACCATGTCACTAAAAAATAGAAATAAAAAAGTTTGTTTTATTGTCACTAGTTTTGGTTTTCAGATATTTTCTGTCTCCCTCTCCTCTGTCTGGGGCTCCAATTACATGCGTGCTAGACCTCTGGATATGACCCCCTAGGTCACTGAGCTTCCATCAATTTTTAGTCTTTTTTGTTCTTGCTGTACCTCATTTTGGATAGTTTATTGTTGCAACCTTTTCTACAGAGTCTAAATGGCTGTTAATCCCATCCAATGTAATGTTTATTTTCAATATTGTATTTTTATCTCTTGAAGCCTGATTTGTGTCTTTTGAAATATGCACTTTTCATTCCTCACTTCATGGAGTTCACATTTTCCTTTATGTTCTTGAGCATATTGAGCATATTTATAAAAGCTGTTTGAATGTCTTTGCCTGACAATTCCATCATTTCTGTCATTTCTGGATATGTTTTTATAGCTTCTCCTAATTATGGGTCACTTTTGCTTGCTTCTAGGTATATATGTTAATTAATTAATTCATTCATTTTTTGAGACAGACTCTTGCTCTATCACCCAGACTAGAGTGCAGTGGTGTGATCTCAGCTGGCTGTAACCTTGAACTCATGAACTCACATGATCCTCATACCTCAGCCTCTGGAGTAGCTGGTACTACAGGTGCACACCACCATGCTCAGCTGAGTTTTAAATTTTCTGTGGAGATGGGGTTTCACTATGTTGCCCAGGCTGGTCTTGAACTTCTAGCCTCAAGCGATCCTCCCATCTTGGACTCCCAAAGGGTTGGGATTACAGGTGTGAGCCACTATGCCTGACCCCTATAGGTCAATATTTAAATTAGAATGCACATATTGTGAATTTTACATTGCTGAGTGCTGGATTTCATTTTATTCCTCTAAAGAGTGATTAACTCTTTCTGGCAAATAGTTGAGTTATATGCAGATTAGTTCAATCTTTTCAAGGCTTGATTCAAGCCGGGCATGGTGGATCACACCTGTAATCCCAGCACTTTGGGAGGCTGAGGTGGGCGTATCACTTGAGGTCAGGAGCTCGACACCAGCCTGGCAAAAGAGTGAAATCCTACTAAAAATACAAAAATTAGCTGGGCGTGGTGGTGGATGCCAGTAATCCCAGCTACTTGGGAGACTGAGGCAGGAGAATCACTTGAACCTTGGTGATGGAGTTTGCAGTGAGCCAAGATCATGCCAATGTACTCCAGCCTGGATGACAGAGCAAGGGAAAATTATTCTCTTCTAGCTATTTTGAAATGTATGATAGATTATGTAAACTATAGCCACCCTACTGATCTATTAAACACTATGTTTTATTTCTTCCATCAAACCATATATTTATACCCATTAATCAACTTCTTCTCATCCCTCTCTCCCTGTACCATTCCCAGCTTCTGGTAACTGTCAATCTGTTTTCTATCTTTATGAGATCTACTTTTTTAGCTCCCACATATGAGTGAGAACAAGTGATATTTGTCTTTCTGTGCTTGGCTTATTTCACTTAACATAATGACCTTCAGTTCCATTCATGTTGCTGCAAATGACAGGATTCCATTCTTTTTTATGACTGACTAGTATTCCATTGCATATATATACCATATTTTCTTTCTTTCTTTTTTCTTTTTCTCTCTCTCTTTTTTTTTTTTTTTGTTTTTTGTTTTTTGTTTTTTGAGAAGGAGTCTTGCTCTGCTGCCCAGGCTGGAGTGCAATGCTGCAATCTTGGCTCACTGCCAACTCTGCCTCCTGGGTTCACGCCATTCTCCTGCCTCAGCCTCCTGAGTAGCTGGGACTACAGATGCCCGCCACCACGCCTGGCTAATTTTTTTTGTATTTTTAGTAGAGATGGGATTTAGTAGAGATGTTAGCCAGGGTGGTCTCGATCTCCTGACGTTGTGATCCACCCGCCTTGGCCTCCCAAAATGCTGGGATTACAGGCATGAGCCACCGCGCCCGGCCACCATATTTTCTGTATACATCCATTTATCCATTGACGGGCACTTGGGTTGATTCCATGTTTTGTCTATTGTAAATAGTGCTGCAATAACCATGGGCATGTCAAAGCTTGTTTTAAATCCCAATACCTGGGAGACCAAGGCGGGAGGATTGCTTGAGGCCCAGAGTTTGAGACTAGCCTAGACAACAGCTTGTTTCTACAAAAAACAAAAAAATATATTTTAAATTAGCTAGGTGTGATGGTTCATGCCTATAGTCCCAGCTACTCCAGAGACTGAGATGGGAGGATCTCTTGAGCCCAGGAGTTCAAGGCTGCAGTGAGCTAAGTTTACACTGCTGCACTCTAGCCTGGGTAACAGAACAAGACCCTGCCTCAAATAAATAAATAATAAATAAATAGAGCTCTTTTAGAGATGGACTAGGGTAGCCTTTGTCCCAGGGCTAATTTAGCTCCACTTCAAAGACACAGCTCTTCTGGAGTCCCCACTGAATGCCTGTGTGTTTGACACAGCTTCTCCACTCTGGTTAGAGGGATGTTTAGCCATTCCAGGCTTTGTATAGGCTCTCAGAATTGTTCTATTTACAGCTACCCAGTAATAGTTTTTTTCCCCCAGAATTTGCTTTTGCTCCACCTCATAGGCTTTGTCCTAAGTGTGTGCAGATTGGTGTTCACTCAAAGACTTTAGGGGACCTTGTTTGGGTCTGTGGGACTCTTCCTCTGTGTAGCTCCCTGTCTCTTGAACACTGCCCTGCAATTGTAGCTGCCTGAAGCTCTCCTTAACTCAGTAAGACTAAGCTTTCCCCAGACTCCCCCATCTGTGAGGCAGCCTGGAAACTGCCTCTAGGAAGCAGGCAGAGGCAATCACACAGCTCTCCTCCTCTGCTTCTCTGCTCCCAGGGATCACAGGCTGCCGGCTATTCAATGTCTGGAAATAGGCATTTCATATATTTTGTCCAGTTTATGGTTGAAGGGCAATTCCCATAACTGTTAATCCTTCATAGACAGAAGCAAAACTTCCTATTAATTTTACTACAGGAAAAAACCCAACTTTATTGTATTTAAGAATGTTCTATACTTACCTCACTTACTATTTTGCCATGTAGATGTGCATTCATTCTATTTTTCCATGTATGTTAACTTCATACAACATAAGAGATACAATACAATAAAACACACCTCCATTAACTCTAAAAATTAATAGAAATGAAACTCTGGGAATGTTTTTTGCGGGAAAAAATGAACATATCTAGAGGGACTAACCAGCCCAAACCCAGGGAAGAAGGAAGTTCAAGATCTTATCTTCTGAGACACAGGATCAAAATACTTAAGGAACTGTGCTACCATCCTTGATCTTTGGCAATATCCCATTCTCCACACTATCATGGAGACAGCAGGGTACTAGTAAAGTGCATAGGCTCTGGGCTCAGAGAGACTAGGTGTGTAATCTCTAGGGGCAAGCTGGATTTGGCTAATTTGCAAAGACTGTAAGATGCTTGCAGGCAGGGCCCACATCCTGCTCATTTTTGTGGCTTCCCACAGCTCTTAGCTCATCCATATGGGAGAAGTATAAAAAAGTTCCAATAGGAGGATTACATTTCATAAGCCTATACTTGCCAAGATGCGGATGACTGATGATATGTTGATGATGACGTGTCCAAGTAACACATTTGCGTTTGAGACATATTTTCACCCCTTCCTGAGGTGATCAGTAGGGAAGGGGTAAAACTGGTAAATCAAATTGTTTGGTCAAATTCAACCGTGACACAGACTTAATCGTGGGTTGTTGGAAGTGACAGGACCAATCTCTCCAGGTTGTCGTAAAGATGAAAGAGTTAGTGCATTCATGCAACACATACTTATTGATCATGCACTCTGTACTAGCCACTGTTCTAGGTACCTAGAGCACAACAAAGAACAAAACAGACAAAATATTCCAACTTCATAGAGTTTATATGCTAGTAGAGGAAGGCAAAGAATACATGATACCTAAGGGAAATATATGGTATATTACATGATGTTATGTGCTACATTAAAAAATATAATAAAGCAGGCCAGGCACTGTGGCTCACACCTGTATCCCAGCCCTTTGGGAGGCCAAGGCAGGTGGATCATTTAAGCCCCAGAGTTTAAGCCCAGGAGTTTGACCCCATGAGTTTGAGACCAGCAAGATGGCACAACCCTGTCTCTACAAAAAATACAAAAATTAGCCAGGTGTGGTGGTGCATGCCTGTAGTTCCAGCTACTTGGGAGGCTGAGGTGGGGGCATCACTTTAGCCCGGGAGGCGGAGGTTGCAGTGAGCCAAGATCACACTACTGTGTTCCACCCTGGGCAGCAGAGTGAGATGAGACCCTGTTTAAAAATAAAATTAAATTAAAATTAAGAATAAAGCAAATAAGGAGACAGAATGTTGGGGGATGCTGTATACTGAATGTTTGTGTTCCCCTAAAATTTCTCTGTTGAAATCCTACCCCCCAAGGTAATAATATTAGGAGGTGGAGACTTCAAGACATGATTAGGTCATGAGAACAGAGCATCACGAACAGGATTAGCATCCTCAAAAAAGAGGCCCCAGAGAGCTTTCTTGCCCCTCCTACCATGCGAGGACATAGTCATAGTAAGGAGATGGCCACCTAGGAACCAGGAAGTGGGCCCTCCCCCGATGCCAAATCTGCCAGCACCTTGATCCTGGGCTTCCCAGCCCCTAGAATGGTGAGAAACAAGTGTCTGTTGTTAATAAGCCAACCAGTCTATGGTATTTTGTTGTAGCAGCCTAAACAGACTAAAACAGGGTTCAGTTTTCAAATAGTATATGAATAGAAGGCCTCAGTGAGAAGGCGATCCTTTAGTCAAAATGGAGGGAGGTGAGGGAGCGAGGCACACAGGTCTCTGGGATAAGAGAACAGCAAATGCAAAGGTCTTGAAGCAAGGGGGCAATCGATGTTGTTCAAGGAATAAAGAGGCCCACAGGGCTGTAGCTGAGAGAAAAAGAGTGGTGGGAGTTGAGATAAGAGGAGTCAAGACCTGGATTATTCAGGGTCTTGCAGGCTGTGGGAAGGACTTGGGGTTTTGCTCTGAGTGAGCTGGGGCCACAGGAGCACTTTGTGTAAAGGAATGACAGGTTCTGTCTGACATTTTAGCCGAATCCCCTGGCTGTTATGTGGAGAGTAAACAAGTGGGGAGCAAAGGTCTGGCATAGGGAGACCAGCTGGGGGCTGTTGCAGTCTTCCAAAGCCACACAGAGATGCACATTCAGTGCAAGAGCAAGTGCACTGCCCAGAAGGTGCCTAATGCATGGATTCTGTCAGGGCTGGCTGCATTTCCAGAAGCAGAAAGCATGAACCCGGCCAGGCAGATTGGTTCACGCCTGTAATCCCAGCACTTTGGGAGGCCGAGGCAGGTGGATCACCTGAGGTCAGGAGTTCAAGACCAGCCTGGCCAACACGGCAAAACTCCGTCTCTGCTAAAAATACAAAAATTATCTGAGTGTGGTGCCACGCGCCTGTAATCCCAGCTACTCAGGAGGCTGAGATAGGAGAATGTCTTGAACTCAGGAGGCAGAGGTTGCAGTGAGCCCTGAGATTGTGCCACTGTACTCCAGCCTGGGCGACAGATCAAGACTCTGTCTCAAAACAAACAAACAAACAAACAAACAAACAAACAAAAAAGTCGGGTCTAGGTGGTAGTTAATAGGACAGAAGGGAATTTGGATTTGGGACCTGGCAATTCAGTTGGTAAAACTCCCCTTCCATAGGTTTCAGCCGTCAATCATTTCTCACCTGCTGTCTCTGTGGGCTGGCTATATTTGCCTGAATCAAGCACGTCACACCTTTAAGTAACCAGAGTCAATCAGGGTGTCCTCATTTGTCCCAGTGTGGATGTGGTTGAGATGAAGCATGCTGATTTGTGGAGTTTCCCATGATTTCTGCAAAGTCAAAATCCTACCTGTCTCTCCAATTCCAGCATGGGTGTCACCTGTTCTGAGAGGCTCTCCCTGGTTCCTTTCCCTGTGCAGATCCCTCACCCCACCCCAGGCTGAAAAGAAGCTGGGGTAGAAAGGAGCTGCCCTCTCCAGTGTCCTGCAATGCTGTGCCCTCTGTTTTGGTCTGGCCTGATGTACCATCACTGATTAGATAAAAGCAGCTCCTACCAGGCCCAAATCATGGCCTCTTCAAAGGCCCTCTATTGGCCGGGCGCGGTGGCTCAAGCCTGTAATCCCAGCACTTTGGGAGGCCGAGACGGGCGGATCACAAGGTCAGGAGATCAAGACCATCCTGGCTAACACGGTGAAACCCTGTCTCTACTAAAAACTACAAAAAACTAGCCGGGCGAGGTGGCAGGCGCCTGTAGTCCCAGCTACTCGGGAGGCTGAGGCAGGAGAATGGCGTGAGCCCGGGAAGCGGAGCTTGCAGTGAGCTGAGATCTGGCCACTGCACTCCAGCCTGG
>NW_016806895.1:2267246-2270171 GCF_001698545.2 Rhinopithecus bieti | reverse complement strand
CAGGATGGTCTCGATCTCCTGACCTCGTGATCCGCCCGTCTCGGCCTCCCAAAGTGCTGGGATTACAGGCTTGAGCCACCGCGCCCGGCCTCTACTTAGGCTGGTTCTAGGACTCATTCATGTTCACTAACTGTACAATCATCTCTGGAAATGTAAAATTTACTTTTATATTGTTATGTAGGGCTGACAGGACAGCTGGATCAGTTTCATTAAAAAGGGCAAACTTGAAGATCTTTTGACTCCAGCTTTTTAGGGGATCTAAAGTGACCTTGATGGACAGTGGAAGAAATCACAACATGGAATTCCTTGAATAAAAATTTATTGACTTTAAAAAAAAAAAAATAAATAACAATAGGAAACCCATTACATGTTGACATAGTTGTCTGAGACAGGGTCTCACTCTGTCGCTCAGGCTGGAATGCAGAGGCATGATCTCAGCTCACTGTAACCTCCTGGGATCACATCATCCTCCCACCTCAGCCTCCCAAGTAGCTGGGACTACAGGCACACACCATCACACCTGGCTAATTTTTGTATTTTTTGTAGAGACAGGGTTTCACCATGTTGCCGAGGCGGGTCTTGAACTCCTGAGCTCAAGTGATCCACCCGCCTCAGCCTCCCAATGTGCTGGGATTACAGGCATGAGCCACTGTGCCCAGAAACATAGTTATTTTTAATTTGTTTCTTTTCTTTTCTTTTTTTAGAGATGGGGTTTCACTATGTTGTCCAGGCTGGTTTTGAACTTCTGGCCTCAAACAATCCTCCCACCTTAGCCCCCCAAAGTGCTAGGATTACAGGCGTGAGCCACCACACCTGGCCTATTTTTTTTTTTTTTTTTAAGTGTTATTTAGCCAGGCATGGTGCTCACGCCTATAATCCTAGTACTTTGGGAGGCTGAGGCAGGCAAATTGCCTGAGCTCAGGAGTTTGAGATCAGCCTGGACAACATGGTGAAACGCCGTTTCTACTGAAAAAAGAAAATAATACAAAAAAGTAGCTGGGCGTGGTGGCAGGTGCCTGTAGCCCCAGCTACTCAGGAGGCTGAGGCAGGAGTATTGCTTGAACCCAGGAGGCGGAGGTTGCAGTCACTGCACTCCAGCCTGGGTGACAGAGCGAGACTCCGTCTCCATAAATAAATAAATAAATAAAATGTTATTTATATTTTCTCAAACAAAAATACTTACCAAGAAGAATATTCCTTTACATTTTTGCAAATTTCCTTAATAGGAGATAGCTGGATTCTCACATTTGTTCTACATTCAATCTGTTGAGATATGTACTTTTAATTGAAGTATATGAAAAAACCCAACCCCATGTAAATTTATAGTTGGGAAGAGTATTTTAGTAGTCTTCTCAAATTGTTATAGATATTCTTTGGCCCTGCACCAAAAGTCAGTAAGTGGCAGTGTTTTAGAGTCAGTTGCCATGCGAAATCTGCACCTATGTCAATAAATTTTCCATACTCTGTTACATTAAATTCCATGGGTCTGGCCAGGCACGGTGGCTCACACTTGTAATCCCACCACTTTGGGAGGCTGAGGCGGGTGGATCATTTGAGGTCAGGGGCTCGAGACCAGCCTGGCTAACATGGTGAAACCCTGTCTCTACTAAAAATACAAAATAAAATAAAATAAAATAAAAATTAGCTGAGCGTGGTGGTGCACGCTTGTGATCCCAATTGCTTGGGCGGCTGAGGCAGGAGAATTGCTTGAACCCGGGAGGCAGAGGTTGTAGTGAGCCGAGATCGCAGCATTGCACTCCAGCCTGGGCAACAAGAATGAAACTCCATCTCAAAAAAAGATAAAAACATAAAATAAAATAAAATCCACTTTAAGTGGATCTTTTACCTACGCATGATTTTGTAACTTTTTACATTAGGCATTTGAGAAGTATTGATTTACTGAATATGCCAGTCTTCCAAAAGTTGATATATTTTATTCTCAACACAGAAAAATCATATGGCTAATATTGCCACCAATCTCATGAGAAAAGTCTGTCAGTACCAGGAAGCTGTCAGGCCCAACACGGCAGACACAATTTTCCCCAAATTCTAATTTTCACTTAAAACTCAAAATTTTCAGCTGGATACAAAAACAGAAAAAAAGAAAATTCGTATTTTATTATTGGCAATAAATACTGTCAGTCATTTTTCTTGAAGTGGCAGGCTCATTTGTTTATTTTTGAGAAAATGTCTATCCAGGCTTCAAATCTAATTAACCACAGTTTGTCTGCAGGCATTCTTTTAAGCAAAAATGATGTTCCATGAGAAAAGTGACTAATTTAGCTTGCAACTCAAACAATCATACATCATACAAAAGCACAAGTTCCCTCCCTCCCTTCCTTCCTTCTCTCTCTCTCTTTCTTTTTTTTTTTTTTTTTTTTTTTTTTTTTTTTTTTGAGACGGAGTCTCGCTCTGTCGCTCAGGCTGGAGTGCAGTGGCCGGATCTCAGCTCACTGCAAGCTCCGCCTCCCGCGTTTACACCATTCTCCTGCCTCAGCCTCCCGAGTAGCTGGGACTACAGCCGGCCACCACGCCCGGCTAGGTTTTTTTTGTATTTTTTTGTTTTGTTTTGTTTTGTTTTTGTTTTGAGTCGGAGTCTCGCTCTGTCGCCCAGGCTGGAGTGCAGTGGCCGGATCTCAGCTCACTGCAAGCTCCGCCCCCCAGGTTTACGCCATTCTCCTGTCTCAGCCTCCCAAGTAGCTGGGACTACAGGCGCCCCCCAACTCGCCCGGCTAGTTTTTTGTATTTTTTAGTAGAGACGGGGTTTCGCCGTGTTAGCTAGGTTGGTCTCATCTCCTGACCTCGTGATCCACCCGTCTCGGCCTCCCAAAGTGCTGGGATTACAGGCTTGAACCACCGCGCCCGGCCTTTTTTGTATTTTTTTTTAGTAGAGACGGGGTTTCGCCGTGTTAGCTAGGTTGGTCT
>NW_016806895.1:2262927-2264570 GCF_001698545.2 Rhinopithecus bieti | reverse complement strand
GTTAGGCACCAAAGTGGGGATTATTGATTCTTTCGTTCTATGAACATGCTGTATCATCCTTCCATTTACTTAGGTCTTTAATTTCTCTTGGCAATGTGCATACAGGTCTTGCTCGTCTTTCATTTAAATCACTCCTAGGCACTTTATGTTATTTTCAATAGATTGAAAGAATCAATATTATAAATATGTTAATGTTCCTTAAATTCAATGCAATTTCTAATCAAAATCCCATCAAAACAAGCTAATTCTATGTATTCATTCATTTATTTGTTTAGTTATTTTTTTATTTTATTTATTTATTTTTATTTGAGACAGAGTTTCGCTCTTGTTGCCCAGGCTGGAGTGCAATGGCGCGATCTTGGCTCACCACAACCTCTGCCTCCCAGGTTCAAGCGATTCTCCTGCCTCAGCATCCCTAGTAGCTGGGATTACAGGCATGTGCCACCACGTCCAGTTAATTTTGTATTTTTAGTAGAGACGGGGTTTCTCCATGTTGGTCAGGCTGGTCTCAAACTACCGACCTCAGGTGATCCACCTGTCTCGGCCTCTCAAAGTGCTGGGATTACAGGTGCAAGCCACCATGCCCGGCCAAAACAAGCTAATTCTAAAATGCATAAAGAAATGCAAAGGGGCCGGGTACGGTTCATGTCTATAATCCCAACACTTTGGGAGGCCAAGGTGAGTGGATCGCTTAAGCCCAGGAGTTCAAGAACAGCCTGGGCCACAGGGCAAAACCCTGTCTCTATAAAAAATACAAAAAATAAAAAATAAAAAAAAAGTAGCCAAGCATGATGGCATGTGCCTGTGGTCTGAGCTACTTACTTAGTTACTTGGTAGGCTGAGAAGGGAAGACAGTTTGAGGCTGGGAGGTTAGGCTGCTGTGAGCCTAACCTCACACTCCACTCCACTCCAGCCTGGGCAACAGAGTTAGATCCTGTCTCAAAAAAAAAAAAAAAAAAGGATCAGGGGTAGCCAAAATAATCTTGGAAAAGAAGAAAAAAATGTTAGGACTTATACTACCTGATTTGAAGACAATAAAACTATGATAATGAAGACAATGTGGTATTGGGAAAGGATAGACAATGACATCAATGGGACAGGAGAGTTCAAAAACAGCCACACAAAATACAATCCGCTGATTTTGACGAGGACATCAAGGCAATTCAATGGGTAAAGGGCAGTTACATCAATAAATTGTGCTGGAACAAGTAGTTATTCATATAGAAGCAATGAATCTTGACTTTCATCTCATACCATACCCAAAAATTAATTCAATTTTTTTATACACCTACACGTGAAAGCTAAAACTCTAAAGCCTCTAAAAGAAAACATTAGAGACTATCTTCACAAACTTGGAGTAGGCAAAGATTGTTAAGGTAGGGACAGAAAGCTAAATAAGCATGAAGGAAAACTTCCTCTATTCCCAGAATCTCCCTCTGGGCTGGCAGCCCCTCCTGCACCTCTGGGTGCTAATACTTGCCCCTGATGCTCCATGCAAAGCCCCCAGCCCTGCACTCCCATCACCATGGGCTTCTGAAAGCTGAGGGTCTTTGGGTAGCATTTACACAATTTTTGCCACAATTTATTCAACATTTCCCTTTAAAGCATCTCCTTTATTATTATTATTATTATTATTATTATTA
>NW_016806895.1:2232283-2260222 GCF_001698545.2 Rhinopithecus bieti | reverse complement strand
GTGTGTGTGTGTGTGTGTGTGTGTGTGTGTGTGTGTGTGTGTGTAAAGGAGACAAACGACAAGCCTGTCAACTAGGAGTTTCACACCACTCTCATAGCAGCTGCTGCCCCCTACACTTGCTTATTCCATCTTTGGATCTTTCTGTTCAGAACTCAGAGTCCCAGGGGAGGAAGCTGGAATGACAGCCCCAGCAAGACTGTGCACAAGGAGAGAAGGAGTCCCCCTAAAAATCAAAGCTGGGCCCTGCTTTCAAACGAAGGACAGAATATAAGCTGGACCAACAAATAACAGCAAATATTCCACTGGTTTAGGAGTGAGGTGGGTGGTGCTGGGACAGGGCATGGACTTGGGGCCAAGGAAACCTGGGTTAGGACCCCAGCCCTGGCACGGCTGGTACTGTGGACATCCGCCACTTAAAACCCACCAAGCTTCCACTTGCTCCTGGGAGAAAGCCTCCAGTTCTTTCAAGCCTCTGCATGCTCTACCTCCAGACTCATCGCCTGGACGTGAGCCATTACTTTTCTCTACAGAGCTTTCCCTCTTCCCTTCCTCTGTGTATAGTTAACACCTCCTCAGCCTTCAGGCCTCACTCACAGCCTCATCGGCCTGGTTGCCTAAATATATATATATGAGAGAGAGATTGAGATTTTGATTTTAAGGAATTGGCTCCTGTGATTGTGGGGGCTGGCAAGTCCCAAATCTATCAGGCAGGCCGGCAGACTGGAAACTCAGCTAAGAGTTGAAGTTGCAATCTTGAGCTCAAAACCCACAGGGCAGCAGGTTGGAAACCCATTCAAGGGTTTGATGTTGCAATCTTGAGGCAGAATTTCTTCTGAAACTTCAGCCTTTGTTCTTAAGCCCTTCAAATGATTGAATGAGGCCCACCCACATGATGGAGGGTAATCTGCTTTACTGAAAGCATAGAGGCCAGGCACGGTGGCTCACACTTGTAATCCTAGCACTTTGGGAGGCTGAGGCGGGCAGATCACTTGAGGTCAAGAGTTCGAGACCAGCCTGACCAACATAGTGAAACCCTGTCTCTACTAAAAATACAAAAATTAGCTGGGCATGGTGGTGCATGCCTGTGGTTCCAGCTATTTGGGAGGCTGAGGCAGGAGGGTTGCCAGAGCCCAGGAAGTCAAGGCTACAGTGAGCCATGATCTCACCACTGCACTCTAGCCTGGGTAACAGAGTGAGACCCTTTCTCAAAAAATAAAATAATAAAAATGTTTAAAAGATTTAAAAAATTAAAATAAAAGAAAATAAAGCCGTCCAGGTGCGGTGGTTCACACCTATAATTCCAGCACTGTGGGAGTCTGAGGCAGGCAGATGGTTGAGCCCAGCAGTTCAAGATCATCCTGGGTAACATGGCAAAACCCTGGATCTACAAAAAATGAAAAAAATTACCCAGGCATGGTTGTGTGCACCTGAAGTCCCAGCTACTCAGGAGGCTGAGGTGAGCGGATCACTTGAGCCCAAGTGGTGAAGGTTGCCGTGAGCCGTGATCATGCCACTGCACTCCAGCCTGGGTAACAGAGTGAGATCCTCTCTCAAAAACAAACAAACAAACAAAAAACAAAAAACAAAAACAAAAAAAAAAAAAAGAAAAGAAAAGAACAAGAACAAGAAAATGGAACTTAAGTTCAACCAATCATAGGTGGCCAACTGGGTGTATATTATATTATCTCAAACTTCCCATAGGATAGTCCGAATAAGGGAATTGCTCAAACATTAACCAGTCAATTTTTTTGCTCTCTTCTGCATTTGCCCTATAAAAGCCTTCCCCTCTTACCCCATTGGCAGAGCCCCAAGCCTGCTTTAAAGTCTGTGTTTTAGGGTTGGGTACAGTGGATCACTCCTATAATCCTAGCACTTTGGGAGGCTAAAGCGGGCGGATCACCTGAGGTCAGGAGTTTGAAACCAGCTTGGCCAACATGCCAAAATCCCGTCTCTACCAAAAATACAAAAATTAGCCAGCTGCGGTGGCTGGTGCCTGTAATCCCAGCTACTTGGGAGGCTGAGACACGAGAATCACTTGAACTTGGGAGGTGGAGGTTGTAGTAAGCTGAGATCGCTCCACTGCACTCCAGCCTGGGCAACAGAGGGAGACTTCATCTCAAAAAAAAAAAAAAAAAAGGTCTATTTTAAAATCGCCCTATAAAATCCTGTTTTAGAGATGCCCAATTCATGAGTTGCTGTTTGCTTGAATAACCTCTTTAACATTTTAATGTGCTTCAGTTTACCTTTTAACATTCCTGAGGTGTGAATTTGTATTATTTATTCTCAAGTCTTCAGATGCTTATTTAATCTGAAGATTTAGGTGTTTCTTTAGTTTTGATCAATTCCCAGCCATTTTCTCTTTAAATATTGCTCCTTCGTCATTTCCTCTTTGATCTCATTTTTCCCTCTATGTCTCTTAGCCACAATTGCTTCCATACTGTTCTTGTGCTGCTGAGAGGGTGATTTTTTTCAGAGGCATCATCCAGTTTGCTAAGTGTCTCTTTAGCTCCATCTTGTTCTGCTGTTTAATCCATTAATTTTAATAAATAATCCTTTTTTTTTTTTTTTTTGAGATGGAGTCTTGCTCTTGTCACCCAGGCTGGAATGCAATGGTGCAATCTCAGCTCACTGCAACCTCTGCCTCCCGAGTTCAAGTGATTCTCCTGCCTCAGCCTCCCAAGTAGCTGGGATTACCATGCCTGGCTAATTTTTTTGTATTTTTTTAGTAGAGATGGTGTTTCACCATGTTGGCTAGGCTAGTTTCGAATTCCTGACCTCAAGTGATCCACCCAAGTTGGCCTTTCAAAGTGCTGTGTAAAATTACAGCCATGAGCCACTGCACCCGGCCCTAAATAATTCTTAAATCTGTATTTTTCATTTCTAGAACTTGTACAGAGTACCTTGGGTTTTGCTTCTGTCAGGGCCCTAGGTTCTGGACTGACTAACTTTTTTTTTTTTTTTTTTTTTTTTTTTGAGACAGAGTCTCCAGTCACCCAGGCTGGAGTACAGTGGCATGATCTTGGTTCACTGCAACCTCCACCTCCTGGGTGCGGTTGATTCTCCTTGCCTCAGCCTCCCGAGTAACTGGGATTACAGGTGCACACCACCACCTTCAGCTAATTTTTGTACTTTTAGTAGAGAAGGGGTTTCACCATGTTGGTCAGGCTGATTTGAACTTCTGGCCTTAAATGATCCACCTGCCTCAGCTACCCAAAGTGCTGGGATTACAGGTGTGAGCCACCACACCCGGCCTCTGGACTGACTTTTAGATTAACTTTTTGGCATAGGAATCCTGGGACCAGTGGCATGCCAAAGCGGGGGATGAGGCAGGAGCAGTCCATCTCTCTCCTCCAAGTGGGGGAGGTCTGGCCTTTCTATCTTTCACATGAACTTTTCTCCCATCCAAGACTTTCTATAGAGAAAACTGTTGCTCCTTCTGCAGACCCAGTTGGTAGTTTTTCCAGCCTTTCTTTTCTGTGACTGGGATATTCCTCAAGGCTCCAAGCTGTATTCAGATGGATCAGTTCCAACTCTCCTGCCTCAAACAGCCTGGGGCTGCCTCCTGTTTTTGAAGGGGCTTTAGAACTCTGGGCTCTAGGCCTTAGGGCCTGTATCTAGTCAAAACCTCACAAACCAGAGGCTTAGCCCTCACTCCATTTTTTGGTTTTGAGTTCTTGGAACTGTTTCTGGAATCTGGGGTTTTCCTTTCTCTTGAGCTCAGCTTTGTATTTTCAAGTGTTTTTCTTGTATTTTGTGCAGCATTTTTATAGTAATGAGAGAGGGGCTGTCTGAAACAGTGCAATCTGTCATGTTGCTAAAAGCCTTCTGCTGCATTGACCTGTGATTATTCAAGGAATATAGTCCTCTCCACTAGACCGTAAACCCCATGAGGCAGGGGCTATGTTGACTTTGCTGAATGCCCAGCTTCCAAAAAGGACCAACCACATGGCAAGGGCTCAATACATACATATATATATATTTAAAGACAGTGTCTCACTATGTTGCCCAAGCTGGTCTCGAACTGCTGGGCTCAAGTGATCCTCTTGCCTTGGTCTTCCAAAGTGCTGGGATTATAGGTGTGAGCCCCTGCACCTGGCCCCTCAATAAATATTTTTGAATGAATGAACACAGATACTCTCTCTAGGGGCATTAATACCTAAATCTTAGGGCTGCTGGGAGAATTTAACAAGAAAATATGTAATATGCTTGGTATATGGTGGCAACTCAGGAAAGGTAGCCATCACCATAATCTTGTCTGTTAAGGCAAAAGCTTGAATGATGGTTTCCCTGCAATTCAGCTCCTACCCTCATCTCAGACAGTAGTCCTGGCCCAGGATGGCAGGCAGGTTCTGTGGGTGTGGCCTCTTGCCACTTCCCAGGGTACAAGGTCAGCCCTTCCACCAGAACAGCCACAGCACTGTGGTTTTGTTTTTATTTTTTTGAGATGGAGTCTCGCTCTGACACCCAGGCTGGAGTGCAGTGGCTCAATCTCGGCTCACTGCAACCTCTGCCTCCTAGGTTCAGGTGATTCTCCTGCCTCAGCCTTCAGAGTAGCTGGGATTACAGGCACCTGTAACCACGCCTGGCTAATTTTTGTATTGTTAGTAGAGACAAAATTTCTCCATGTTGGCCAGGCTGGCCTCGAACTCCTGACCTCAGGTGATCCTCCCGCTTTGGCTGCCTCCCAAAGTGCTGGAATTATAGGTGTGAGCCACTGCGTCCGGCCTGGAAACAGAATTTGAACATTGATGTGTGTGTGTGTGTGTGTGTGTGTTGTAATATTTCCTTGGACATATTGGAAGGATAACCCATTAAGGACTATAATAATAATATGTATTAAATTCCTATTGTGTCAGACATTCTCTTTAGTTTAATGCTATTCATTAACTGCTAGGTGGGTACCATCCCCCACTTTACAAATGAGGAAACTGAGTCTGAGTGATCATAAGTAGTTTACCCAAGGTCCTGTAGCTGATAGGGCAAGAGCTAAACTCCTCTGACTCCCAAGCCCAGTCTCCTGCTACCAAAGGATTTTCTTTCCTGTGAATGAGAAATTCGCTCGGAGCCCTGGTTCCCAACTTTGACTACTTGTTGGCCTCTCTTGGGAAGCTTTACAAAATCCTGATGCTTGAGTCCTACCCCAGAGATTTTATTGAATGGGAAATCAGGATTTTTTTAAGTTCCCTAGGTGATTTTAACAGGCATCCAAGGCTGAGCGCCACTGGCTTAGTGGGTTCCAAATCCCACATCCACCAAGGTCTTTGGCTGTAAATGTCACCTGGCCTGACCATCCCCAGGACTGGAAGGAAGGCCAGAGAAGTCCAGGACAGGAGCCCAACTCAAAGTCCAAGGTCCGTAACTGGTGCCTGTAACTGCTTACCCAGAGCCAAACTGGGAAATAGGCACCAATAATAGTAACAACATAATGGGTGGCAGTAATAAAACAAGGGTTCAAGTAGTGTTGCAGTAATTTACTTATTGTGATGTAGCAGGCACCTTGCATACTTTACCTCATTTGTTTCTCACAGCGATGCTATGAGGGAGGTGCAATGAATCTCTCCATTTTACAGATGAGAACACTGAGGCATAGGCAGGTGAAGTGGCCAGTCCAGGGCCACTCAGCAAGGCTGGGCGGGTTGTGTTCTGGACCACTGGCTTTTCTGTGCCGCCTTTCCAATCCCAGGCTGCCTCCAACTTGGCAGTCCCTGGGTCGCCTCAGAACTCTCCCGCTACTCACAGCCCTAGTGCTTGATTTGCTGAGGGCCTGCCTCGAACTGGGGAGGTGGGGGTGAGCAATAAATGTGGATAAGGGGCCTGGCCTGTCCCCCTCCACTGGATCTCACAGTCTGGCAGGGGCGATAAGGCCAGAGCAGGTGGAATGAGACACAGAGGATGGGTAGGGGGCGAAGGTGGTGAGATTCACCCTCAGCCACCAGTTGATGAGCAGGCTTCTAAGACACCCCCGCCACCGCATCCCTTGAGGCCAATGCCTGAGGCTGGAGCCCTGAGCCCTCTCTCTGCCCCCGCACAGTTTCTGGAGGAGGACCATGTCATGGTTAGGACACATGTCGGTTCAAGACCAGACACCTCAACTCTGCAGACCTGGCTTCCTCACCTATGACATCCCTCCTCCCAGGTTTGCTAGAAAGATTGAACCAGCCAGACACAACCAGTGCCTGGAGTCGGCCTGGCATAGTGTGGGTACAGTCCTTCTCTCATCCTCACCCTGCACTCCTCCCAGCACCCAGCCTGGCTGCCCAGCCACTTCCCAGCACCAGCTTTCCATGCGGGAATGGAAACTCTGAGAGGGACCACGTCTCTTTGTATTTCCCCAGACTGAATTGTTCACAGCTGGCAGCATGGCCGAATGACTCACCCCTCCCGGAAGGATGCCCATGTCAACCCAGCAGCTTCATTCAGGTCAACGCTTGTTCCCTCAGCACCCGGTAAGCCCGTGACTCTCATCCCTGGCTGCACACCGGAATTAGAGGGTTTGGAAGTGGGTGAAGCCACGAGGCAAGGAAGAGGCAGTGGAATCAGGATCTCTGGAGTGAGGCCCAGGCATCCACATTTCTTACACAGCCTCTTTCATAGGTCAGCAGAGGGTCTTCAGTGTAAGAAGACCAGGGTGTTTGCTTAAAATACAGAGTTCAGGCACACGCCCACACCAGGTGAATCAGACTCTGGGGATGGGTTGTACAACCTGTTTGAACCCCTCTCCCTGCAGGATTTCTTTCTTTTTTCATAGGAAGGTTTAGAAACTACTTAGAAGAAGCCAGTGTGAGGAATAAATGAGCCCAGCTGCGCAAGGACGTACCCTTGAGATGAGAGGATAGCCAGGAGCTGGAGAAGGTGAGGGCTGAGGGCCAGGAGGATGAAGAGGAACCTCAGCTGAGGGAGAGACCAGTCTGGGCTAGGGAAGGTGAGGTTGGGAGGCCTCTTGGAGGAGGCAGCTATATTCCTCTCATTCCTTAAAGGTGAATTTCTGAGGGTAGAGTTTCAAGGGGGCAAATGGAAAGGGAAGGAGCAGTATTTATCTATCTATCATCTATCTATCATCTATTTATCATCTATCTGTTTTCTATCTAGCTATCATCTATTTATCTATCATCTATCATCTATCTATCATCTATATATCTATCAGCTATTTTTCTATCATCTGTCTATCATCTATACATCTATCATTTATCTATCATCTATTTTTCTATCATCCATCATCTATCTATCTATCTATCTATCTATCTATCTATCTATCTATCCTCTCCCCCCAATCCCCTCCCAGGGTTAACCAGCTCACCCTGCAGCAGCAGGAGCCTCTAGAGCTGGGTGTGTTGGAGGTGGGTGTGTTAGACTGCTCGGGTTTCCATAACAAGATACCAGAGACTGGATGACTTGCACACCAGAAATCGATTTCTCATAGTTCTGGAGACTGGAAGTTTAGGATGCCAGCAAGGCAGCTTTCACCCTGAGGCCTCTCCTCTTGGCTCGTAGTGGCCACCGTCTTGCTATGTGCTCACATGAGCTCTTCTGTGAGGGAGAGGGGGGTGAGGGAGGAGAAGATGGGGAGAGGGCAGGGAGCGCTGGGGAAAGAGGGAAGAGGGAAGGGAAGGGGAGGGGAGGGAGGGAGACAGAGTCACAGACAGAGCGTGCTTACTCTCTCTTGTGCCTCTTACTAATCCTGTTGGCTCAGAGCCCCGCCCTTATAACTTCATTTAGCCGTAATTACCTCCCTAAAGGACCTGTCTCCAAATACAGCCACATGGAGCATTAAGGCTTCGAGGTAGGAACTTTGGGGGACACAATTCAGTCTGTGGCAGTGGCTTCTTTAACTTCTCAGCTTGCACAAAGGACCATGCTGGAACTCACAGCATCCTCCAGGGAGACTGGACCAAAGTGGGAAAGGGTGTGGGTGGCCATTGAGTCCACCTCGTGCTCCTAGTTCAAAGACTGACCTAGGGGTTGGGGGTGGAGGAAGCCTTGCCTGTGCTTAGGCCTCTGGAGACCCATATATAGGAATAAAGGAGTTCGGGATCCAAATAGCACACAGGGCTGGCCTCGGGGATCCCTGGGAGCCAGACACAAGGACAGCAGCCGTGGCCCAGGTGACTAGGAGCTTCCCGGGAAGCAGCTCCGAGGGGCACTGCAGCCTCTTAGGCAGATCAGCCTGAGCCCAACTGCCTTCCCCACAGCATGTGTCTGGAGTGTCACAGGCAACACGTATCTGTTCATTCATTCATTCATTCATTTATTCATTCAACACTTGCTATGTAGCAGGCACTGTGCTGGGCTCTGCAGCTCAGCTGTGCATGAAACAGACAAGGCCATGCTCTCACGGAGCTTATATATGAGACAGGCAGCAGACAGGACAAGAAACAATTCAATATCTGATGTGATCAAGTCGGCTCACGAGCGTGAGGAAGAAGCATGAAGCAAGGCTCGGAGAGGGGGTGACTGGGGTGGAAGGTTCCACACAGTCCCCTGAGAAGACAACATCGAGTAGAGAGAAGCCTGATGGTGTAAGACGGGGAACCTGCAGATCTGTGGGGAAGGGCATTTCAGGCAGAAGGGACAGGAAGTACAGAGGTTCTGAGGCCAGAAGGACCTTGGCACAGGTGAGGTATGGCAAGGAGGCCAAATGGGTTGAGTGGAGGGACAAGAGAGTGCCGTGGTGAATGGAGTGAGGGGCAGGCAGAGCCAGGTCACTGGGACGAGTGGGATCCATCTGTTTCTGTCTGATGGGAGGCCATGGAGATTTTGGGCAAAGGAGTGGCATGACTTAGGTTTACGAGGTTGGCTTGATGCTATGTGGAGAACAGACGGTGGAAGGTCAGGTGGGGAGCTGAGAGACCCAACAGGAAGCCACTGCAGGTCAGGGAGAGGAGGTGATGCTTAGGGGTTAGAGACCTACCTGTCATTCGCTTCCAGATGGAACTGACTGCTAGGGAGAGGCGGGGTCCCCTGGAGAAACAGATGGGAGAGCAGGAAGAGTGAGGAATGAGCCCTGGCCTCTAGCTTGAGGAGGTCAGGAAGAGGAGGCTGAACCAGCTCAGGAGACTGAAGAAGAGCCAGTGAAGTATGAGCGGCACCAGGCAAACGGTGTCCTGATGACAGTGCGTGCAGAGGCAAAAAAAAGAGGGGACGCTGACCTGTGCCAAAAGCTGTGAACTTGCCCAAAAGACGAAGACCACCCCAGACCATCCAGATGGGCAAGTCAAAGGTTACGACAGCTTTGACCGGAGCAGCTGCAGAGCAGGGCTGGGGACTTAGGCCTGATGAGAGTGCACGAGAGAATGGGATGGAAGGAGCTGGAGATGCAAGACAGGCAAATTAGTTGGGGGGATTTTGCTAGAAAGGATCAAAGAAACGAAACAGTCAAGCTGGTTGGCCATGCAGGAGGAGGGAGGAGAGGACACAGGGTGTGGCCCCAGTGGCCTCAGGAGGAGGTTTTAGAGCTGTAGAACGGGTGGTCAGGGACACCATGTCAGTCGCTAGGCAGGCTTGACCTCCCTGAGGGTGGCAGGAAAGAGGTGGGTCAGGGGAAGGCGGTCTAGGAGATAGAGGGCTCTGCCTGTGTTCTTTCTCCCTAGCCTGAGACTTCGCCATCTTTGTGTTTCACAAGTTGTTTTTTATTTCATTTATTTTTTTTGAGACAGAGTCTTGCTCTTGTTGCCCAGGCTGGGGTGCAATAGCACAGTCTCGGCTCACTGCCACCTCCACCTTCTAGGTTCAAGCGATTCTCCTGTCCCAGCCTCCCAAATATCTGTGATTACAGGTATGCACCACCACACCCTGCTAATTTTTGTATTTTTAGTAGAGATGAGGTTTCACTATGTTGGCTAGTCTGGTCTCGAACTCCTGACCTCAGGCGATCCACCCACCTCGGCCTCCCAATGTGCTGGGATTACAGGCGTGAGCCACTGTGCCTGACCAGGAAGCTGTTTTTTAGAATCATGGAAAATAGCAACTAAAGAAAAATATGCCAACTGAAATGCTCCCCCTGATTACTAGCTAAGAGTGTAGCTGGGATAGAGGTTGGTGGTAGAAGGATCCAAAAGAAAGAATGAGCTCTAGGTAGAGCCGAAGGCTGAATCTGGCTGGGTGGGTCTGGTCAGAAAAGCTGGCCTGGCTGACATAGCAAGCACAGGACAGGACGGACAGGAGGTCAGCAGTTCACAGCCTCATGACCTGGGACTTTCCTTACCACTGGGTGGTGCATTGACTTAGGAACCTACTGGCTACAGCGGAGGACTGGTGATGCTGAAGGACTCATGGACCTCTGGTCAGGGAGGAGCCCTTCTTGCTGTCCCGGCGTTCTCAGAAGGATAGTCCTGCCCCACCTGGGAAATATGAGGACGACTTTTGCATCCAGAAAAAGGATGTACCAGCTGGGTTGCGTCCATTTAGAGTAACAGTGACCCTTGCTACTCAAAGTGTGGTCCTTGGACTGGCAGTATTGCCATCAGCTGGGATCTTGCTAAAAATACAGAACCTCAGGCCCCACCCTAGTCCTACTGAAGCTGTGTGTATTTTACCAAAATTCATAAGTGACTTCTATGCACATTAAAGTTTGAGAAGCACTGGCTTAAGCCTGATCCTCAGACTTGCTGCACTTTGGAATTACCTAGTGAATCTTAAAAGATACTGATGCCTGGGTACCAACCACCCTGCAGTTCCCCAACACTCCCAGAAATACTGATTTTACTACTACGGGGCATGGCCTTGGTACCAGGAATTTAAAAGCTTTTCACAGAATCATAATGTGCTGACTTAACCACTAATTTTGAGAACCACTACCTGAAGCCATAAAGATGTTTATCTGGGAGTTAGATTCCAGAGTAACTCTAGGTAGACTCAGCAGCCCCAGGATATAGCAGAGGACTCACCACTATCAGAACTTGTTTTGTATCCTTAAGTTTGTTGCCTTGTGATTAAAGATGGTTGCCATGTCTCCTAGAATACTGCACTTACCTGAGGTTCAAAGGTTGGGAAGAGAGCACAAGTGCGAGGAGGGAAGAGAGCTTGTTTTGTGACTTCTCTCATTTTGTCAGGCAGGGAAAAACTTTTCCCAGATCCCAGCACTTCAGAAGGCCAAGGCGAGAGGATCACATGAGGCAAGGAGTTTAAGACCAGCCTGGGCAACATAGCAAGACTCTGTCTACAAGACAAACAAACAAGGCCAGGTGTGATGGCTCACATCTGTAATCCTAGCACATTGGGAGGCTGAGGTGGGAGGATTGCTTGAGCCCAGGAGTTCCAGACCAGCCTGGGCAAAATAGCAAAACCCCATCTCTACAAAAAATACAGAAGTTAGCTGGACCTGCAGTCCCAGCTACTTGAGATGCTGTGGTGGGAGGATCACCTGAGTCCAGAGGGGTCAATGTTGCAGTGAGATGAGTTTGCACCAGCCTGCACTCCAGCCTGAGACCCTGTCAATCAATCAATCAATAGAAAAAGAAAAATATTTCCCAGAATTCCTGCAACAGATATCCCCTTTATTTTCATTGAGCAAAGAGAGGTAACCCTTAGCTGCAAGGGAGTCTGAAAAGCACATTTTAGCTTTTCACTTTCTATAGTAGGAAGCAGAAAATGGAGAACGGGGTTAGAAAGGACTGTTAGCCAGTCATCAGTATGCACCGTAAAATGCACATGAGATATAAATGCTCATGTGGCAAACTTGATAAATTAAATTATTAAGTAATTAGTTGGCTAGGTTTTCAATGGAAGAAACAGAAAAGATGGGGTCTTCTATTAATTTTCTGTTGTTAACTGATTTGATCAATTGATCTTTTTTTCTGTTTAATTGATTTGTTTTATGTTTGTTCAGATCAAAAAGTCAAAAAGTTTTCTTTAAAATACAAGGGCCAGGTGTGATGGCTCATGCCTGTAATCCCAGCACTTCGGGAGGCCAAGGTGGGCGGATCGCCAGAGGTCAGGGGTTCAAGACCAATGTGGCCAACATGGGGAAACCCTGTCTCTATTAAAAATATAAAAATTAGCTGGGCGTGGTGGTGGGCACCTGTAGTCCAGCTACTCGGGAGGCTAAGGCAGAAGAATCACTTGAACCCAGGAGGTGGAGGTTGCAGTGAGCCAAGATCATGCCACTGCTCTCCAGCCTGGGTGACAGTGAGACTCCCTTTCAAAAAATTAAAAAAATTAATAAAAGAAAATAAAATATAAGCACCTTTGAAGGCAGGTGTTCCCATCTGAATGTAAATGTTGTATATTGTTCCTAGCTCAATGTCACAACACTCAGTAAAAACAGAGGTGAAGAGTCCAAAAAAATAAGATAGCAGACCATATTCATTCATGCTCTACAAACTAATAAATGTGCTGTCTAAAACAGCTGTATCTAAAAACCCTTAGGATTTTGTATCTGTTTAACATAGAAATTCAACTTCTGGGAATTAGTTCAAAGGAAATAATCATGTATCCATTTCAGAAATAGTCATTGCTGGTCAGGCATTGGTGGTTCACATATGTAATCCCAGCTCTCTGGGGAGGCCGAGGTGGGCAGATCACTTTGAGTCCAGGAGTTCTAGACCACCCTGGGCAACATGGTGACACCCTGTGTCTACAAAAAAAAAACACACACACACCTGCAAAATAGCTGGGCGTGGTGGCACATGCCTATAGTACAAGCTAAGCAGGAGGCTGAGTGAGAGGATTGCTGGGACTGGGGAAGTGGAGATTGTAGTAAGCCAAGATTGTGCCACTGCACTCTGGCCTGGGTGGCAGAGTGAGACCCTGTCTATAAACAACAACAAATGGTCATTGCCATGCTGCTTATAAAAATTGGAAACTCCCATGACAGGGGATTGGTTGGATGATCCAGCCACATACAATGGAATACTGCACAACCATAAAAACAACAATGTTGAGGCCAGGAGCAGTGGCTCATACCTGTAATCCCAGCACTTGGGGAGTCCAAGATGGGTGGATCACTTGAGGTCAGGAGTTCAAGACCAGACTGACCAACGAGGTGAAACCCTGCCTCTACTAAAAGTACAAAATTAGCTGGGGATGATGGTGCACACCTGTAATCCCAGCTACTCCGTAGGCTGAGGCATGAGAATTGCTTGAACCTGGGAGGCAGAGGTTACAGTGAGCCAAAATCGCACCACTGCACTCCAGCCTGGGCCACAGAGCGAGACCTAGTCTCAAAAAAAGAAAAAACGTGTCAAATAATATTTAATGGCATAAGAAAATGTTCACAATATATTTTTAGGTGGAAAAAACAATATGTAAGGCAATATATAGTAAATCACATTTTTATTGTGATAAAGTATATTTATGCTAGGAAAAAACCACTACAAGGAGACATGACAAAAATATTGCCTTTCTGGACGGTAGGATTATGTAAGGTTTTGCTTTTTTTCTTTTGATTAATCTACATAACTTTTTTTTTTTTTTTTTGAGACAGAGTCTCACTCTGTTGCCCAGGCTGGAGTACAGGGGCGTGATCTTGGCTCACTGCAAGCTCCGCCTCCCGGGTTCACGCCATTCTCCTGCCTCAGCCTCCCGAGTAGCTGGTACTACAGGTGCCCGCCACCACACCTGGCTAGTTTTTTTGTATTTTTAGTAGAGACGGGGTTTCACTGTGTTAGGCTCAAACTGCTGACCTTGTGATCTGCCCACCTCGGCTCCCAAAGTGCTGGGATTACAGGCGTGAGCCGCCAAGCCCTGCCAACATGTTTTATTTCATTATAAGGAAACAAGTTAGGGAGAGTCAGGCAGCCTAAACAACCTAGCATATGTTTGTGGAGCCCAGATGAGAATTCAGGTTTCCTTTTCTCCTACCTTCTCTCCACCCAAAACTCCACTCCCCACCACTAGGCTAAGCAAGACACCATCCCTCCATTGCTGAGAATGTCCTTGGAGGCTTCTGGAGACCTGGCCCACTTGGCCAAGTTTATGTTTTGGTGGAAACTCTTAATGTTTCCATTGTCTGACTTGAGAGTCTTTAAATTATTCATCTTAATTAAGTGCAGCCTGGGTGTTCTTTGACAGAGCCCTGGCCCAGTGGATTTTCTTTACCTCTTCTTTGTTTTAGAAGCCAAGAATAAAAAGGGTTTAGAGAGAGGACAGACTGTTGGCTTTGCTGTGTCTACATCTGAAAGGCACCCATTCTGCTGGGAGAAATGACGGCATGGCCATTAGGCCTGTCTGACATCCCACACAGTGATTCCTTAGGGTCTTGGAAGCCGGCAAGAACTATTTCTCTGCAGAAGCAGCTGCCAGGGTTTCGAGGTGAGTCAAATAGCATCCCTTACTTGAGTAGCTTCACAAACAGACGTATCCTTTCAGCTAAGACCTGCATTCTTACTGTGTGCCAGGTACTGGGGGCGCAGCAGACAGCAAGGCAGGCAACAAAGGCCCTCTCTCAAGGGACTTATGATGGGGTAGGAGAGGAGATAGAACAAATTAGTGAACTGGCAATTAAACAAGGTGACCTCAGAGAATGGTAGATGCAAGGAAAAAATAGTGCAGGGCAAAGTAAAAGGCAGTGATGTGGGGGGAGGGAAAAAGTATAGACAGGTGACCGTGGGTGGCCTCTCAGAGGTGGTGGCATTTGAGCTGGACCTCACCGGTCATCAGATCATGAGCAAATCCAGGGGAACAGGTTTTCAGATAGAAAACAGCAAAGGGAAAGACTTGTGGAATGAACTTGGCCATTTTTATAGGAAAGGAGGGAAGACTGAGAGGTCTTTTCTTGGAATAAATTCCCAGAGGGGGTAATAGGACCAAACTTTGAATATATATTGGTGGATTGCTTTCCAAAATCAACACATATCGTGTAGCTAATTGTTAGCAGTCATTATCCTTGGGGAGTGGAATGCAGGGGTCAACAGCATGAGTAGAGGGACTTTAAAGTTTCCATCTTCTGAGCCAGGTAAGGTGGCTCACACCTGCAATCCCAGCTACTTGGGAGGCTGAGGTGGGAGGGAACATTGCTTGAGCCCAGGAGGTCGAGGCTGCAGTGAGGTATGATTGCGCCACAGCACACCAGCCTGGGTGACAGAGTGAGACCCGGTTTCTAAAATAAATACATTAAGTAAGTAATAAATTAATAAATAATTTTTAAAAATTTTCCGTCTTTTGTATGACTTGATTTTTTTTTTTAACCAAGGGCATAACATTTTTTTTTTTTTTTTTTTTTTGAGATGGAGTATTGCTCTGTTGTCCAGGCTGGAGTGCAATGGATAGAACTTGGCTCACTGCAACCTCTGCCTCCTGGGTTCAAGCGATTCTCCCACCTCAGCCTCCCAAGTAGTTGGGATTATGGACGTGCACCACCATTTCCAGCTAATTTTTGTATTTTTAGTAGAGATGGGATTTTGCCATGTTGGCCAGGCTGGTCTTAACCTCCTGATCTCAAGTGATCTGCACTCCCTGCCTCCCCCTGGCCTCCCAAAGTGCTAGGATTACAGGCATGAGCCACCACACCTGGCCACATATTATTTTTATAACTTAAAGAGACATAATGTTTTAGGACGTTGGTAATAAGCAGGGTGGTAAATATGTTTTATTATTCTAAATACCATATATGCATTACATAAATTATGTTATATATATTAAATATTTTATAATAAAGCCTTGGGTTTTTTATGTTTATTTTCTCTCTCTGTGTGTGTGTGTGTGTGTGTGTGTGTGTATTTGTGTGTATGTGTGACTCTGTCGCCCAGGCTGGAGTGCAGTGGCGTGATCACAGATCCCTGCAGCCTTGACCTCCCAGGCTCAGGTGATTCTCCCACCTTGGCCCCCTAAGTAGCTGGGACCACAGATGCGTGCCACCTCGCTTGACTAATTTTTATATTTTTGTAGAGAAGAGGTCTTGTCACATTGCCCAGGCTGGTCTGGAACTCCTGGGCTCAAGTGATCCTCTTGTTTCAGCCTCCCAAATTGCTAGGGTTACAGGCATGAGCCATCACACTTGGCCAGCTTCGGGTTTTACAAAATGTACTAATTTTTACACCATCAGGTAGCTATAAATGTGACACCTTCGCCATATACTTATGAGGATTGATAATTATTACTCTTTGACATTTTTGCTTCTTTATTCAAGTTCTGTCACTGGTTTGCTCTGATATTAGATAAGTCACTTCAGCCTCGGTAGGATTCAGTTTTTTGTCAAACAGGAAGAAAGATCCTTCCAACCTCTCAATTTTCTAACAGAATTGCTCACAGAATTAAACAAAATAGTAAATGGAAAGGCACTCTGCAGATTTTTGAATGCAATAGGATAGAATAGAGGAAAGAGAATTGGGAGGGAATTGTCATCTGGAATGGAGTTTCCCTTTCCAAAATGAATATATATAATGTGACCAACTGTTAGCAGTCACTATCCCTGAGGAGTGGGATGCAGGGGTCAAAAGGATGAGAAAAGGGACTTTAGAGTTTCCATCTTCCATCCACATCTCACTGGAGCCAGCAGCTTCTCCATAGAGCCTTCCTTGACTCTACCTTTCACTCTGATCATCTCTCTGTTCTCTAAATTCTTTTCTTTCTTTTTCTTTCTTTCTTTCTCTTTCTTTCTTTTCTTTCTTTCTTTCTTTCTTTCTTTCTTTCTTTCTTTCTCTCTCTCTCTCTCTTTCTTTCTCTCTCTCTCTTTCTTTCTCTCTCTCTTTCTTCCTTCTTTCTTTCCTTCCTTCCTTCCTTCCTTCCTTCCTTCCTTCCTTCCTTCCTTCCTTCCTCTCTCTCTCTCTCTCTCTCTCTCTCTCTCTCTCTCTCTCTCCCCTCTCTCTCTCTTTCTTTCTTTCTTTCTTTTTCTTTCTTTCTTTCTTGATGGAGTGTTGCTCTGTTGTCAGGCTGGAGTGCAGTGCCACGATCTTGGCTCACTGCAACCTCCACCTCCCAGGTTCAAGCAATTCTCCTGCCTCAGCCTCCTGAGTAGCTGGGATTACAGGCGCCCGCCACCACTCCAAGCTCATTTTTGTATTTTTAATGGAGACGGGGTTTCACCATGTTAGCTAAGATGGTCTCGATCTCTCAACTTCGTGATCCACCCGCCTCGGGCTCCCAAAGTGCAGGGATTATAGGCACGAGCCACTGTGCCCAGCCTCTAAATTCTTTCTTTTTTTCTCTTTGAGATTATCATAAAATAGCACATTCTCTAAATTCTAACTCAAATGTTTTTGAACTTAAGGTTGTTTGACTTTATACTTTAATTGTTTAATGTACATTAAAGATGATGTCCCTCTTACTTTCATTTCCTCTAGAGGAGGGTCCACAGAAGGCATGGCATTTCAATGGTGGAATTTTAGGCATTAGCGAGCAGGTCAAAGAGATATTTTTGGGGGGAAAGAGTGGTCTTTTCAGATTCTAAAATTACAGAAAGTTGGATGTATTGGGAGGAGCTTCAAATTAAACTTTCAAAGACATAGGTTATAGTCTGGGTGTTTCAATTGCTAGCCCTGAGCAAGTCTTGTAACCTTCCTGATTTCAGTTTCTTGAGCTAGAAAAGGGGGCCTATGAATAACTGCCCTACCCACTTCCTTATGGTGTTTTGGGGATTTGGTGAACCAATGTACAGTTAAAAAGCTTTGAAGATGGTGGGGTTTTGTGGAACAACAAGGGCCTAGTGCTGTAATGTGATGACTTCAAGTGTGCCCCGCAAAGTCATTCAAGGGACACGCTCACACAATGCTTGCTGGCCGAGGCTGGAGGGAAGGGATTCCTGTCATTGACCCTGAGTGTCATGCACAGAGCTTGGGCTTTGGCTTTAGGCAGAACTTGGTTCACCAATAGACCTCCTCCCCTTCCCAGCACATGGGAGACTGTACCTCTCAGCTCCCTTGCTGTTGGGTAGAGCCATGGGGACTGGTTCTGACCAATGAAACAATAGAGGAAGTTCTCTTCCAGGCTAGTGAAACACTCATGCGTGATTCTCCATTCTCTCTCTTCCCCTCTCATGGCAATTGTAGAGGAGGCCTTGTGTTGACATTGGGGGACCCAAAGATCACAGCAGCCAGGATCACTGAGTCCCTGCTTGGAAGGTGGCTGTGTGAAGGAGAAATATACACCAGTTGTGTAAAACTGCTGAGATTCTTAGAACTGTTTGTTACTGCAGCACAACCTAACCTATCCTGTCCAATGTAAAGCCTGAGTCTCAGGTGCCCCTCTTCTGGGATAATAACACGTATTGCACATGTTTGTGGTGAAGATTTAATGAGAGAACGTGTGAAGCTCTTAGCTCAATGTTGGCTCATGGGACGAGCTCATGAAATGTTAGATTCCTGTCCTCTTCTGGCAAGGTAGTGCATTCTTGACAAAGGCAGATAAGCCTACCTGACCAGACCTTCCCTTGGCCCTCTCAGGCATAACAATGAGGTCAGGAGTTCCTCATGGAAGCAGATGCACAATCCTTATTAACCTGCAAGTATTATGAGTTCTGTCTCTCCACACTTCCCATCTCTTTTCATAGAAATCCTGGGGCAGTAATTTGAGGCTGCTGAGAGATGTGGCACTGACAGCTGCTGACATCCATCTTCCATTTGCAACAAGCTGTGGCAACTCCACTTTCCCCACCCCACCTCCACCAACTGACTTCTCTTCTGCTGGGGATAGGGGTGGGGACTGAATGGCTGGGGAGTCGGTGGTGGGTGGGGAGGGGCATTCCTTCCTCATTTACCATGATCTGTCCCCCTCAGCCTAAGGGAAGCATTTGGGAAGATCAGCATTCAGTAGGGCTTCTGAACCTCGCTTAGTATGTGCCTTGACTCAATAAAAAACCAAATAATTGCAAAATAATAAATAAAGAAAGAAAATAAAAACTCTACGCTGTGGGTGCCTTTTTTGTTTTTTGAAGTGAAGTTGAATGAAATGGTGATATGCTGGGAACAAACCATAAACTCGAAGCCTCAAAAGGTAGAAACAAAACTTCCACGGAAAAGCACCTTTCCACCCCCCACCTTTTCCTTTTTTGAGGCAAGGCTTATTCTGTCACCCAGTCTTGGGTGCAATGGTGCGATCTCGGCTCACTACAACCTCTGTTTCCTGGGCTCAGGCGATTCTCCTACCTCAGCCTCCTGAGTAGCTGGGACTACGGGTGTGCACCACCATGCCCAGCTAATTTTTTAGAAATGAGGTTTTGCTATGTCGCCCAGACTGGTCGTGAGCTCCTGGGCTCAAGCAGTATGCCTGTCTTGGCCCCTAAAAGTGCTGAGATTACAGCTGTGAGCCACCATGCCCAGCCACCTTTTCCTTTTTAATAACGGTCCAAGATGTGGTTCTGTGCAGATGCTTCTGCAACCAGGCTGGTCCTTTTAGCTGAATCAGGAAAGTGATTTCTTGAATCCCACAGAGAGGAACTGGAGAGCCTAAAAAGCCTTTAGGAAGTTAACTCAGGGTGATTGTAGTCTTTTCCAGAGCCAGGAACTGAAGCCTCACCTGGACACCTTCCCCCCACAATGTCCTCCCACTCTTCCGTGATCTCACACATCCAGGCAGACACATACCCGTTCAGTTATGGAGGAGAGGATGGGAGCAACTGGAGAAGCTTCCAGCCTAATCTTTGAAGACTCAAAAGAAATTCAAGTCCATTTTCAAAGTGTAGCCCTGGCTATGGTGGGGCCTGGTCCTGACCTGCAGGAGCTGTGGCCAGACTAGTAAGGAGCTACTCCAGACAGGCCAGGAAAATAGATTCCACTTCCCACACTCCACCTTATGAGAAACAGATGACTCCTTTCTGAGAAATGCTGAGCGCCTCCAGAAATCCATCCTTGTCCCCTTTTTTATTTTGTTCCAAAGCAAGTACTTCCCTTGGCTTCTGTTCTCACGTCCAGACAAGTTCTGCAGGAGCGGAACTCCCAGAGCCAGGGACCTGGACTTGAATGGAAGTCAAAGAACCTATGGGTGAGCTATGACCACAGACTGGTGGGCTCATTTCATAACAAGTGCTCTAGACTTACATATCCAAATAAGCATTCCCTTCAAAATCATCACCTAGGTAGGCTATAGGTTTACTTCAAGGGTAATTAACAAAAGTATCAACATTTATGGAACATCTGCCAAATGTTAGGCTCTGTGCTAAGGGGCCTATGGGTATTAGCCCATTTGACCCTCACAGCCTCAATAACAGATGAGAAAACTGAGGTTCAGAGAGTCACATCACTACTGGGTAATAAGGCTGAACTCAGGTCATCTGACTTCAAAACCAGGGTTAGAATGACTTTCAGAGTCAGGAGTGAAGGCAGTCCTTTAAGATCTCACTGCTGGCATAAGGGCCTGCCTTTATCAGGTTCAGCCAGTGCAATCCAGAGCCGTCACACTCTCATTATTTCATTGAAATCTCTCCACAGGGTGACACGTGGGTGATCACCACGACCTTCATAGGCAGGAAGCTGGGTAACTCAGAGAGGTTATGGAACTGGCTATTAGAAGAAGTGGCACTGAGATAACTCTTGGGAATGATTTGACTTCTGGAAACAGCCAAAAACTATTTGTAGCAAAGTCAACTAAACTGGGTAAGTCCTCAAGGTGGGCAAAATTAGGCATACTCAATAAAAATTGACACAAACTGCTCATCGTGTGTGGTACATAGGCTGGTCATGAAGACATGGCCTCGGTTCTTAGCAGCCTGAGCCAAAATCTGCCTCCTTGTAATTTGCCTCTGGGGCTCCAAATTGAATTTGGAGGTGCATTGAATTGATCGATTTAATACCCCTACCCCTCTTCCACTCCTTCCTAACAAGCCTGGTTATCTGATTACCAAACTGGGCAGACTAGAAGCAGCAAATTAGAAAACACAGAGATGTGGCCAGGCGCGGTGGTTCACACCTGTTATCCCAGCACTTTGGGAAGCCAAGGTGGGTGGATTGCCTGAGCTCAGGAGTTCCAGACCAGCCTGGGCAACATGGCGAAATCCCATCTCTACTAAAAATACAAAAATTAGCAAGGCGTGGTAGTGTGCGCCTGTAATCCCAGCTACCCAAAAGGCTGAGGCATGAGAATCACTGGAACCCGGGGAGCAGCGGCTGCAGTGAGCTGAGATTGTGCCACTGCACTCCAGCCTGGGTGACAGAGCAAGACTCTGTCTCAAAACAAAACAAAACACAAAAAATTAGCCAGGTGTGGTTGTGTGCACCTGTAATCCCAGTCACTCAGAAGGCTGAGGCATGAGGTTGCTTGAACCCAGGAGGCAGAGGTTGCAGTGAGCCAGGATCGTGCCAGGATCATGCCATTACACTCCAGCCAGGGCAACAGAGCCAGACTCTGTCTCAAAAAAAAAAAAAAAAAAAAAAAAGAGAAAGAAAAGAAACATAGAGAGCATTATTCAATCACCGGGAAGTTTCCTAACCTACTGCAAGTCTGGGTTCCCTCCCGGAGAAGTCACTTTTATTGGTCGCTTTGGCGGCCCAAAGAATGTATGGTTTTGTGTGTGTGTGTGTGTGTGTGTGTTTTATATTATTTATTTTTGGTTTTGTTATTTTTGAGAGGAGTTTTGCTCTTGTTCCCAGGCTGCGAGGGCAGTGGCACGATTTCTGGCCTCACTGCAATCCTCTGCCTCCCAGGTTTCAGGAATTCTCTATTCAGCCTCCCGATGCTAGGCTGCATTGCAGAAGCATGCCACCGACGCCTGGCCTAGACTTTTGTATTTTAGTAGAGACGGGGTTTGCCATGTTGCCCCAGCTGGTCTATGCCGCACTCCTGAGCTCAGGCAATCCACCCACTTCAGCCTCCTAAAGCTGCTGGGATACAGACATGAGCCCACCACGCCCAAACCAGCATCTCTGATGTTTTTCCAATTTTGCTGCTTTAGTCTGGCCCCCAGTTGCAGTAACCAGATAACAGGCTTTGTTAGGAAGGCGTGAAGCCACTGAGCCCCAGCCATGTTGTTATTTTGAAGTTCCTCAAGATAATTTTAGCCAGGGTTGGGAATTGCAGTGGTTAGAAGAGAGCAATTTAGACTAGCTCAGGTGTCACAGAAGCGAGCACAGAGCTGGCTTTAACACAGCCCACCTACCTTCAGATAAGACAAGCTGCTTCAGTAATATGATGTCCAACCCTACTGTTCAGGGGTGGCACCATGAAGTAAAATCCAGCTTTCCAGCTGAAGTCCTATTGCAGCGATGAGGCAGCGTGCCTGCCTCCCTGCCTCTTCCATTCCCGAAAGCAAAGGGCCGGGGCGTACTGCCTGTGTTCCTGCGCTTGCTGCCCTTCTTCTTCCTTATTTTATTTGAGACAGCGCCTCCCTCTGTCACCAGGCCTGCAGAGCAGCAGCACGATCTCAGCTCACTGGAACCTCCACCTTCTGGCGCTCAGTGATTTCTGCCTCAGCCTCCAAAGTAGCTGCGCAACTACAGGTGTACACCATCACACCTGGCTAATTTTTGTATTATCTTTAGTATGAGACAGGGTTTCGCCATGCTTGCCAGGCTGGTCTTGATTCTGACCTCAAGTGATCTGCCACCTTGGCCTCCAAAAGCTGCTGGATTACACGGTATGAGCTGCTACACCTGCCCTGCGCTTGCCTTGCTGATAGATTTTAAATCCTTGTCTAATTTAATTTTAGGCCTTTACCAAAACGGGGTGTAGTGTGTGTGTGTGTGTGCGCGCACGTGCATGCCATGCAATGCACGGGTGTCTGTCTGTATGTGTGTCTGTCCATCTGTCTGTATACCCATAACCTTTAGCTTGAGGGGACATGAGGAGAGGGATGGCCTCCGGCCCTGGCACTTTCCTGCATGAGACTGATAGGAATAGCAAGCCACAGACACCATGACAAGGATGGATTGGGACTGTCTCCACTGTGACTCCTCATTGGAGAGGCCACCAAGGAGCCAGACCCTGCCTGGTCCGTGTCCCGGGGCAGCTCTGTACTTCAGCCTCTCTAGTTGTCTTTTTTCATCAGTGCAAAGTTCCCCCAGGTGCTCGGGTCCTGGCTCCACATACAGATGCATTTGTCAGTTGCTACACCCCTTACCTTTCCCTTCCATGGCTGCCACATCCTTCACCCCTCAGCACAAGGCATACTTTATCTTTGAGAGAGCAGACTGGAATTTCAGGCCAAGAATAAGGCACGGGTGTGGAGTGATTAGCTCAGCTTCCTACCATCTATACAGTTTAAACGCTTCCACAGATGCAATTTCATTTAGTACATCCTCAAAATAACCTTGTATAAAGGATAATTTTATGTGTCAACCTGACTGAGCAACAGGGTGCCCAGGTATTTTGTCAAACATTAGTCTAGGTGTTTCTGTGAGGGTGCTGGGTTGAGAGGAACATTGAAATCAGTGGACTGCACCTTCCCTCCCGAGTTTGTGGGTGGGCCTCATCCAATCAGTTGAAGGCCTGAATAGAACAAAGGCTGACCCTCCCCTGAGGAAGAAGAGAGGATTCTTCCTGCCTGTTGACCTCCAAGCTGGGACATCAGCTTTTTTCCTGCTTTTGGACCTTTTCCTCTGATGAGACATTGGCTCTCCTGGCTCTTGGGCCTTTGCACTTGGACTAGAATGAAACCATTTGCTCTCCTGGGTCTCAGCTTGCCGACTCACCCTGCAGATCTTGGGACTCATCTGCCTGCATAATCACAGGAACCAGTTTCCTTTAAGAAATCTCTTCCGGGCAGGTGCGGCAGCTCACACCTGTAATCTCAGCACTTTGGGAGGCTGAGGCGGGAGGATCACTTGAGGTCAGGAGTTCAAGACCAGCCTGGCCAACAGGGTGAAACCCCATGTCTACTAAAAATACAGAAAATTAGCCAGGCATGGTGGCACGCACCTGTAATCCCAGCTACTTGGGAGGTTGAGGCAGGAGCATCGCTGGAACCCAGGAGGCAGAGGTTGCAGTGAACCGAGATCTTACCACTGCACTCTAGCCTGGGAGACACAGTGAGCCTCTGTTTCAAAAAAGAAAAAAAAGAAAAAAAGAAAAAAAGAGAAATCTCTCCCTCACACATCCCATTGGTTCTGTTTCTCAGGAACACCCTAATACACCTTGTCTCCCAGATATTGCTAATCTTCTCATTTTACAGATGAGAAAATATTCGAGTCAAAGCCACTGCATATGTGGCCAGCCCTGAAAAATGTTCTGTAACTTGTTCAAGGTCAGTGTCAGTGTCCTCGGTAGAGCAAGACTTGAAGGTGGGTTTAATTTATTAAATTATATAGCCTTTCTGGGAACTCTCTTTCTCAAGCACAGGGCCCTCCTTGAGAACCCAACCCTTAAGGGGCTACTCCTGGACTTAGGATTAGCTGTCTCCAGCCCCTGAGAGGCCTGAGAAAACTGAGTGTTTCTTTTCTGGACTCCAGGTTCTTCCCAATTGAGTTCTGGATTAAAGTGTGCTCTCCTGATGATCAGCCACTGACACCCACTCAGGTGTGCGCTGCCCTTACCTCTCTAACAGCAGCACCTGGATTTTGCTCACTCTCACTCTGCTCTCCTTGCCCGCTCCTTTCTCCCCATGTTTCGTGCATTGTGCAGCTCACCTTGACCAGGTAGAGCTCCCACTTCAGCCCCCTCCCCATCTTGTCCAGTACATGCCTGGATCTATGATCTCTGATTCTTTCACAGGGAGCTATGCAAATGGATATTCACAGATAAGTTAAACACAGGCACTGTCCTTCCCCGTTCTGCAGTCCTTTCCTTTTTTTTTAAATTTGAGATGGATTCTCACTCTGTCTCCCAGGCTGGAGTGCAGTGGCGCAATCTCGGCTCACTGCAAGCTCTCCGCCTCCCCGGTTCAAGTGATTCTCCTACCTCAGACTCCTGAGTAGCTGGGGTTACAGGCGCGTGCCACCAAACCCAGCTAATGTTTGTATTTTCAGTAGAGATGGGGTTTCATCACTTTGGCCAGGCTGGTCTCGAATTCCTGACCTCAGGTGATCTGCCCACCTCGGCCTCCCAAAGTGCTGGGATTACAGGCGTGAGCCACTGCACCTGGCCAGTCCTTTCCTTTTTAAAGAGTTGAAAATATTTCAGAACCCACATTATTTCCATTTTGTTGTCAAGCCACAACCATTGTTTCAGAGAGAAGGCTCTATGTGAAAACGACTAGGTCTTTTTTTTTTTTTGTAATCATGTGCCTTTAGATACGAAAAAGACTAGGTCTTTTGAATCTCCATTTCTCTCCCCACCTGCTTATACATTCCTTTCTCACTCCAGATAATTGCCTTCTCCCTGCAGGTTTATCTCCAAAGTTATTCAAGAAAATTGCTTTGACCCCTGTTTGATGGATCTACACATTGTGATCTTCTGTGGCTCCTAAAATGTTTTAGAGTTTTCTGGCGGGGGAATAGGTTAGCTTTTCTTGGCCATAGACTGGGTAGTTCTGGTATGACAGCAAATGTAATATAATTTTCTTCTTTTTTCTTATTTATTTATTTATTCTTTTTTTTCAGCTCCAGCTCCAAGGAATTCTAATTTTAGATGATGGGAAAAGGAAGGAAAGAAAGGAAGAAAGAAGCAGAGGAAAGAAAGCAAGAAAGAAACGAATAGCAGCATCCAACAACGAAGTTTACATGTACCTTAAGGGAAAGAATTTTGTAAGAAAGTTTTTATTTGCAGATAATGTCTGCAAATTGCACCTGTGGCCAACCAGAAATGGGGAGGACCGACAACTGCAGCAAGTCACTTACCAGTTTCAAAATTATGTTTATCTCATTTCCCCCATTTTTAGTAGTTGAAAACACTTCAACACATTCACTGTTAATAATTCTTGCTTCTGAGCATATAGGAAATAGGTCAGTGATGGGACGTGCTCCCAGCCATGGTGGGAGATAAGAAGATCTTTGAGACCTGAACAACTTCCTCCATGAGGCTGTCACTCAGGGCAGCTCCTGGCTAAGACCTGGGAACCGTGCTGTTAAGCTGTGCTGAGATGGAGTTAGAGGGAATGTGGAGGAGGGCTTTCCAGAAGGCAGGAGCCTGGAAGAGGGACTTGAGGGTCTTGAAGAAAAGGTATGTGGGCAGGAGTGTCAGGAGGGCCATGAGGTAATGCTCCCAGAGTGCTCTGAGCCCTCTGGTTAAAGGACATTTAACCACAGATTATTATCCTGCCTATTATTTGTGTCTGTAATAACAGCTATGACAATGGATGCTGCAAAGGTCAGCCCTGGGGCTCCTGTTGTCTGATGCACTTAGTAAGAGTTGGGGGTGGAAAAGAGTTGATGAGGCTTGCTGTTGATCTAAACACTTTTCAGCCAGCCAAGGCCAAGGCATGGGGGGCCTATGAGAAACCCCAGATGAAACTGATCTTCTGTGGTCCTCAGGCAAGGATGGCAGCTGAAATTTAACTTGAATATGTGCAAGGTAAGGCCCACGGTATGAAAGCTCATCTCAGCATCTTTTTGAGGGTAGAACTCTCAGGGTGGAATCCTGAGAGGCTGGACCAGACACAGAGAGTGGGCACTCACTCAGTTCAGGGCAGAGGCCTGCCTTGGTCACCAAGCACACAGCATGCCAGGTGGAGTGGGGCCATGGGCTCTGGGCTCCTGAACAGTTACTAGGCCCCACAGGGGTTTGGACTGCCCTTTCCTGTCTAGAGTCATCTCACATCTCACCGGGTATTGCTTGGTAGGACTGTAGCAATTCTACCCCTTCACCTTACATGAAGAGAGGGCGGATCTTGGAGGAGAGACCTGCCCAAGGTCACCCAGCTAGATGGAGGTTGAGCCAGGACCAGAAGCTGGGCCCTTGTCTTCCAGTTGGAGTATCTCCTCCATTCCACCTTATCTGCAGGCCTCCCATCCAACCTGAGGCAGGTAAACAGCTGCCTCACAGCCCCTAGCTGGAGATAGTGGGAGATGGGAAGCCCAGGGGCCACCCAGTTCTCCTTACTCCACTCCAGTCACTTCCAACAAATGTGTTTTGAGTACTTGCTACATATCGTGCACTGTCACACATGGGGGATGGGGACATGAAGTTTAGTATCAGACCTTGTTCATTTAATCCCTTTGAGCCTTGACTTCCTCATCTGGAAAATGTGCAACACCAACCCCTGTGTCTAACACATATAGTGAGTGTTCCCTTAAAGGTACAAGATGAAGGCCAGCTCTCAGGAAGTTGGCGTCTGTCGGGGGAGCCAGGTTCATCATCAGCGATACTCAGTGTGTACAAACAAAGTTGTTTAAGAGCAGAAGAAGGAATAACTAACTCTAGCTAGGCTGTACCAATATCTGCTCTGACACTTTGCGGCTGGATGACCAGAAGCAAGTTTCTCACCCTCTCTAATGGAGCCTGAATTGCCTTATTGGTAAATGGGACGATGTAAGTAGCACATAAATGCCAGCTTATGGATTTATGAATTAGAGATAACAAATATAAAGCATTTGACAGTTAGTAGGCATCAATAGAGTATATATATATTTTTTTCTTTTCTTTTTTTTGCTTGAAGCCAAATCTTCACAGAAGAGGTAACATTTGTGTTAGGTTTTGAGAGAGAGGCAGAGCTTTATGAGGAGAAGATGGACAGGACAGCATGGACAGAGGCATGAAGACATGAAAATATGGCATCTTCAGAGAAGGACAAGAAGCTTGGGGATTCTGGAGCAAGGCATGTGCAGGAGAGTGGTAGAGAGACTGGGACCAGGCTGTGATGGGCCTTGTACCCAATGTAAAGAAATTTGGATCTATGAACAATGAGGACCGTTAGGGGTTTTTGAACTTAGGCAAGACATGGTCGGCCGGGCGCGGTGGCTCAAGCCTGTAATCCCAGCACTTTGGGAGGCCGAGACGGGCGGATCACGAGGTCAGGAGTTCGAGACTATCCTGGCTAACACGGTGAAACCCCGTCTCTACTAAAAAATACAAAAGCTAGCCGGGCGAGGTGGCTGGCGCCTGTAGTCCCAGCTACTCGGGAGGCTGAGGCAGGAGAATGGCGTAAACCCGGGAGGCAGAGCTTGCAGTGAGCTGAGCTGAGATCCGGCCACTGCAGTCCAGCCGGGCGACAGAGCGAGACTCCGTCTCAAAAAAAAAAAAAAAAAAAAAAAAAACATGGTAAAA
>NW_016806895.1:2222112-2231998 GCF_001698545.2 Rhinopithecus bieti | reverse complement strand
AAAAAAAAAAAAAAAAAAAAAAAAGACATGGTCAAATTAGCATTTATAAGATATGCTTTGTTAGCATTTCCTTGGCTGTTTGTTTTTGCTTGTTTCACTGAGAGTCGCATTCTAACAACAGTAACACAACAGTGATAAACTCCTGAATGTCTATCAGAACTCTCTTCATTGCAAGTGACAGGAAACCAAACTCAAGTTAGGTGTGATGGTTTGAAAATATGTCTGCTGGGCCAAGTGTAGTGGCTTATGCCTGTAGTTTGGGAGGCTGAGGTGGGAGGATCACTTGAGGCCAGGAGTCCAAAACCAGCCTGCACAACATAGTGAAACTCCATCTCTACAAAAAATAAAAAAAGTTAGCCAGGTGTAGTGGTGCATGACTGCAGTCCTACCTACTCAGGAGGCTGCGGATTGCTTGAGCCCGGGAGTTTGAGGCTGCAGTTAGCTATCATTGTACCACTGCACTCCAGCCTGGGTGACATCGTGAGACACAGTCAAAAAAAGAAAGAAAGGAAAGAAGGAAGGGAGGGAGGGAGGAAGGAAAGAAGGAAGGAAGGAAGGAAGGAAAAAGATGTCCACAAATTCTTTGATACTCCTCCCTTCAAGTGGTAAAGGCTGATTCCCCTTTGAGCGTAGACTGGACTTGATAATTCATTTCCCACAAATAGAATAAGTGGGAAGTGACAACGCAAGACTGCAGAGACTAGGTCATAAAAGGCACAGAGGCTTCCCCCTCACTGGCCCTCTCCTGGGTGACTCTTCCAGAGGAAGCCAGCTGCCATGTTCTGAGAACACTTCATCAGCCTAAGGATAGCCCGCATGGCAAGGAACTGAAACCTCTGTCAAAAGACACATGGGTGGACCAGCATGTGATTTCACATCCTTCAGGCCTGGTCAAGCCTCCAGATTCCTTGCTAACATTCAGTCTGAAATCATATGAGAGACGCCGAGCCAGCACCACACCATTAAGCTGCTCCCAAATCCTTGATCTACACACACTGTGCAATAAGAAATGTTTGTTTTTTGAAGCCCCTAAATTTTGCAGTAATCTATTATGCAGTAATAGATAGCTAATACATCAGCTTAAGCAAAAAGGGAACCTGTTGGTGTACATAACTGTGAAGACTAGAGGTAGGGACAACTAGATGCGAGTCATCAAAAGACGTCATTGGGGGCTGGACGTGGTGGCTCACACCTGTAATCCCAGCACTTTGGGAGGCCAAGGCAGGTGGATCATTTGAAGTTAAGAGTTTAAGACCAGTCTGGCCAACATGGTGAAACTCCATCTCTACTAAAAACACACAAAAAATTAGCTGGGCGTGTTGGTACATATCTGTAATCCCAGCCACTCAGAAGGCTGAGGAAGGAGAATCGCTTGAACTCGGGAGGTGGAGGTGGCAGTGAACTGAGATGGCACCACTGCACTCCAACCTGAGTGTCGGAATGAGACTGTCTCTAAATAAACAAATAAAAAGCTGGGCATGGTGGTGCATGCCTGCAATCCCAGCTACTCGGGAGTCTAAGGTGGTAGGATTGTTTGAGCCCAGGGAGTCAAGGCTGCAGTGAGCCGTGATAGGGCACCACGCACTCCAGCTTGGGTGACAGAGCCTCAAAGAAAAGACAGAGACCCTGCCTCAAAGAAAAAAAAAAAAGTTTCATTGTGTGTCCTTCATTCTGATTGGGTCCCATGCCCTAAGCCAATCGTGTGCTCTGATTGGCTAGGCCTGTCATTTGCCCAGCCCTGTTGACTAGGGGTGGGGTCAACTCTACTTGAAGCCCAGGGATTGGATCAGGGGAGGTGCCCTCCCAGAGGAATAGCAAGGTATGGTTGCCAGGAGGGGGAAATGGTTGCTGGACAGCAAAACAACAGGTATCTATTATACCCACATTTGCATTGTACTTTTCGGTGTGTGTCTCATGTGCAGTATTTCTTGGTAGCTACTGTGACCTATTGCCTGTTCCTGGAATGCTCATGTTTTCTCACCCATTTAGGTCTTAAAGGCTACCTACTCAACAAACCTTCCCTGAACACTGCATTTAAAATATGTAACCTCCCTCTACTTCTCCCCAAATTCTCAATTCCCCTTCTCTGATATATATATATATTCTTCCTTATAGCTTAACACTATCATATTATTTTACTTCTTTATTTTCTTATCAGGCTCTCCCAGTTGAAATGTAAGCTCCATGGGGTATGGACCTGTGTCCATTCTGGTCACTGCTACATCATCTGTGCCAAAACAGTGTTTGGCACATAGTAGGTACTCAATAAAAAATAGTTGAATGAATGAATGTGCACAGCCATCCTGTGAGGTAGGTGGGATGGAGGTGATTCTCTCTGTGTTATAGATAAGGACATTGAAATTTGAGAGAAGGATCCTGTTGGTACAAAGATTAAAAAAATTGTTTTTAACTTTAACTGTTCAGTGCTAATGAGAAAACAGCAGAGGGAACTTGATTCATTACAGTGTGTTCCAATCAAGTGAACGTTAAATGATGCCCTGATGCAGGAGTTCAAATAGAGAAAGTGGTAGGAGAATTGAGTCATTGCCTGGCACGTGGTGATACAGGCATCCCCAATGCAGAAAGAACCACCTGCTTGATCACAGTCAGAACTAAATCATGCTGGGAGTAGCAATTTTGTTTCAGCAAATAGCAACAGTTACATTTAAATTAGTGTGACTAATTTGGATCTTACTGGTTTTATAGTTTCTTTTAAATAGAATTTGTAAGCTTGTTTTCATTTTATGGTTGATTGTAAACCCCAAACCTTAGGAAGTTTTGTACCTAGTTTTACGTTCATACACATTTAAGGAACTTTAAAATAAAAATTAAGTAACTTTGTGAGGTTTTGTATCCTTTCAAAAGGAACTTGCTTAGTATTCAAGATAGAGAAACATTGTTTCAGAAGATTTCAAATCCTCTTCTCACTGAAGATAAAAAGCAGGAGTTGCAGAAAGATGTTCTTAGAACAGGGCTCAGAACTTCATTACTGAGAGCTTAAAGACTGTCTGGTGAATCCAGCCCTGTCATTTTGCAGATAAGTAAACTGAAGCCCAGCGAGTTCAGGTCTCCTGGCCTTATCCTGCTTCCCACATAAGGATATCTGCCCCTAAAAGCTATCCCATCATTTCCATGGAAGTGATCTGGACAGAGTGACTTTTCAGCTAGTGGCTGCTGTAACTTGTAAGGCCAGGGCTGTGTTGTGGGGGAGGTGGAGGGTTAGGCATCAAAGTGGGGATTATTGATTCTTCCAACCTATGAACATAATAAATCATCTTTCCATTTATTTAGGTCTTTACATTCTCAGCTGTGATTTGAGTGTATTGCTCTGATTTTTGCTGGGAACAAGAGACAGCTGGGGAAAAGCTCCCAGCCCTCCTTGGAGGGCCCAGGCTGGGCAGCTCTCGAGCCTGACTAGCTCTGCTCCCAGAGCTGACCTCAAGGTAGCCATCTAAGGCAGAAATTTCTGAGGGTCCAGGTTGGTTTACCCTGGATGTCTGGGGGAGATACATATGCCTGATAATTAGGGAAAAGAATGTACCAGGCCTGGTACGATGGTGCTTGCTTGCAATCTCAGCACTTTGGGAGGCCGAGGAGGGTGGATCACCTAAGGTCAGGAGTTCAAGACCAGCCTGACAAACATGGTGAAACCCCATCTCTTAAAAAAAAAAAAAAAAAAAAAAAAAAAAAAAAAAAAAACAAGCAAACAAACAAAAAAATTAGCCAGGTGTGGTGGCACATGCCTGTAATCCCAGCTACCTGGGAGGAGGCTGAGGCAGAAGAATTGCTTGAACCTGGGAGGTGGAAGTTGCAGTGAGCCGAGAACGCACCATTGCACTCGAGCTTGGGCAACAAGAGTGAAACTGTCAAAAACAAACAAACAAACAAAAAAAAAAAACAAAAAATGTGTGCCAGACAGGCCAGATATTCTCTCACCTGAGACCCTAGAGTTGGGCAGAGCATGGGAAGCACAGGAAATTTTCTGCCAGCCTCTTATTAGAGATCCCGCATGAGGTAAATTGCTGAGTGTCTCCTGCCCTGCCTCACTGGTCTCTGGTAGGACGGAGAGGAATTGGCCCTATGGCAAACAGTTCCAGTGAAGCAGAAGCTGGTGCGGAGGAATTCATCCTGGTGGGTGACGGCTGAGTGCTACTGGCTGGGGCATGGGACTGGGGACAGCCAACTCAATTTCACCACCCTGAGCTTCATGAGGTTCTCAGGAGGCCCAATAACTTAGGAAATGCTTGTGTGGACTATGGCAAAGAGCTGGCCTCCCTGAGCCTCCCATGGATTGATGGAGAAACAGGCACTGAGATGGAATTTTGCTGATGCCATTTTTCATTTAGTGAATATTGAACTGGAACACCTATTGTGTCCTAGGCTCTGTGTTACACTGAGTGGGGGAAAGAAGAGTGTTGAGGCTTCATAGAGACAGTGTGAGAGAAAAAATGGACAAAGGACTAAAATAAAGCAAAATATACTCTCTTAGTTACAAATGGTATGCTATGAGCGTTTGGGGAAGAGAAGTCTATTAACTATATTGCTACTGGGACTGAGGACAAAACTGAGATTTCTGATTTCCCAAGGCCGAAACCCAAAAAACTACAGTGATTTATTCCCTACCTCCTTCTAGCATTCTACAAACACTCTAATGACTACTATGCCCTGGGCTCTTAGGAAGAGCTCATAGGAGGCTATCACCATTAGATGTAAGGTTAGAGAATAACTTAGGATACAAGGAAGGCAATGGCCAGATATCTGGGCGGGAGGTTCATAGTGCTTTTAGTTTCCAGAATGTTGCAGATCCTACTTGTCTATGTTTCCAGACAGGGCCTCGCATGGTCAGTCACCCATAGCAGGGTGGAAAAGAAACTCATGAGCATTGAGGTGGCCTGCTGCATGCCAGGCATGGGGCTGGCACTCTCCCTTCTTTATGTCACCTCATGTGTCAATCCAGTTCTTTTTTTTTTTTTTTTTTTTTGAGATGGAGTTTTGCTCTTGTTGCCCAGGCTGGAGTGCAATGGTGTGATCTCAGCTCACCACAACCTCCACCTCCATGTTCAAGTGATTCTCTTGCTTCAGCCTCCCGAGTAGCTGGGATTACAGGCATGCACCACCACACCTGACTAATTTTTCGTATTTAGCAAAGCTTGTGTTATACTGAGACTAAAGTCCCCAGTGTCATCTCACAGCGTGATGGTCATGAGTGAGAAGATGGGTCAGTGTGTTACCTTGGTCCACCTCAGGACCTCCCTTATTGAGAAGATAAGTTCATCAGTTATTGTTTTAACTTACTTCCTGACCGTCTTCCCACACACCGTGAGCATCCTCACCCATCAAAACTCCCCCTCTTCTTTCTCAGACTCAGATGAGGGTCTTTCTTTCTTTCTTTCTTTTCTTTCTTTTTTTTTTTTTTTTTTTGAGACCAGCTCTCGCTCTGTCACCCACTGCACTGCTGGGGTGCAGTGGTGAGATCTCAGCTCACTGCAACCTCTGCCTCCTGAGCTCAAGCGATCTGCCACCTCAACCTCCCAAATAGCTGAGACTACAGGTGTAAACCACCATATCTGGCTAATTTTTGTATTTTTAGTAGAGACAGGGTTTCACCATGTTGGCCAGGCTGGTTATTCCTGGGCTCAAGTGATCCGCTTGCCTTGGCTGTCCAAAGTGCTTGAATTACAGGCATGAGCCACCTCACCCAGCCAGATGAGGGTCTTTCTTCTTGTTCAATGGTCCATCCCTTAGCCTGTGTCCTTGAACCCATACGGTCCTATCTCCTCAAGAACTTTGTGCTGTCCCTCAACTTTCCTTTCCCTTTTTTTTTTTTTATTTTTCTAGACAGAGTCTGGCTCTGTCACCCAGGCTGGAGTGCAGTGGCCCAATCATGGCTCATTGCAGCCTCGACTTTCCAGGCTCTAGCGATCCTCCCACCTCAGCCTCCCAAGTAGCTGGGACCACAGGTGCACTCCACCACACCCAGCTAATTTTTAGTATTTTTGGTAGAGATGGGTTTTTACCATGTTCCTGAGCTCAATTGATCCACCTCTCTTGGCTGTCCAAAGTTCTAGGACTACAGGCATGAGCCACTCCACCTGGTTCCCTCAGCTTTCTTTTGCTTACATTTTCAACTTTTTCCTTTTAACCAAATTCTTCCTCTCAAACAGCTCACATTTTCCAGTTTTAAAAGAAATCCTCCTTTGATCTCAGTACTCACCTCTAGCTATTGCCCCTCTAGCTACTTCTTTTTCCCCTCTGTATTCACTGTCTCCATTTATTCACTCCTAATGTCTCTTTAAACTTACAGCTTTCGCCACTGTGCCAAAATTCCACTGGCCAAGGTCATCAATTAGTTTTCAACTGTCATATCCAAGAACACTGTTTAGGCCTTACTTTCCAGACTTTCTGAATATATCTGATATTGCCAATTCCTCTTACTTTGAAACTTTAACTCCTTTGACCTCCATAACATCATATACTCCAGTCCCTCCTCATTCCTGGATGACCATTTTCTTTGTCTGCTTCAGGGGTTTTTGTTCTTTGCTGTTGCTAAGTGTTGCTCTTAGGGGTTCTGCCCTCTTCTCATCTCCACCTGGGCATTCTTCATGGGTAGTCTCCTGGTGTTAATATCATCCATATGCAGATGACTCTCAACTCTGTTCTGCCTGAGGTCAGGGCTATGCAGTCAAACTGCTTTCTGGGCAACGGAATCTGGACATTCTAAGAGCACTCCAAATTCAATGTATTCAAACTCAATCCATGATTCTGTTCCCAAATATTTTCTTCTTCTGTTCTATTCTCAATTGGTCGTAGTGCCACCATTCACCAGATCACCTAAACTATAAACTCATGATTAAAGCAGGATTGCTCAGCCTCAGCACTCTTGATATTTTGGGCTGGTTAATTCTTTCTTTCTTTCTCTTTCTTTCTTTCTTTCTTTCTTTCTTTCATTCTTTCTTTTCTTTCTTTCTTTCTTTTTTTTGTCTGGACAGGGTGTTGCTCTGTCACCCAGGCTGGAATGCAATGGTGCAATCATGGCTCACTGCAGTCCTGACCTCCTGGGTTCAAGCAATCATCCTGCCTCAGCCCCCCATGTAGCTGAGACTACAGAGTCACACCACCATGGCCAGCTAATTTTTGTATTTTTGGTAAAGATGGGTTTTTGCCACATTGCCCAGGCTGGTCTCGAACCCCTGACCTCAAGCAATCTACCCGCATCAGCTTCCCAAAGGGTTGGGATTACAGGCGTGAACCATCATACCTGGCCTGGAGAATTCTTTGTTGTGGGGATGCTGTCCTATACATTGTAGAATGTTTAGCAGCATTCCCAACCTGCATCCACTGGACACCAGTAGGAACCCACCAGCTGTGATAACCCAAAATGACTCCAGACATCAACAAATATCCCTTGTGAGACAGAGCTGTTAAAATATCCTAGGGTTGAGAACCACTGGGGTTAAAGGCATGGGTCTGGGAGTCACATATATTGGTGCCATTTTGGATGAGTTACTACCTCTCTGAGCCTCAGTTTGTTTTCTCTATAAGACAGACACAACTCTTACCTCATAGGAGGAACGTAATATAGGTAAAGTGCATGGGATCTCTCAACAAAAACACTTCTCTTTTCTCCACAATCCTAGGTCTTTCAGTATTATCTCTTAAGTATTTCTGGTCTTTCCACACTTTTCCATTTCGACCTGGATTATTGCAACAGCTTTGCAACTGGTGTCAAAGCTTCCAGCCAGCCTTGCTCCCTTTAGATCCACACTCCACCTGGCACATGAGGCCTTCATGGTCTGGCTGCTGTGCACCTCTCTAGCCCCATCTCTTGCCCTTCCCAGCCATGTTGAGATGCTAGACATTCCTTTGTATACCATGCAGTTTCCTGTCCCTGTACATTAGCTTGTGCTCGTCCTTCCTTGTGGAATAATTTCCCACACTCTTTATCTGGCTGATTCGCATTCTTTAAGGTTCAGTTAAGTTTCACCTCCTCCAAAAAGTTAAGCCTGGAGCCTCCTTTCCCACGGGGTTCAGTGTCCCTCCTCTGTTCCAACAGTACCCTTGTCATATCTCTCTCCTTGCATCTAGCTCATGACATCATATTTTTGTTTCTGTGTCTGTCTGCTGGGCTGTGCGACAGGGACTATGGCTTTTTCATCTCTATATACACATCATCTAGTACATTCCCTGATACGCAGATGGTGCTCAGCAAATATTTATTGAGTGAAGGAATGGATACAGCACTACCATTACCCTCTGTGTTAAGTTTAGAGCCACAGTTTAGAAGTGGTGATAAAATAGTCCATAAATCAGCTGTCTCTGTGGCTCAGAAGCAGCGTTTCCTTAGCCAGGGGCTTTTGGAAGGCACAGTGCTGAAGGGTAACACTCATATGAATGTGTGTGGTTGACGAATGATGCAGCCAGCGACACCACCCGATATCTGCTTACAACAGCAGCAGCGGCTTCTGAGAACCAGGGGGCACTTTCTTCACCTTTTCCATGGGTGGCCTTTCAGGGTATCCACCATCAGCCTAGAGAGAAGGTAGAGGACAAAATCCAGCCCATAATTCAGGGCCCTTCCTGTCCGTGAACTTCTTCATCTAGCTCCTTCATTCACCTCTGAATTGACATATTTGCATTTCTAAATTTAAATTTAGATTTAAATTTTGCAGTTGATGCAGCCATTTATTCTACAAATACAGTCCTCCCTTGGTATTGGCAGGGTATTGGTTTCAGTATCCCCGTGGATACCAAAATCTGAGGATGCTCCAGTCCCTCACAGTCAGCCCGGGTATCTGCAGGTTCTGAAGCCTGTAGATATAAAGGGCCAAATGCATATATGTATGTATATATTTTAAGACAGTCTTGTTTTGTCACCCAGGCTGGAGTGCAGTGGTGAAAACGCACCTCACTGCAACCTCGACCTCCCAGGCTCAAGCGATTCTCCCGCCTCAGCTTCCCAAGTAGCTGGGACTACAGACGTGTACTACTATGCCCGGCTAATTTTTGTATTTTTAGTAAGGATGGAGTTTTGCCATGTTGGCCAGGCTGGTCTCAAACTCCTGGGCTCAAGCGATCTGCCCGCCTCAGCCTTTCAAAGTGCTGGGATTACAGGCATGAGCCACTGCCACCGCCGCCAGCCTCAAATCCATAAATGAAGCTCGACTGTGTGCTGGGTGCTGGGGTGGAAGACTGGCACAGCTGTTGTTCACAATACAGTGCATAACGTAGGAGAGATTTATTTGCTACTGTTCTTCCGACCCGGGAGCCCATAGAGAAGGCTGCCAGAACGCGAGGCCTGCTCCTTCCCGGGCATCAGCGCTTTTATACTCTGCTCTTACTAAGCGCAGGGAAAGGAGTCCTGGCAGGTGGCAAGCAGAAGTTAGAGCTGTTTAGTCACTCCCGCCCTCCGTCCTCCTCCAATGACAATAAGGTTTTGTTTGTCAGGCATAAGGTTACAGGATTGGCCTGTGGAGTCCAGAAGCTCTTTCCGCGCTCGGCTCTTTGAGCCTCAGTTTCTCCATCTGTCAGGTGTGTGTATGTGGGAGGGGGGCACGGAGTAGATCTACCTAGATCACTTGGGGCCGTCCCTTCCAGTTTTGGGGGAATGTCGGGGTGTCTGTGAGGGGGAGGGAGGACCCCGCCACGCGAAGGTAGTTTTGGCCGCAGCAGCCAGCCAAGTGTGCCCGCGGAGACCGGCAGGGAATTCCGGGAGGCCCCTCTGTGGAGCGGTCCCCAGAGCCCGAGGGCGAGCTGAAAGGGTTCCTGCGGCGAGGCGGGAATGCTCGGTAGCCCCTGAGAGCAGTTTGCTGGCGAGAAACCGGGCTCCTGCAGGGCATGGATCAGCCGGGTCGCGCCTTGTAGGGTGGGGTGGGGTGGGGCGGGGCCG
>NW_016806895.1:2148711-2220203 GCF_001698545.2 Rhinopithecus bieti | reverse complement strand
CCCCCCCGGCTGATCTGGGAATGGGGTTTGGGGTGGGGGGGACAGGATGGCGCGTCCCTTTGGATAGTGCGGTTAGGGCTGGGCTTGAGGGAGAACGCTCATGTCCAAAAATGGTAACATTCATTCCCTTTTTTAAACTTAAAAGGGGGGTAGTTTATAGAGCCGACTGAAGTTTTTTTTTTTCAGCCAAAGGCATCCTGTATTAGCTCACTCAGGAATCCCAGGCCCTGAAACGGAGCCCTTTTACTCACTTCGTCAGACAGGCAGAGGTAATCTAAAACACACACAATGGGATTCCTCAAAGCAGGATGACCTGGGCCACGGTGCCCAAGGCCTATGCAAGGCTGGGCCCTATACAGCGACATCGGTCATCGGTCATCTAATCGGACATGGAAAGGTCCCCTGACTTCGAACTGACTTCTTTGTAATGTGCCAGTTGCTTAAACTCCCCCTCTTCCTGTCATCTTCCTAGTAAGAGCTGAGGACTGGGGGAGCTGCAGACAGTCCCCCACTCACTTGGCTAATTTCCTGGGACTATGGGTGCTGTGGGTGGAATGAAAAGTGAGTGGGTAATTTGGAGATCCCTATGGGGCACCACACAGAAGGCTCTTTAATAATTTCAGGGTGAAGCCTTCTTGCGAATGGATTTTAAATTAGAAGTGAGGTTAGGATGGTGGATTGGGGTCTTCCTTGGGGTTTAGAAGCAAAAGAGAAATCCCTGCTTAGGGAGCACCTGCTTTGGGCCTAGGAGGGGCAGGAGTAACAGAGCTGCCCAGGAACTAGGCCCCAGGAACTGCCCAGGAAAAGGACTGTGAGACCAAGTTCCTGGGGGACAGACACTGAGCACCGGCCTGAACATAGTATTTAATATTTCTGAATGAATGAATATATTAAATGCAGTTGGGGAGAATATAGATTCCCAGGGCTCTGACCTGGGTGGCAGTGGGTGTGCCCCAGGCCTTTGGGCAGCCAGGTAGGAAGAGGTGGTCTGGGAAATTGGGTTATCCTGGAGGCAAACTCAACAGTGCCAAGAGCTGGCATTTGCTGATATGTGCCAGGCACTCACAAAGATGAGGAAACCAGGGCCAGAGAGGGGAAGTAACTAGCTCCAAGTCCAGACTGGTGTTTGGTGGGACTGGGGTGCAGCCATATTTGGGACTGGCAGCTTCCCCTCACTTTTCCCTCCTTGGCAAGGGAGGCAGGAAAGCTGGGCCTGGCAGCCAGAGCCAGAGCCAGAGCATCTCGGAACCAGGAGAGCGGACACGTGCTTTGGGCGGGGTTGATGAAGGGGCCACACAGAAGGAGCTCTGGGCCTGACTCGGAAGATTCAGATCCACATTTTTTTTGTTTCCTGTTAATTCTCTAGATTATCTTTCGTGGGCCTTAGTGTGCAGAATTTCTGGCCTGCCTGGTTCTCAGCAGGTTGATATTAAGGAGGTAGTATTACAGGTGAGGGATAAGACTTAAGGTAAACGTGTTGCTTTTGACACTCTTTCTACTGACTGGGAGGCAGGGTTTGTGTGGGACCAGAGTCCACAAGTGGACAGAGGCTGATGGTTCCAGAGGAGGCAGGGAGTGAGTGTGAGGAGGGGAAGAGGAGGACACAGTGTAAAGGGATACAAAGGTCACCTGGTAGAAGGCAGAAGGCCCTCTTTTTAGCTTTGGTGCAGCCATGGCGATTTGTGAGACTTTGGGCAAGTCTTTCCATTTCATTGAGCTTTTATTATTAGATCATTCAGCAAATACTTTGTGAGCACTCATTCTGGGCCAGACACAGTTCCAGGTATTAGGGATGGGGCACTGAGCAAGACAGACTAAGCTCCCATTCTTGTGGCACTTTCATTAGGTTTCCTCCTCTGTAAATGGGATGCATTTCTGCCCACGGAGCCCTCAGGACTCTTCTGGGGAATCAGGTTAAATGACGCATTGAGAAATGCTTCCTTGGTGAAAGTATGGCCTGATGTGGATGCAGGGAGAAGTCTGTGCAGGCAGGAGGCATGACTCAAGAAGCTGCACTGGCTTGGCCGAGGCTTGTCCCTCTTTCAAAGAATGCTTTGGTGCGGAGTTCATGGGCTGGTCGCCATGCCTCCAGACACAAAATGCAGTTATCTTCCAGATAGAGCACGTGGATTAGAGGCACTCCTCTCCTTTTCCAGCTTTCATAATCTTCCTGGTCTTTGAGGCTGGGCTCTGAAGTTGCTTTTCCTAGGAGTTGCTGTTATTTTCAGGGTGACTGCGGCCCCCAGTTTTCTCCCTTATGTAATTTTGCTCATGTTCTTAGGTGTATGTGTGTACCCAGTGTAGGTCAAGCTGGAGAGAGCATCAACTTGGAGTAGGATCCTGGCTCTATAATTTTCAGGCTTGTGACCTTGGGCAAGTTCCTCTACAAGTCTCCAATTCCCTACTTATAAAAAAGAGCTAATACCCACCTTGCTGGCTTGATGAGAACAGATATGTAAATGGTAGCTTCTGCTGTTAAATTTTATTTTCTCTCTTCCTTCTCAAGTCCTGGAGATTCTGGTTTAATGTGTGTTTCTACAGGTGCCAGCCTGCGGCCTTTTACGTGTAGGAACTTAATCAATACTTGTTGAGCTAATGGATGTTGAAACAGAGAGGCAGCGTTGGCAGGTGAAAAGAGGTGGTTGTGAATAAGGCCCACATCCCCATTCAGCAGACAGGTGAGGATAGGTCACAGGAAGAGGGGACATGTTGTTTGCACTTCCTTCTGGACAGCTAGGCTGTTGCAGGAGCTAGCCAAGGCCACCAGTCAAGGTGGAGGACTACAGAGAGAGGAGGATCTGCTGTAAAAGAGTTTACCTGGGGAGAGATGGGACATCCAAAACCAGGGTGATGCCTTGTAGAAATAAAACCAGAAAGAGGAGAGGATTGGCTGTCCTCCCCATTCTTAGGCCCCTCCCTGTTCTGCACTCCTTGCAGCTTCACCCCATGCAGTGTCCGTGGAGGCAGGGACCCAGCCTGTCCTGTTCTCTGCTGAATTCCTAGTGCTGAGCACAGGGGCAGGCCTGCTGTAGGTGGCCTGATCTAGGACTGTCTCTGAAAAATGGAATAAATGGCATCATGCGTGGCTCCCAACTTCAGGCTTGGGGGCGGGGAAGGCAATGAAATGCTTTATGTTCAGATAACCACCTATCCTGGGGGCTGTCCCAGACTCTGCAGATAAATGTGTGCTGGGTGCACCGTGAGTCCAAATCTTGGTGCCCCTGTTGACTGTTGAGATCTTGGCAAGTCAGCTTACCTGCTGTGTGCCTGACGATATCAATGGGGAAATGGGGATAATAATAGTTCTTGCCTGATAGAGTTGTGTGGAGGTTTAAATGAAGCAATGTATATAGGGATTTAGCACAGCACCTAGCATATAGTGAGTGCTCAGTAAATGTTATTTGGAGGAACCGGAATTTCTATGGTCTTTACCCAATAGGCTTTGAGATAAGCCATAGTATATAAACCCATCTTTGCAGGAGCCAAGGTTGTTTAGGGGTGTACAGGAGTTGTGTTGTCCTTGATGTCTGACCTTAACCTCTGTGATTGCTCAATCTCTTCACCTGTGGAATAAGGTAGCCTTCCTTGCCTACCGTACTCCCTGGGTATGGGGATGAAGGGTGGATGTTAAAGTACTTAAAAAACAAACAACCCCACCATGTCAGCTTATATAGGGAAAATGGCCACACGGTAGGAATTCCCTGTAAGTGATTTAACTCTGGATGTCTTCAGGCTGAGGCATTCCTTTTTTTTTTTTTTTTTTTTTTGAGACGGAGTCTCGCTTTGTCCGCCCAGGCTGGAGTGCAGGGCCGCGATCTTGGCTCATTGCTACCTCCATTTCCCAGGTTCAAGCAATTCCCTGGCCTCAGCCTCCCTAGTAGCTGGGATTACAGGCACGCACTACCACGCCTGGCTAATTTTTGTATTTTTAGTAGAGATGGGGTTTCTCCATGTTGGCCAGGCTGGTCTTGATCTCCTGACCTCATGATCCGCCAGCCTTAGACTCCCATAGTGCTGGGATTACAGGCATGAGCCATCGCCCCCGGCCCGGGCTGAGGCATTCTTTGGGCCCTACCCATCCCTCCCAGCAGTGAACCCAGCCCTGCTTTATCTGAGCATCTGATGTGTCTCCTTCTCCAAACCTTGCCCCATTGGTTGGCGAAGTGATTGACAAAGCTTGAGGAGAGGTGGACTGGGGAATAGGGCTGCAGAGGCCAGCTGGCCTCAGACCAGGCACGTGGGGGCTGCTTCTGGCTGCCACCCAGGCTGCGGTAAGACAGGCAGGTGTGAGGAGGCCTGGTGAGCCCTGAGAACCAGATTTTCCAGTTTTGAGAAATGGTGGTACTCCAAGGGGCTGCTGAAGTCGCCGGACACTGGAGTTTGGTTTGGAGGAGAATGAGGCTAGCAGCTCCTGTAAGATGCATGGCTACCACCTTCTCAAGAGGAAGAGGAGGAACCTCCCTCCCTTCAGTCTGACTTCTGGGGAGGTGCTGCAGGCTCTGCAGGCTGTGTTGGACTTGGACACCCCTTTTCGTCTGCTCGAGGAAGGCCTGGGGCTGGGCACCTGGCTGGGGCCATAAACCATCAGTCTGGCTCAAAGACTTGTCATACAAGACCTGGGGGCCTGGAGCCAGGGTGGGGCAGCTGGAGCCTGAGATGTGGCCTAGTCACAGATGTGCTATGGTGGGTCTCTGGGAAAGAGCCCAGCCCTTAATAGGGTGAGAATATGGATGGTTCCTCCTCATGGAGGCAATCAGTAGATGTTCATTAAACCCCTGTTAGGTATCAGATGCTCTGCTTGCTGTGTGGAGTGTGGAAATGATGGTTTAGGTAGATAGGGAACCAGAAAGATGCAGAATTGCAACAGGCTCTGCCAATAATGGCCATTGGCAGGAGCTTGTGGAATAGGATCTGCACTCAAAGGAAGGCGGTTCTGCTGGGAGCCTTACCTTTCTCTGGCATTTCAGCTGCATGTATGTGTGCGTGCGTATGTGTGCGTGTGTGTGTGATGTAGAACAGAGGTGCGGAGAGGGGAGATGCCTGAAAGGGCAGAGCAGAGCAACAGTGACTATCCTTGCTGGGGAACACCCCCTCCCATTACTCTCCCTTATCATTCTTCTATTATAGTTTTAAATTTGTGTTTTATAGAGATGGGGGTTTCGCTATGTTGCCCAGGCTGATCTTGAACTCTTGGCCCCCAGTCGTCCTCCTGCCTCAGCCTCCCAAAGTGCTGGGATTATAGGCGTGAGCCACTATGCCTAGCTTCATTGTTCTTTTCCATTTGTTTTGCCCCTCCCAGAGCTGACCTCTCACCTTTCTGCGAGAGGTGGCCAGGCCTTCTGGACAGGTCACAGACCAGACTCTCAAGGCCACACCTCTGTACAGATTGTTGGGATCATCCCAGCCAGTTAATCCCACCTGAGCTGCCTCCATGTGTAACCCACCTATGGTTTTCCTGGGCTTGGTATGGAGCCAAAGCGCACCTTCTCCACCAGCCCTGCTTTTATGCCCTCTTTAGAGTACACAGAGAGGTGTTGGTAGGCCATGTCTCTGCAAGAGGGGCCTGTGGGTTGGGCTGAGTTACTCACCATGGACACTGATGGGGTCCTGGAACCCGTCAACTGAGTTGGTTTGGGCAGTTCTAGTCTGCACCTCCCCGGAGAGGTCACGGCAGAGAGGCCGGGGCAGAGGAAACCCGCTGAGCCTGCTTACTTAGTTCTGGCAGATGGGTCAGCCCCCACTGCACTCATGATTCAGTTTAGCCCAGGGTTCTGGCTCCATCTCCCGTGGTGCCAGTGCAGGTGGCCTCCTAAGTACTGTTTGGCCAAACCTGGCTCTGACTGAGGCAAGGAGCCTTAGGAGTGGTGGGGACAGGAGATATAGTAAACCAGGGCTCAGAGCCACCCCGGAAACCCTCCTTCCTCCTTCTTCATGCATGACCAAGGTTTCTGTATTCATCCATTCTCACGCTTCTAATAAAGACATACCCAAGACTGGGTAATTTATAAAGCAAAGAGGTTTCATTGACTCACGGTTCAGCATGGCTGTGGAGGCCTCAGGAAATTTAAAATCATGGCGGAAGGGGAAGCAAACATGTCCTTCTTTACATGGCTGCAGGATGGAGAAGTGCAGAGCGAAGGTGGGGAAAAGCCCCTTATAAAACCATTGTATCTTGTGAGAACTCACTATCATGAGAACAGCATGTGGGTAACCACCCCCATGATTCAATTACCTCCCACCGGGTCCCTCCCGTGACACATGGGGATTATGGGAGCTACAGTTGAAGATGAGGTTTGGGTGGGAACACAGCCAAACCATACCTGTTTCCCACCTATCCCCAGGCTGGGCATCAAGTCGAGGCTCCCAGGAATCCATCCTTCTCAGCAGATGGGGGGAAACTCATGGAGAGGGTTGCTCAGGCTCTCCCTTCCCTGCCTTTCTTGCTTTCCCTCCTTTCATGTCATCCCAGGGGGTTATCTGGCAGGTGAGTGTGGTTATCTGGGCATGGTGAGTCTGGTCTAGTGATGGGCAGGCCCCAAAGCTGTGTGTGGCAACATTCATGACCCCAACTGGCCCCTTCTGCATGCACCATTCTGCCATGAAGTTAACAAAATTCCTTTTCTCATAATAATTCTAGTGGCTCCCCTTTTTGAGCACATGGTAATTATCAGCAACTGTCCTAAGGACTCTATATGCATGAGCGCATCTAACCCTGTGAGATGGATCCTCCTGTTATCCCATTTTGCAGATGAGAGAGCTGGCTCGGAGAAGCTGCAGAACTCCTCCAGGCCCACACAACCAGCAAGTGGTGGAGCTGGGATCTGAAGCCAGGCAGTCGGGCTCCAGCATTTGCACTTCTTCTCAACTTTGCTCTGCTGCTTATACAACGAATGCTTGCGTGGGTAGAACACTTAGCCCAAGACAAATATATACAAGCAAAACCCTGGTGATGGAAATGTTCTGGAATTGGATAGTAGTGGTGGTTTCACAGCCTTACAAATATACCTGAAACCAATGGATTGTACGTTTTAAAATGGTGACTTTTATGCCATGGAATTTTATCTCAATTTTTAAAAACCTAAGAAATTATTAACTAATATAACGAAGAAAATGACAATTGCTTGTCATCCCACCTCCAGAGGTAAACAAGCAGGATTTCTGATGGCTTCTGCCATCCTTGTCCCTCTTCCCTTGTTTGTATGTCCCCTCCTCTGTCATGCCCAGTGTTCAGAGCTGGGGTCCAGGTTCATGATGAGTGAGAGGAGCCTGGAAGAGGAAGACAAGGGTGGGAGCTTTTGTAGAAAGCGGGATGTGGCTCTTTCCTTGGAAACTGACCAGAGTAGATCATAGATATGCACAGGCAAACAGAAGACTGGGTGGAGTGGGGAGAGGGTGGCCTTCATTTTCCAAGTCTCAGTCCAAGGGGAAAATTCCTTCCCAATCTCTGTCTATAAATCCTGTTGGCCTGGGATTGCTTCTCTCCATGTGCTCTCCCCAGGGTTGGCAGGGTGGGAGTCCACGTGAGGCAGCTTTCCTTAGGGTTGTAGGCAGGGGAAGGGGAGGGCAGGGTCAGGCTGCCCCCCAAAGAAGGCAGCTGTACCACTCTTGGAGGTTGCCTAGCAATCGTGGGGAAAGGTGACCTGGCCCACTACAGAGGTGGGAGGAGAATAAAAGACAGCCGAGGATGGAAATCGGGCGTACATTGCAGAGGATGCTGTTCCCCTGGAAACTGCCTCCTTGGTCCTTGGCTACAGCAGGGGTGGGGATCTGTTCTCCATTAAGAGGGAGTGGAGTCTTCCCTAGGCCTGTCACCCACAGGGCAGGGCTGGGGGACCTAGGGAAACCCTTCTTGCACATGAAGTGTATGTCAGACACGTATGTCAGTGGCTGCATTTAACGTTGACAACAGCCTTGTAAGATATGTGGGATGATGACACTTCATAGATGAAGATCCTGAGCTTCGAGATAGAGAACAACACACTCACAGCCACACAGGGAGAGAGGCCTGGAAATGAAGGTGCTGGTACCCTTCACCCTTAAAGGGAACCATTCATTTTGGTTCAAAACATTTCACAAGCCCAAGGTACTCGGAGGTAAATGTAAACACTGACCACCTCCTGGGGAGGGAAGAGAAGATGAGGGAAGGCTGGAAAGGTGTGTTACCTGTTTTATATCAACCAACCAACCAGCCAGCCAGTATTTATTAACAATGTCTTGGTTTTCCAAATAAGCACAAAGCCTAATAGTTCACACTGATTAAAGGCTGAATGGTTTGGATTACCTCCACCTGTCAAACAACTCTTTGGGGAAGGGACTGTTAGTTTTCTTGGTACAGACAGGGAAATGGAAGCCCAGAGAGGTTAAGTAACTTGCCCAAGATTAGGCAGATTGACCTCTGAACTCAGCTCTTAACCAGAAGTACAGACACACTCTTTGCTATTAGGAGTTTATGTTTGAATTGGGAGGCAAGGCTTATATAAAATTGAAATAAGAGAACAACTCATTGTGGCACATTTTTAACATTTATGCTTCCATGTGTGGCTTTCTCTCCAGTAATCACGGTGAACAAACTTGTGAGGTCTTATCCCCATTTTACATGCAGGGAAAGTAAGGCTCAGAAAGGTTAAGCGACTTTACCCGGCTTTCTGTAGCCTGGAAGTAGAGTTGGTTTTCAATCCAGGTCTTTGACAGGAGGGTCTGTGAGGGTTAAGGGGATGGACATAGGCCTCAGTGAAGGTACTTTTCTTGGTTTTGAAAGTAGTGAAGGATGCAAGTTGTATTTCTCTGTGTTTTTCAGTTGAAGCAGTAACTGTCAGGAATAGACTAAAGTCCCCTGAACTTGGAGGCCTCCCCAATCCCACGTTCCTGGTGGCCGCTTCTGGTGCTGACCCCAGCTTTTGGGAGCTAGCTTCCCCTGCTTTAAGATTCAGCACCACCCTCCCCTTCTCTCTTGTTTTGGTTCCTTCAGTTTCACCTGTTCTGTCTGTCCTTCCCTTTAGAGAGTCTCTTCCTTTGTGGTCACCACGGGAACCAAACAGGCTTTGAACCAGGCAGCTGAGGCTCAGGTTTATTTTGATTTTAAAAGTCTGTGCATGTGAAACCTGTAACGTTTCAGGTTCTTGTTTAAGCCTTGAGACAATTTAGAAAATTGATGAGGGAGTGGGGGACTTAGGTTGGCTTTTGGCACTGCAGGGCTGGGGAGTTTTTGTGCCAGGTCAGAGAACAGCACCAAGTGGGGGGCAGTGCCATTTCCTGACCCCCAGCTTTGAACTTTCCAGGCCTAAATCAGAGGCCCCAAATGTTCACCTCGAGGTGGAAGAGCAGCTGGCTGGGGGAAGGGAGGCTCCTCCCTGTTACCTTGTTTTTCCTGTGTCTTGGTGGTGGGTGATGGTGGAGCTGGTTGGGAGCGTGGTCACAAGGCCTGTGATTGAGGCCAGGCCAGGGCTTGTAGGGGAGCATTTTTATGGGCCTGAAGATTTATTTTTTAAAAGCCATCTGCAAAGCTGATTATAATTGATGGGAGTGAGACAGCATCTGAGCTCTATTTTCAAATCATCTGTAGGTGAAATGACAGGAGGGGAGGCAACTTCAAGGTGGGTGGGCTCCTTTAGGCCGGTCCCCTAATGGAACTTGGCTTTCCAGGCTGGAAGAGGCACCAAGGCTTGCATGTGGGTGGGAGGGGATTGTTAAAATCAGACTCTATCTTTTCTCCTTATGTCTGATGTGGAGATGTCCAATGCATAACAGCCTGTGGTTTGGGGATAGGGAAGAGGAGCTTTTAATTATTCTGAGTCAAGTCTCGACACCCCCAATATGAGGGCTTGGTCCAGGAAAAGGAGGGCAGCCTCCACCGAAGCCCTCTGTCTTGACACTTGTGTCTGTCGGGTCTGTGAGCATGGGGTGTCTGTCAGCGTTTGGCTGCATGTGTCTCTCTGGCTCCAAGAAGCCCCTCTGTTGTTTTTGGCCACGTCCTTGACCTTGGCAGAGGAGTGGCTCCTTTTTAAACGCCACAGACATCCTCCAGATAATAGATAATGGCGCTTTCCAGTCAGTTCCCGATATTTTGTAAGGGCCTTTCTTTCCAGGAACCCAAAGTGCTTTTCCAGACTCAGCCCTGGGAGCTGGGAGATGCAGGAGGTGGCTTATGAATTGTGTTTTCCTGGAGGCAGGGAAATGGGGCCAGACCCCTGGTTTCCTGTCCTTCATTTCGGATACTGGTGGCTGGGGCTGCATGGAGGTGTCTTTGCATGCATGAAGCCCTGAGGCCTCTTATTAGAAATCTGCATATTTTCCCAACTTTAGCTCCAAATGAAGCTTTGCTTTGTAGCTTTCTCTCTTTCCTCTCTTTCTTTTCTTATATTTAGAGGTTCATTGTATGTAGTTTTTTTTAAGGAATACCACATTGGGGGCTCAGTTATATAGTGGGTCCATGTGCCACCCCCTCATTGAGGCTCCTTGGCACGGGCAAAGAGGCCACAGTAGCACCCAAAGGTGCCTGGCTGGAGGACCCGTACCCGACGCCTTTTCCCCAGAAGCCACTGGTTTGGAAGCAAGCTTACCTTAGGCCCATCTTGCTAGCCCAGGGACTGTTCTGGGAATATGGAGCTGAGCATCTGTGCATCCCCCTGACCCACCCCCAGCATTAGCCAGCCCTGGGACTGTGCTTTGGGCCAGGCACATTTCTAAGTGCTTTCAGATATTAATGTAATCCTCACAATACCCATATGGATGGCTTAGTGGGAGGTAAAGGACATTTGAGGGTATTTGGAAAGACCTGAAAGGTTCAGGTGGTTACAGCAAGTATTTCTAGATTTTCTGATCTTGAAGCCAGTTCACAAAGACCATGTTGGCTTCAGATTTTCATTTTCAGGAAAGAGTACCTTGTCGAGTTGAGGCCCCAGCATTCTCCCTTCCCTCACCGGAGTTAACCGCTGTTCCAAGCTTGGTGTTTTGTTCCTATACATTTCCTATACACTTCTTGCCTATGTAGCTGTCTGTATCTTTGTCCCTGTTTTAAAACTTTGTGTAGATGGGGTCATACCCAGTGCATCACTTTATTCATTGCTCCTTTCGCTCCCACCTCTCCTTTGCCGGGGAACTGTAAAGGTAGACCTGGTGGGAGCTCTGCCATCCCTGTTTTGTGGCTGAGACTGCTGAGTTCCAAAGCACTTGCCCAAGTCACACAGCTCCTTGTAGGTGGCAGGTGGGACTGAACCCAGCTTCCTGCCTCTGCGGTGGCGTTCGTATGTTACACCTGCCGCCCTGCACCCCGCCAGAGTTCAAAGACTTGCTGATGTTTGATGAGGGAGGGCAGGAGACGTCAGTCTCAGTGTCTTACTCTCTTCCCACCCACGCATGTGTGTGGCATCCGGTGTCCATACCTATGGGTCCCTGGTCCCTTGCTTGCTGCCCTCTTTTCCTGGGCTTGAGATTCAAGTTCTTAGGGACCTATGTCACGTTGCCATTTTTTTCACCTCCCAGGGTAATAGTTGTGCTTTTATTACTTCTTGATAAAGCAAATATGTCATGACGAAAAGCTATAGTGAATTTGGGAATGCTTCTAAATGAATTTATATTTTATGGCTCACAGCAGCCTCTTGCGCCATTTGGAAGCTGGTTGTGCTCTGCAAGACAAGAGACTGTGCTCTGGATACGAGGCTTGGGCTGCATGTAGAGTTTTGGAAGAGGCCAGATGTGGGGAGCCACGATGAGCCCCACTCTGCCAGGCCCGTTCCTGGACTCCGAGGACAGCAAGTGGGGTCCCGGTTGAGTGGCCCTTGTCCTTGCCTGATTTCCCTGCTCTTGCCTTCTTATCTTCTGGCTCTCGGCCACTCAGCCGTTGCCTTGCCCAGTTAGTGCCTGAGCTAGGAGAGTCAGAAAGGACAGATGTATGGCAGCCTGCCTGCCTTCATCACACTTTCTTGGGGCACTGTTGTGAAACTCCTCTCTAAAGACATTTAGAGGATTCTCTGGGATGTCACTGATCTGTGACCGATCTGAGGCTCCTTCGATGATCAAAGGTGGATTTATGGAGTCTCCTGGGGTCCCCCAGTAACTGACTCTCAGGAGCATCCTGATCAGCTCATCCTAGCCCCCCAAAGAGCAGGTAAGCAAGAATCAAGCTTGCACATACTAGGTATTCATCGAGTATCCAGTGTTGATGAACGGTGGTGGTGAGGGCCTTTAGACAGGAGTGTGGCAGCTGTAGTCCCTCAGGAGACAACTGACAGATGCTGAGGGTCTGGGAGCCGGTGGTCTGAGTCACCAAGGACCACCCCAGAGATGAAGTTGATCCCTGGGGCCAGGGTAGAGGCCCAGTTGGCTCCTCGGGACTCAGAGATGTGTCCTGGAATCAGAAGGAGGCCAGGGGCCAGGGAAGCTGGCCTTGTCATTGGGATGGGGTCACAGCCTAGGATGACCTCAGCCCCTGCCATGCTGCTCAGCACCCCTCTCTGAGCTGGTGCCTCCAATGGCAGGCAGGTTGGAGCTGGCACAGACCTCCCAGCTCCCTACCAGTCAGCCCAGCTGCGTTTTTATCTTTGGCTAGCTGCCCATCAGATTCCAAGGTGCTGGCCATACTGACATGTCCCTCTGTACCCTGCCCCTTCCTCTCTGGAGGGTGGGGTTATTGCATTTGGCTGGGACCTGCCTCAGAAAATCACAGGGAATTTCTGGTCCTTTTGTGTGGGTTTGTGGACCTTAAAGGAATAAAACATGGGTCTTGGTTTTCCTTCTCCTTCCAGTCCCTCCACTGAGGGTTCTCTCTGGAGTGTTGGACGTCAGCAGCCCACTGCCTTTAGCCATAGTATCCCAAGGGGTGTGGATCTAGATAACTGTGGGGCCTCTAGCTTCCCAGCATGTGGGGTTCAGCAAAACTTTCACCTGCCTCCTGCTACCTTTCTGTTGGAACTTTGGGAGTAGCATTTGGGAGTGGGGATAAATGTGAAAAGACTGTCTTCTTTGATTTATTAGGCCAGAGAGCTGCTTGGCAGAAACCTATCTTGTCCCCCAGGAACAGAAAGAGTGGTCGTGTGTTAGGTACCAGGACCTCAGGAGACCTGAGGTCTTGTCCTAGTGCTGCCTGTGGCCACTTTGTGATGCTGGATAAGCCACACCCGAAACCACCTATAAACCGAGAAATTGGATGGTAGGATGGTGGTGAGGCTCTGTTCTTAAGGCTGTACTTGGATTATCATATGCAGATGATCTCTAAGGGTCTGGGGTGATGCCAACATTCTGTGTTTCTGCCCTCTTGGGGGACACTCTGCAGAGTCAAGCACTTCTTTTTTTAAAAACAAAATTGGTTATGTTTTTATTTTTTGAGAAAGGTCTCGCTCTGTCACCCAGGCTGGAGTGCAGTGACATGATCTTAGCCTCTACCTCCTGGGCTCAAGTGAGTCTCCCACCTCAGTCTCCCAAGTAGCTGGGCCCACAGGAGTGTGTCATCATGCCCGGATAATTTTATTTTTTTGTAGGGACAGGGTCTTGCTGTGTGACCCAGGCTGGTCTCTAACTTCTGGGCTTAAACAATCTCCTGCCTCCCAAAGTACTGGGATTACAGGCATGAGCCACCATACTTATCTGAGTCAGGCACTTCTAAAGGTGACCTTGCAGTTGACTCCTGGGCTTCGTAGCCTGGCCCTGAAGTTGACTATGCTGTGAACACAGCTTCTTTAGGAGCCCTCTGTGTCTCAGCTTTGAGGAATTTGTTCTCACCCTCTAGGGAGGGCGCAAGTGGGGCCAGGTGAATGTGCTTTCTTTATAGATAGACCCAGAAGCTAGTGCTCTTTGTGTCCTGGGCTCTGCATTCACTCTGTCTCTGGAAATACCTGCTTAGGGTGTGGTCCTGATTGGGAGGCTAGGTGCCTGGGGGAGGTGAGAGTCAGGGAGGCACTCTCCCTTGTTTGGTGTTGGTGAAGGGTACCTTAGCTCTGCCTTCTAGCCTGGGTGCTCCAGGTGTGTCTGGGGATGCTGGAGGTGGCTCAGGAGAACTGCAAGGTGGACTGATCATAATTGGTCCTTTGTGTAGGCTTGGCTGACCCACAGGCCTGGTGTGAGGAGGCTGCTTGCTTCTGGGCTCAGTGGGTCTGAAACACTGGCTGGAGCCAGGGAGCAAGGCTTTCAGTCTGGAATCTGCCCAAGGGACTGGTGTCAATAGGTAGCCTTGTCTTCCACTTGTTTATTTCCAGAGCCTAGCTCTGGCCCTTCTCTCCTTTGCAGCAGTTTGAGAAATCAATAGAATGCCCAAGCCAGAAGGGACCTGCACTGTCACCTACCCCTCTTCTCCCTCAGATAAAGGGATGTGGTCCATAGTGGTAATCTGATTTGTCCAAGGACACTCTGCCATGAGTTCATTCCTTGTGGGGCTAGCTTTGGTAAGGATTCTTTATTCTGGGTATACGTAAGCCATCTTCTGAAGTCATCCTTGCAGGTGGGCTCCAGAACACCTGCAGATAGATGCACATGGGGCAGGCCTCTGTATTCTGAAGGCAAATGAATCTGCTGGGGTTCTGGCTAGTGTGTGGGTGGTCAATTTCAGATGAATTTCACACATGCAGGCAGCTGTACCCTGCCAAGTTGGAGGTAGTGATCCACATGCGGGCCCTTACACTCTGATGTTCCTGAGACTGGCTCCTGCGTTTGCAGTTGAGGGAATGGAGAAATGAGCCTGCAGGACAGAGGCAGCCTGTTGGCTGTAGTGAACTTGGTATTAATAGCCAGCACTTATTACCGCGTGTCCAGCACTGTGCTAAGTCCATTACGTGCATTATACCAAGGAATCATCATAGTCGCCCTATGAGGAAAAGGTACTGTGACATTTTTAGTCCCACTTTACAGAAGGAACTGAGGCTTAGAGAGATGAAATATTTTCTCCCAACTCACAGCTTTTAGTGGGGCAGCTGGGCTTTGATTTCAGGGCTGCCTGGCCAGAGCGCACACTGCTAACCACTGTCCTAGTTGCTTCCTCTCTGCTGGGTCATTCCTTCTGGTGGTGAGCACCAGCTGTCAGCCCTGGCTGGAGAAGGGAGGCTCCTCATGAGAGATGGAGCTGAGTCTCCACCCTCCCGGGCCCCATACACTTCTCTCCTGACCCGTGCATTCCTGTGCACCAGGAAAGTGGCCCGTCTCTGGTCATGGAGACTGAAGTCCCAGCGCTGTATTGAGCAGTGGAGGTGGGGGTGGCTCAGGGTCAGGTGGAGGCTTTACGGAAAAGTCATAATGGTAGAGTGGAGGGTACCTGAATCCTGTTTTTTGAGGGAAAGTTGCCTTTAAGTTGGAGGGATGCTGTTGGCTTCCTGCAGCTCCTTGCTGCCTTTCGATGATGCCCCTGTGCATGGGAGCCTTCAAGTGTAGGTGGAATAGGCAGGGTTGGAAAGGCTCCCTGCTCCCCATAGTCCAGGAGAGGCAGTACTGGAGCCCCTTATTTGCTGTTCATCTTTGGTAGGTCAGCATAACCTTTATGTTACAAATGCCAATAGATGTTTAATTCCTGGGGTGGGATAAGGTAGCAAGCAATTTAGAATTTAATAAAATTACGAATTCATAAGGAGGTGATTCTTATTTCTCTCTTTATCCATGATGCATGTTAGTTGCATGAATAAATGAATGAATTTTTTTTCTTTTTTATTATACTTTAAGTTCTAGGGTACATGTGCACAACGTGCAGGTTTGTTACATATGTATGCATGTGTCATGTTGGTGTGCTGCACCCGTTAACTCGTCATTTACATTAGGTATATCTCCTAATGCTATCCCTCTCCCCTCCCCCCTCCCCACGACAGGCCCCGGTGTGTGATGTTCCTCTTCCTGTGTCCAAGTGTTCTCATTGAAATGAATGAATTTTTAAAAACTTATTATGGAAAATTCACACACAGGAGTAGAGAGAATAGTATAGTGATTTCCTGTGTACCCATTACTCAGTTTCAGCAGTTAACAACAGAATTGCCTGTAATATTTAACCATCTGGGCTGTTTTATTGGCACTGAGATTAGTGTGCTAGTGTGAACTGCAAGGAACTTCTCAAGTGAGAAGGGACGCGGAGAAGAAATGATACATAGTATGAATGAAACCTCATCTTTGTGGTGCTGCCATACTAGGCAAGTCGCAGGTGCTCCCCTGAGGGTTTGAACTAACTGCTCTGGATAACTGGCCAGTTGGTGTTGGGTTCCAGCCCCAAGTGGGAGGAAAGTTTCTGAAGGGTGAATTCAGCTGGGTATGTGAGCTTCTCAAACACACATTGGGGCGGAGGCACTGCAGCCAGCCCCAGTTCATCTACTCAACTCATGTTTACTGTGGATCATCTTTTTTTAAAGTTGACATTTCAAACATAAGAAAAAGCATTGAGAATAATAAAAATGAATATCTACCTGCTTGCCACCCAGACTTAACAAACATAAAGCAGACATTCTTTGCAGGTGAGGGGCAGATGCACGGTCTCTGTCTCCAAGGAGGCCCGTGGGTGAGAGACCCAGGGACGGGCAATTTCCTTGTCATATACAAAGATATCACATCAGGTATAGGAATGGAGTTCCAAGGAAGGCTCCAGCCCGTCCTGGAGGAGACAGGTAGGACTTCTTGGAGGAGGTGATCATGTGAGCTAAAAATCAAATCTGGAATATGTGAGTCAGGCCAAGCTGGTGTGGGGGCAGGGTCAGGGGGAGGTAGGCCTGCAAAGAGTGTGACCAAAGGCAAGAAAAAGGGAATGCAAAGTTCTGAGGAGGGAGGGGCAGGAGGCAAGTGAGGAGTTGGCTGGATGCAGCTGGAGTGAAAGATATTTGGGGGTGGGCAACAGTGAGGACTGGTGAGTCGGTGAGAGATAAGCTCTGGGCATCTTCGAGGCAGTAGCAGGCACCAGGCTTGTCCTGAGACCTGCTCAGTGCATGGCTGTCTGAATTCGACTCCATACGTTGAGAAGATTATAGACCAATATAATCCCATGCAGAAAAACCCACACAGCGGGTGCAGAAGGGCGGAAACCGTATCGGGACTATTTGATTGATCTGGGGTGTTTAGAGCAGGCTCCAGGCTGTCATTTGAAAGGGGATGTATTGGGTTGACCCAATGGGGAGAAGTAGGACTTGGTGAGAATTGTGTGGAGATGGAATCTAGCTCAGAATAGAATTTCTGACAGCCTTCCAGAGAAGGGATGCATGGTTGGGCGAGAGTTTCATGGTCTTAAATGTGTTGAGGTAGTCTCAGGTTGGAAGCAGGCAGGGCTGGGGTGTGGAGAGAGGAGGACTCTGCATTGCCTGGTCTTCAAGGCCTCTCCTTACTCTGAGTTCTGAGATTTAGGCTGGGGAGGGTGGGTAAGTGACCCGTGGGCACAGGCAAATGGTGCTCCTGGGAAGGCGGCTGTGGAGGAGGTGCTGGCCCGTTGCCATGGGAACCATCACTGCCGTGGGTTTCCAGTTCCAAGGATGCCCTGGAAGGGAATGAGCTCACTCCACCTGCAAGCTGGTGAGTCAGCCCTGCCTCTCCCGCTTGCTCGCCAAGGCTAGGCGGGAATTTGAGCAGTGAACCCTGCCTCTGTCCCCTCCTCAGATCACCCAGGTGCCCGTGCCCTGGATGTGGGGTCTTGTCATAAAAGATGCGGGGCAATAAAGGCAGCTGCCAGTCATTCTGGCGTCACTGGGGATCCTGACTCGGGGAAGCTACTAGCCTAGTTGGCTAAACCTTGGCCATGTGCAGAGGGTGAGCTATTCTCTCTGCTGGCCACTCAGCTGATGTGGGCTGCACACCAGCCACAGCTGTACTGGGCCAGGGCTTGTGGTCCAGGGGGTAGATGGGTGCAGAGGGCAAGCTTTCAGGGTGCCTTGTGAAGGAGAAGTATAGGCTGGGTGGGTGTGAAGGCCTGTCGTTCGGGCATGGGGGTAGTTTCTGGAGGTGGCTGAGGAATGCTTCCTGTGGGGAGTGGCTTCTGATCCGGTGCTGGAGGGATGAGGAGCAACTAGTTTGCCCACCAAGTCCTAGGCATCTGAGGCCAGGGTCATGGCCCCTGGCTCCTCCTTCTGTGCCCCTTCCCAAGTGCCCAGTTGTGAGGGAGTGATCAGAACATGTCAGGGGTATTGCAAGAATCTCAAACAGTTGTGACTTGAATGTACAAGCCATTTTATCCAAGACCCTGTGAAATCCATGGCACCACCCACTGGGGGCTGGTCCCTCAGGACCACATAGGGCCTATAGCCCGCCCCTGTACCCCCGCGCCCTGCGCCTCGCACCCCGTGCCCCATGCGGCATCCTGTGAGATGCATCAGAACACCCAGGGGAACGCTGCATTTCTAGCCTCTGCCCGCCTTACTTGCTTCACCCACATGGGCCTCTGTTTCCATTTGAGAAGATAAATAAGTTAGGGGAGAAAAATGACCATCTTAGACCCTTTCTCCTAAACACAACAATTTATATTTTTAGAAACCTATTTTATTTTAGTCTTCATGCCTGCATTATTCTGATAGCAGTAATCATAGTGTATATAAAATTTCGCTCTGCTTTTTTATTTCCCCACTTGGCATTTTATCAAAAACACTTTTTCTTATATAGCCACACAGCCTTCATGTTCCTTCCCTGGAGAAACTGAGATCCAAGTATAGATTTGTTTCATAAATACATGTTTATTTGTACTTTCCTGCCTCTTTCCAAAAAGCATTTGAGTTGGATATATTAAAAGGCTCGTGTATAACAGTTTTTTTTGTTGTTGTTGTTATTTTGTTTTAGAGACCGGGTCTCACTCTGTTACCCAGGCTGGCATGCAGTGGTGCTATCATAGCTCACTGCAGCCTCAAACTCCTGGGCTCAAGGGATCCTCCCACCTAAGCCTCCTCTGAGTAGCTGGGACTACAGGTGCATGCCACCATGCCTGGCTAATTTTTACATTCTTATGCAGGGTCTTGCTATGTTGACCAGGCTGATCTCGAACTCCTGGTCTCAAGAAGTCATCTGACCTTGGCCTTCCAAAGTGCCAGGATTACAATGTGAGCCACCACACCCCCTTCCTTCAGAAGCTTTTGTTGTTTATTTATTTATTTATTTATTTATTTATTTATTTATTTTATTTATTTGAGACGGGAGTCTTGCGCTCTGCTCGCCCGGCTGGAGTGCAGTGGACCGGATCTCAGCTCCGCAGCTGCCGGCTCCCGCGGTTCACTGGCCATTCTTTCCTGCACTCAGGCCTCGCCGGAAGTAGCTTGGGAACTACAGTGCGCCCGCACTCGCGGCTCTAGTTTGATTTTTAGTTAGGACGGGGGGTTTCACCATGTTAGCCAGGATGTCTCGATCTCCTGATCCTCGCGTTCCGCCTCGTTCGGCCTCCAAACGGCTTGGAGTTACAGGCTTAGCCACATGGCCCGGCCTATTCATTTATTTTTTATAGAGATGAGATAGGGTCTTGTCAAGTCGCCAGGACTGCTCTCAAATTCCTGGCCTTCAGTGATCCTCCCTGCTTCACTTCCCAAAATGTGGGGTTCCAGGTGTGAGCCACTGTGCCTGGGCCAGAGTTTTAAATTAAAGTTAGAAGATCCAGAGCTATGTCATAGTGGCGGTGAGACAATTGTTAAGAGAACAACATTAAAAGAGGTTAGTTTTTAAGAAATTTTAATGTAATTCCGCCAGCTTTATTGAGGTATAATTTAAAATTTTAAATTATATATATTTCAGTTATGCAACGTGATGATTTGATAGACATGTACACTGTGACATGATTACCACAATCAAGTTAATTAACACATCCATCACCTCACACAGTTGTCATTGTTTGTATGTGTATGTATGTGATGACACTAAGATCTGCTGTCTTAGCAAATTTCAAATAAACAATATACAACCAACCCTTGAACATCACAGGTTTGAACTGTGCAGGTTCACTTACAAGCAGATTTTTTTTCGTAAAAGTTATACCGAGTGTGCCTGCCTCTCCTGCCTCCTCTTCCTCCTCTTCTGCCTCTTCTGCCTCTGCCACCCCTGAGACAGCAGTAGCTGTCCTCCTCCTCCTTCTCCTCCTCCTCAGCCTACGCAGTGTGAAGACAACCAGGATGAAGACCTTCATGATGATCCACTTGCACTTCATGAATAGCAAATATAGTTTCTCTTCCTTATGATTTTCTTAATAACATTTTTTTTCCTGTAGCTTACTTTATTGTAAGAATACAGTATATAACATACAACATGGATGTCGATGTGTTTTTAATCAAATGTTCGTACTATAGGTAAGGCCTCTGGTCAACACTAGGCTATAACAGTTCAGTTTTTTGGGAGTCAGTTATACGTGGATTTTCTGCTGCATGATGGGAGTGTGAGGGTTGTTGCCTCTTACCCACATGTTCTAGGGGCTCAACTGTAGTATTATTAGCAATAGTAACTATCCTGATGGAAGGTTTGTACCCTTTGACCAACATCTCCCCATTTCTCTCAACCCCCCCAGCTCTAGGAACCACCATTCTACTCTCTGCTTCTGAGTTTGATTTTTTTAGATTCCTTATACAAGTTAGATTATGCAGTATTTGCTATGTCTGGCTTATTTTGCCTAGCCTAATATTAAAAAAGATTAGTTTTTGTAAGTCAGCACAGACCCTGGTTCTGAGCTTCCTGGCAGCCAAAGCAAAAGGAGAACTTGGAAGTATCAAAATGTTTATTTCTTAGTAGAAGAAAGTATACCAGTTCACAAGAAAGGGGCACTTTTGTAAGTACTAAAACTGAGTTTTACCATTTTAGGAGAGTGGTGCAGTAAACAGTGTTGTCAGTATTAGTTTCATGGAACACACAGAAACTTTTTTGTATACTTGTTTCTTAAATCAGCTCCCACTGAAAGCCACAGGTATGGTGTTAAATCACACTTGTAGGAAGGCATTTCTGTGGGGAGCTGAGGCAATGAACTCGAGCTCCACTCTTTCCAGAGGTTTAACCTCAGAGAGGCACAAGTCCTTTGAGATACCCTTGAGCACTTCTTGGAGACTCTCTCGTGGCAGTTGTTTGACAAGAGCTGGAGAACAGGCTGTGTGGACTCCTGGTTCGGAATTCAGAGGTTTTCTGAGGTCTTGACAGAAAAGAGAGCTATTAGGTTGGTGCAAAAGTGATCGCGGTTTTTGCAATTAAAAGTAATGGGAATTTTGCACCAACCTGAATATTTGCTTTGGGTGCTAAGCACGTGAAGGGCAAAGCTGCTATTTTATTATGAAAATGAGAGCCTGACCCACTCTCCCTTTCCAGAAGGATGGCTGTCGAGGTCAAAGTTGTCTTCTAGAAGCAGTTTGGGATCTGCCCACAGAACTGGGATGAGGCCCTTCAGGAAGGGAACAGTGTGGTCAGTCGGGGCTGGGCCTGGGTAAGTCCCCCTTACCAGCTGCCTCACGCTCGGCTGCTGACATGTCCTCTACTCATAATTCTCCCATTATTGGACACTTTCGTGGTTTCCAGTTTTGGCCTATCATAGATAATGCCTCTATAAATATTCCTTTCATGTGGACGTTTTCCTGCATTTTTGGATAATATCCAGAAGCTGGGTTTTTTGACCATACTTGGAGAGGATCATTTCTGAGTCCTTTTCCATGTGAATCAATTGCTTTGAAAAGACTGACCAGCTTAATATGCCACCTGTTGTTTTCTTAATTGAAAAGGAAAGTAATATTTATTGTGGAAAATTTGGAAACTACAGCAAAGTACAAAGAAGAAAATAAGAATTAGGAGAAATTCTACCACCCTGAGAGCACAGAAGTGTGTGGCCTGGTGCACACACCTGGTTCACTGCTGCAGTGAACTCGTCTCTTGGCAGGCAGGGGATTGAGCCTGGGACAGTCCCCTGCTAGTAGTCTGTCTAGGTGGATGGGCCACCTGATTTTCCTCTGCCCCAAACGGTCTTATCAGCCACTAATTTGTCTGCCTCTGAGCATATATTTCTAAGGTTTTGAAGGACCTGTTAACCTATTAATCTATTAATCATAGAAAATGGTTTAGAAAAGTTTTAAATGTCTAAATGTTTGGGAGGAAATGTTAAATTATCAGTGACTGGCTTCTTAGCAGATTTCTCAACAGCTACCACCTGCCAGGCTTGAGACCCAAGTGGTCGGGACCCCGGGCTGATGCGCTTCGGTGCGAGAAGTGGTGGAATCGCCTGGGAAAATGTTTGCCAGATCTGACCCCGACCACGTTCCTCAAGTTCCTATCTGGCTCTGAGGCTTGTCTGGAGAGCCACGGTGTTTGGTAAAATGGAAGGGAAGTGGGAGCGATCATAAATGAGAACCTAAACCTGCCGTCTCTCACTTCCCTCTCTTCACTTCCCTGAACCAGACATTCTCTGGGCCAGGTAGACATGCCCTTCTTCTCCCCAGTTGTTAGGAGGAAACTTTCAGGGCGGGGAGGCCTTTCCCATGCTGGCCAGATGCCTTGCTGAACTCTTGACCAAGGCACTGGTTGTGGGCTGAGGGTTACTGACCCCCGCAACCCACAGAGTTGCTTCTGTTACTGGGTAACTCCACCATCACTCAAGCGGTTACATGTCAGACTGAATTTCCCAGAATATGGGGCAGGAAGAAGACGGTCCATTCATGGAATTACTTGACCTCAAATAGAGAGTGAGGCTTCAGTCCTTAGGAACTGTAATGACTGACCAAAGAGTTCCCAGGTGGCTTTAAATGCCAGAATGGGCACGGCGGGTATGCTGGGCACTGTCATTGTTCAGCATATAGGAACTAATGCACAGAAGGCCCGCTCTCCTGCCACTCTAGTGGCTTCATTGTGTTGGGTGGGATCTGGGCAGGGACCACAGCTGGAAGTCACAAGGGGTCTCTTGGGGGAAGAGGAGATGAAAGCCTAAATGATGGCATCTTATCCAAACCCCTCTTACCATGCATGGAACTCTCAGACAGATGCTGTTAGAGATGTGCCTTGAAAATAGATGCTTGATGTCTTTAGAGCTGTGTATCCTCCAGCCAGCCCATCTGACACACAGTTGCAAACAGCTTTCAGTTTTCCAATTTCCAGAGGCTGTGGATGATTAGAACTTTGGAACCATGGGATTCACCAGAGAGAATCTTGGTTTGGGGATGTTTTCTTGGGGCAGAGAAGGGGGAAGCCACTGGAATGTCTCAGTTGCTGTTTGTGTTGTTTGGGTGAAGAGCTCCCTTTTGGGATCTCGTGATGCCTCCAGCTTGTGGCCATGTGGATGGGCTGGGATTGATTTGTTCTGTCTGGCTTGTTAGACACTCGACCCGCCTTGTCTCTCCCCACCCAGAAAACCATAATGAACTCTAAAGGCTGGTCCAATTAAGATTCATGGTAATTGGGGGAGAGAGAGGGGGACTTGAGGAGACAAGAGTGACTTGTGCTTTGGTCTGTGAAGGAGAGGTTCCTTTGCGATGAGGATTGGATGTGCGTCATGCAATGAGGGGCCTCCTGCCTAAGCTGTATTCAATGATCACCCACTGCAGGTGACCACAACTTCCTCGTAGGTATTCTCGTTCCCCTGGGTATGTCCACCCTCTGCTACCCAAATGGAGAGGTTCACTGCAAGGCTATATCCCTTATAGAATGGCCTGTGGATCACCTAGGTTTGTGTAACACTGTAGTTTCCTGGGCCTTTTCCAGACCTCCTGAACCAAATGCTCTGGTTAGAGCCCAGAAATCTGCATTTCCAGCAAGTGCCCTACTTACTTTTTAGATAAAGCTAGGTAACTCTATGAAGGATTATCTGGAGGAATATTGCTTCAGTCTGAATGGAAGGAGTTTAGCTAAAAGAACTCAATTCTTTTACTTTTTTTCCCCTTTAATGTTTTCGGTTTTATGAAAATGGAGACAGGGTCTCACCATGTTGCCCAGGCAGGTCTCAAACTCCTGAGCTTAAGTGATCCCTCTCCCTCTGCTTCCCAGAGTGCTAGGAATACAGAAGTAACCCACTGTGCAGCCTCTTTTTTTTTTTTTTGAAACAGGGTCTTCATTGTTCTGTAACCCAGGCTGGAGTACAGTGGCATGATTATAGCTTACTATAGCCTTGGACTCCTGGTCTCAAGCAGTCTTCCTGCTTCAGACTCTTGAGTAGCTGGGACTATAGTGTGTGCACCACTGTGCCTGGCTTCAGCTCCTTCACTCTTATTTACTCTTCCTCCAGGACATTCTTAATGAAGCTTTGTCTCCTTGTGACTTAGGCCATAAATTCACTAGCCACCCCCAAATGTGAATCAAATATTTCTTCTGGACGCCAAAACCCCATGACTTAGACCAAAAGTGAAGAAAGGAAAGGCAATCTGTTATTGCTTTCCTGGTTGTAAATTGCTTTTGGATTTGGAGCACATGGTCTGGTTGACTGTCTGCAAGGCTGCTTTAAAGAACACTGCAGTGCTAGCAGTGGAGGCCCTGCTGATGAGTGATTCATCCCAGGGATTCTGAGGGGCCATCTGTATCAGGCAGGTGACCCACCCTGCCCACTGATCCCTCTCACCCTGCTCAGCAGGTCCTCCCCTGCCACCAAGCACAAACATCTGTGTCCTGCAGTGACCTGCCCAGCTCTGTTGTTCAGTTTCCTGTGGAGAAGGGCTTTTTAACTTTCTGCTTCCTGCCTCGCCCTGCTTCCCTGGTTGGCCCACCGGAGTGACCTCTGATCCTCTAGTCTCAGTTGAGCCAAATTCTGACTGTGCACTGTTGTCTGGGTTCTAGCTTTCTTCCAAACCGCGTGACGGTAGGAGTTTGGGTTGGCTCTAGAAACAGTGAGCGGCTAGTCATTGTCATGAGACTGGATCATTTCAGCCTGGGGGTCTGCCAGCAGTTGTGTGTTTTGCTGGGATAGACTCAGACAGCTCCTTTGAGACATTCCCAGGCAATGGGAAGCCTAGGAGGCCTGCAGGACTCAGTTTACATGCAATCTCCTAATGACTCCACACTTGAGGTTCATTTTGGAGGCTCTTGGTCAAGAAACCCTCTGGCTGCTTCCCTCTTTTTCCCTGTGGGAGCTTCATAGGGGAGATGTGGAGGCCACAGTGCAGATGGGGACCAGGAAGCTCAGAAATAGAGGGAGGCCGATGATGGGGGAGCAGAATTGAGTGTGGCATGGAGGCCGCCAGGGGAGCTGTTATAGGTCTGCTTGCATCAGAGTGGACAAGGTTGATGAGAAGGATTAGTAAAGAGGAGCTGGGACCTGAAGCTAAGATTTAAGAAAAAGGATCTCCAGGATACCTCATCTGGAGGCCCAGAGAAGGCAAAATCTTGCAGTCAAAACAACTTTGCTGAGAAACAATTTCTTAAAAGAAAAAAGTCTGACCAGGGCAAGGTTCTAGTAGAGCAAATGATGTGTTCGTTTCTTAAGGTGTTGCACATTGGCACAGCCTTCAGGTTAGCATCATGGCCACTGATGCAGCAAAAGCTATGAAAATGCTCAGACCCTTTAGCCCTATAATTTCACCCCCCAGGAGTGTGTCCTAAGGAAACTGTCCAACTGAAAGAAAGACATGCTTAAACATATTCTCTGTGTGGGCTGGGTGCCATGGCTTGTGCCTGTAATCCTAGCACTTTGGGAGGCCAAGGTGGGCGGATCATGAGGTCAGGAGTTCAAGACCAGTCTGGCTAACGTGATGAAACCCCATCTCTACTTAAAATACAAAAATTAGCTGGGCGTGGTGGCAGGCACCTGTAATCCCAGTTACTCGGGAGACTGAGGCAGGAGAACCTCTTGAAACCAGAAGGTGGAGGTTGCAGTGAGCCAAGATTGTGCCACTGCACTCCAGCTTGGGTGAAAGAGCGAAACTCTGTTTCAGAATAAATAAATAAATAAATAAATAAATAAATAAATAAATAAATAAATAAAATTCTCTGTGTGGAACAGCAAAACTGGGGGAAAAAAAAGTGCTTCCATATCTAACTAACCCTGGGGAAGAAATTTAACAAACTATCCATCTTGATACATCATGGTGGTGTAATATTTTTGCAGCCTTTAAAAATGATAATTAGGAAGATTGTACAGGAACAAAATATTCAACATACTGTTGAAAGTCGGAGAACACTAAAGAGTAATACATTATAATTGATTGCACTGTAAATAAGGAAGATAGTGTAGTAAGTAGTATAAATAAGGAAGATAATATGCAAAAATACAAATGGCTATGTTAAGGCTAGAGAATTCATTATTTAAAAAAAATTAGTATTTAAATTATATGGCAAGTCAGGGAATTTCTATCTGAAGCATCATTCCTCTTCAAATATTTTTCTATTATCACTCATCCCTTTTCTTTTTTTTTTTTTTTTTTGAGATGGAGCCTCACTCTCTCACCTAGACTGGAGTGTAGTGGCATGATCTTGGCTCACTGCAACGCCCCCTCCTGGATTCAAGTGATTCTTCTGCCACAGCCTCCTGAGTAGCTGGGATTGCAGGTGCCTGCCACCATGCCCAGATAATTTTTTTTTTTATTATTTTTCATTTTTAGTAGAGATGGGGTTTCACCATATTGGCCAGGCTGGTCTCAAACTCCTAACCTCGTGATCTGCCTGTCTTGGCCTCCCAAAGTGCTGGGATTACAGGCGTGAGCCAGCATGCCCGACCACTTGTCCCTTTTCTTAGGGAGTCATGGCAACTGGGTGAGATTGAATCAGCCATTTTGAGCACCCTTAATGTGTGCTGTGCGCTGCCAGGCTCTGTGGAGTACACACTGTAAGATGTCATCCTCTGAGCTTAAGGGCAGAGGATGTGTGTCTTTGCTGGGGAGATAAGATGTCCCTGTGCTGGACACGCTGATTAGTGCTGAGGCTGAGGCATGGCTCAGGCATGGAGTGAGGGACATGGAGGCTGAGGGTGGCGAGTGGGTGGAGTGGTTTGGGCCTTTAGCTGGGGTTGGAAGGAGGACCAGGAGAGCTTTCAGGACATGGAAGCAATCAGCCTGGCATTGGGGCAGACCAGCAGAGTTGAGTTTGCCTAAGAGGGATTTTCAGCTCATCACAGCTATGAGTGAGCTCTGAGTTAAATAAGATGTCTGTTATTCACCCTGTTTTCTAGAGATTGGAAACCGAAGTCCAGGAAATAAGCTCTTCCAGGAATCTCCAGAGTCCCCTGGGGACAGGGGTGGGTGCACAGGCCGGCTCCCATGGGTTGGCTGCGCTCCAGTGGCAGATCCCCCTAAGGGTGGGAAATCATCCTCCTGACCCTCTCGGGAAACCCTTTCGGTCCCTTGTGGGTTGGTGGCGTCACTGGTGGCGGAGGATCAGTGTTCCTTCTCCTTTCAAATCTGCCCCATGCCCTGCTTGGGTGTCAGGCCCTCCTGGGGACAGCCCCATCCACACTTTCCGTTTGGGGGACTTTGACATTTTGTTTAAGTGGGGATGTGATTGAGAGTGTGTGAGGGTGAGAACCGGAGGCTCTGGCTCTTTAAGGCTCGGCCTTCAAGTGAGGTTTGGCAGAGGAGATACTGAACGTTTAATTTTAGGGCCAAGGTAGGGGGTGGGGGAAAGTCCCTACCGCATCTGGTTTGTGTTAAGCCTGTGCCTTCAGAAAAGTACTGTGTTTATGGTTAAAATCCAGCAGGGAAGGGGGGTGGACGGGATGCCGCTTTCCCCTACTAGGCATTGTGGCACAGGGACAGGGCACACACCTACCTTCCTTCTCATGCTTTGACCCCATCCCAAGCCCGACAGTTGCAACTTGGAGAAAACTGCATGTGACATCCATTTTATCTCTGCAGTTAAAACCAGATGTTTGCTTTCAAGCAGCCTCCAGCAGCTGGACTTTGCCAGGCTGAAGCTGTATCCTTTGTGCCCCAGAACTCCCTGCCGTTGGCTGCCTGTCACTTCGGTCTGTCTGCAGCCCACAGGGTCCCGGGTGGGTCAGGGCTGCTGCGGAGTCCAAGCTGGGGCCTTTCAGAAGCTCCCCGGGGCTGGCCTCCAGCAGGCCGCCCTCCCACGGTCTCAGGATTGAGAAGTCGAGTCAATCCCTAGGATGTCTAGACTGCCAGCACTGGAAGGTCCCACAGAAACCAGATCCAGCCCCTTCTGTCAGATAAGAAACTGAGGCCCAGGGAGCTGGAGACTGAACCAGACCTCCCCACTCTCAGCTTGGCTCACTGCTCTTTTCCCGCCTCCATGTAGCTTCCCTTTTTTCTACTGTTTGTGTTGCTCTTCCATGCTCTACTCCCTCAGAGGGCCGGCCCTGGGAACAGGGAGTAGGGTAAAAGATCTTCAGACCCAATGGGAAGTTCACAAGGCTGTTCTTGTTAACTGCTGTTTGCCAGCATTAATATAGTACCTTGCACAGGGTGAGAGTTTAGAAAATCTTGAATGAATGAATGAATGAATGAATGAATGAGTGAATGAATGATGGGGTTGCTTGGCCTGAGGGTGGGGATGCTGGTGTTGCACTTAAAGCCATTACTTCTGGGAGGGCTACCAGGCACGAGTCTCCATATCCAAAGCTCGCCCTGTTCCAAGACCATGTCCAGTCTTCTCCAGGCCTTCCTCAGCCCAGCCTGTCACCCAGCTCTTACAGAAGCCTGGAGTTTCAGAGCTGAAAGGGGCCTCATATATCAAATGTTGCATCACCTTCATGTTAGAGATGGGGAAACTGAGTCAAGGGCACACAGCTAGTCAGCAGAAACGTCAGGACCAGATCCCAAGTCTGTGGGGTTGCAGAGCTTCCATGTATCCCTCCTTGGGCGTTTATATTGGGAGTTGAGGTTAGAAAGAGAGAAGGCCCTGTCTTGTCCATTGTGCCTCCCCCTTTCTGTATCTTCCTCCGTTGGATGAGCTGTTTCCTCTTTCTCTCCCTCTTCACTCTGACTTCCTCTCCTGTAGTGGAGGACGGTGGGGTGGTTTCTCCATAACAGTCTGAGTAAAAAGGCTGGGCCCCTGGGATTGGGCCAAGTCATTCCCTTGTGTCTTCCTAGAAAGGGAAAAAGAGAGTTGGCTGGCTCACTTCCTTCCGGGGAAACCAGTGCCTGAGTCACCCTGGAGTCAGGGCCCAGGGAGGAGCCTGCCCGTCACCCCGTTGCCTCTGGCCATGGGGGGTGCTTCCCTACCACTGTTTCTCAAAGGGCGGGGGGCCAGGGAAGGCCTGTGCCATACAGCTGCCTCACCGCTCGTCTGCCTTCATGGCTTCTTGGAAGGGTTTCTTGGCCTTCTGCAGGGAGGCTGGTGCTGGTGGCAAGGAAAGCAGGCAGGTGATAACATTGCCACCCTCTAACTGGAGGTCTTAAACACCCTTCTGAATCACAATTTGAAATGTTTTTGATGTACACGTCTTCAGTATCTGTTTTGTTTTATGATAAAAGTTTGACATGCTTAGGGCTGGGTGAGGTGGCTCACGCCTGTAGTCCAGCACTTTGGGAGGCCGAAGTGGCCAGATCATGAGGTCAGGAGATTGAGACCATTCTGGCTAACACAGTGAAACCCCGTCTCTACTAAAATACAAAAGTAGCCGGGCGAGGTGGTGGGCGCCTGTGGTCCTAGCTACTTGGGAGGCTGAGGCAGGAGAATGGTGTGAACCCGGGAGGCGGAGCTTGCAGTGAGCCAAGATGGCACCACTGCACTCCAGCCTGGGTGACAGAGCGAGACTCCGTCTCAAAAAAAAAAAAAAAGTTTGACATGCTTTTGGTAAAATAAAAAATAACTCCCCACAGGTAACACTGTTATTTTTCTATACCACAGATAAGATTTTATATGTTTGATTGATACGTATATACACACACGCACATATATATTATGGTAAAAGATACATAGTATGAAATTTACCATTGTAACCAATTTGAAGAGTACGTACGGTTCAGCAGCATTAAGTACATGTACCTTGTTGCACAACCATCACCACCATCCATCTCCTGAACTCTTTTTTTTTTTTTTTTGGTGAGATAACAACTCATTGTCACCCAGGCTGGAGTGCAGTTGTGTGATCTCGGCTCTCCGCAACCTCCTCGTCCGGGGTTCAAGTGATTCTCCTACCTCAGCCTCTCGAGTAGCTGGGATTACAAGCACCCGCCACTACACCTGGCTAATTTTTGTATTTTTAGTAGAAACGGGGTTTCATTATGTTGGCTAGGCTGGTCTCCAACTCCTGACCTTGTGATCCGCCCGCCTCGGCCTCCCGAAGTGCTAGGATTATAGGTGTGAGCCATCGTGCCCGGCCCCATCTTCTGAACTCTTTTCATCTTGTAAAACTGAAACTCTGTACCCATTAACAACTCCCCCTGACCCCGGCCCTGACAACCCCATTCGACTTTCTGCCTCTATGAATTTGACCATTCTAGGGGCCCCATGTAAGCGGAATCATACAGTATTCATTCTTTTGTGTCTGGGTTATTTCACTTAGCAGAATGTCTTGAAGGTTGGTCCATGTTGCAGCATGTGTCAGAATTTCCTCCCTTTTTAAGGCTGAATCATATTCCATTGTATGTATGACCACATTTGGTTTCTCCATTCATCTTTGATGGACATTTGGGTTGTTTCCCCCTTTTGGCCATTGTGAATAGTGCTGCGGTGAACATGGGTGTACAAATACCTATTTGAGTCCCTGCATTTAATTTTTTTGTGTATATGCTCAGAAGTAGTATTGCTATATTTTATGCTCTTACTGGTTGTGCCTCTCAGGCACCTTGGGTCCCCGGGGCAGTGTCAACAGGTCAGCAGAGGATTTTGGATACCACCCCTTCCCCCTGCCAGCGCCAGGCCTGCTACAGTAGCTGTCTGCGGAGGCTAGGGCTGGCCTGGCCATTTGGGTCCCCGAGGGCACACTGTGGAACTGCAGAGAGAATGAAAAGTTTTGGAATTTGTTGGTGCAGAAGGACCTCTTTGAGCCAGGTCCCCACCCTTCCTTCCTCCTTACCTCCTCCTGTTTTGTACTTGGGGAAGGGGGATGCAGCCTTCTGGGAGCCCTGGGGAGGCACAGGGACCCTGAGCTTACTTTGGGACCCAGAGCCTCATTCTTCTTATGAACTCCTCCTCCTGCCCCCAGTTCTTCCTGTCCTGGGCTGTTTTTCTCTCCGCAGCTCTCCCAGAGGGTTAGTGTGAGAAAGATTTTTGGCCCGTGAGTTACAGAGATTAATGCAAAACTTGCTAGCTTCCTTTGGAGGAAAATTCTATTTCTTGCTAACAGAGCAGGAGCTCCTTGTCCTGATTCCTGCTTTCACCAAGTCGGGCCCCAGAGCGGCTCCTCACCAGAGCCCTGTGCACAGCTGACTGGTCTCTGTGGGCTCACTGGTTCGAGCTTCATTATGAGCTGCTCTGACCCCCGCTGGCAGAGATCTGCACGCGGCTGTCTTTTGGGTACCCCGTGCGCCTCAGGAGGCAGTGTGTCTGTTCTGTCAGCTAGATCACAGCTCTCCGAGAGCAGAGCTGCTGATTGTTTCTCTTTGTGGCCTGGTAGTGGCTGGTCTGGTAGCCTGTACTTCCTGGATGCTCAGTTAGAGAAAAAGAGAGGCCATGAAAATAATTTGGGATTTGGCATTGGAGAACTCCTGGCTTTTGGTTTGGGGCCTGCTCTTTGCTAGCCGGCTTACTTAACCCTCTCGAGCCTGTTTTTCTGTCTCTAAAACGGGGATCAGAAAACCCTACTTTTTTTTTTTTTTTTTGAGATGGAGTCTTGGTGTTTTGCCCAGGCTGGAGTATAATCTCAGCTCACTGCAACCTCTGCCTCCCGGGTTCAAGCCATTCTCCTGCCTCAGCCTCCCGAGTAGCCAGGATTACAGGCGCACGCCAGCATGCCTGGCTAATTTTTGTGTTTTTAGTAGAGGCAGGGGTTCACCATGTTGGCCACGCTGGCCTTGAACTCCTGACCTCAGGTGATCCACCCACCTTGGCCTCCCAAAGTGCTGGGATTATAGGCGTGAGCCCACCATGCCCAGCCAGAAAACCCTACTTTTTTTTTTTTTTTTTTTTTTTTTTTTTGAGGTGGAGTCTCGCTCTGTCGCCCGGACTGGAGTGCAGTGGCCCGATCTCAGCTCACTGCAAGCTCCGCCTCCCGGGTTTGCGCCATTCTCCCGCCTCAGCCTCCCGAGTAGCTGGGACTACAGGCGCCCGCCACCTCACCCGGCTAGTTTTTTTGTATTTTTAGTAGAGACGGGGTTTCACTGCGTTAGCCAGGATGGTCTCGATCTCCTGACCTCGTGATCCGCCCGTCTCGGCCTCCCAAAGTGCTGGGATTACAGGCTTGAGCCACCGTGCCCGGCGAAAACCCTACTTCTTAATAAGCTTGTTGTGAAAAGTAAATGGGGTCATTGTTATAAAGTGCATGGTAAGTGTCAGTGAATGTCAGTTTTTTGTCACTGTTGTGCCTCTACTAAGTAGAAGGGCCTGGGGAGGACTCCCTGCAGAAGGCCAACTTCCTAGGACCTCTTTATGCTTTCTCTCCGTCCAAGCCCTGCTCCCCCTGGGAGAGGCTGCGCGTGGGGTTGTCTGGTTGGGTGGCAGCAGCTTCCCCTGCAGAAGGAAACTGCTTCCTCCCCAGGGAGATGGGAGTTGCTAAACTCTGGCTTGGGCCAGCTGTGTGCTCTAAGCAGAGATTATGTGCGTGTGTGATGAGGGCGGTGCCTTGGGCTTCATTCCAGATACACCGTGTTCTCTGACCTCGAGCTCCCTTCCTTGGAGCCCCTCACTCCAGCACCAGGCATTGTGGCTCAGAACTCCCACTGCTCTGGATGGCTATTTGACTGTTTCATAGGCGGGTCCTGCTTCCCTTTTTAGATGATAGGCTCCAGGGCCTCCGTATTCCTCATATTTGGGGACAGAAAATAAGGGCTTCTCTTTCCATGCAGTAGGGTGCCCCTTTCTCCTGTGGGATGATTGGGACTGCCCTGTCCAGGCTTTGGGGAGGGAATGGGAATGGGAACCCTGCTTGGAGCTGCATTCTGTGTTCGGCCCCTGCCTGCAGAAGATTTTACCTTACAGAGACTGCAGGGTGTTAGGGAGAACCCAGCTTTGGAGCCAGCAGCACTGGTGTGGAGGCGAGCTCTGCTGTCTCACTTGCTGTGTCCTTGAGCTGATCCTTATTCTGAGCCTCAGTTTCTTCCTCTGTAAAAAACAATCTGTCTTGCAGAGTTGTTGCCGAGACTAAATGAGATGATGGATGTAAACCACTCAAGTTGGCATCCCATACCTGGTAGGCTCCCTAAGTGTGGGCAGGTGTTGTTATTTTGTGTGTGGATGGGCCAAGGGGTGCTTTTAGCAAACCATTCTTCTCCACACAGAGAGGTGCGGTGAGACAGACTTCCTATACATTTCTGTAGCCCAGAGTTGCCCAAACTTGCCTGATTATAGGATTCACTTGGAGTACTTGTTACTTGTTAAAATACCAATCTGTGAGTCCCATCCCAGAACTCCTGAACCAGAATGGTGGTTGTTGGGGTGAGAAGTCTCTACTGTTAACCTTTTTTATAATCGGGCCAGTCTGGGAAATGCCGTTTCCCTCAGATTGCGCTGCCAGTTGCTGTGTCATTCCATCTTCACGGGGACCCATTGGAATGAGGCAGGTATGGCCCCTTGGAAAGATGAAGACTTTGCAGGTAAGACTGAAGCTTGAAGGGGCTGCCTGAGGCCCTGAGCTCCTTGTGGTGGAAGCAGATTTAGAACTGAGATCTCCCAGTGCTGTGTGTCCACTGTGCCTGCAAACATTCCACTAAAGCATGGAAAAGGTGAAGGTGGGGATGGAGAGAGATGCAGTGACAGGAAGGAGGTGAGGGCCGAGGGCCTTCATGATGGCCTTGGGACCTGCAGAGACTGAGTAGGGGATGGATGGTGGGACAGAGCTGTGAGCCCCACTGGGACGCTTCCCCAGGTGTGCCTTCTGAAAACCGGGGCCGCAGTGAGCAGGCGGGGCCTTGGGCTTCTTCTCAGAGCCGCTGGGAGTCCACAGGTGTCTGAGCGGAGGCACGGTCTCAGGCAGCATGGAGCCGGTGGGAGGGGCTGGGACTCCTCCCCAGGGCTGCTGGTGGAGTCCTGGAAGTCCTGTGGGTAGGACTTCTGCCACTTCTCCCCTCTCCTTCTGCCTTTTTTGTTGGGCTGGGAAGTTTTCCAGAAGCACGGGCAGGGCTGGCTCCCTTGTTCGGACAGGGAAGTTGAGGAATAGGTATTTCCAGGGTCAGCGGATGATGTCAGGCACTGGGGTCCCACTGCCTTGTCTGTTTCCTCCTTCTCGAAGTTGGCCTGGTCCCTTAGAGAAAAACCCTTTCAGGTCCTCACTATGCCATCTTTCTTTCCATTTTACCCTTAAGAGGCCCTTAAGGAGGATTTCAACCTCTGCTGGGCCCCACCCCCAGAGGGTGACTTGATTGCTGGGGGTGAGGTGGGCTGGTGGGCTGTGAGCGGAGGGGCCCTGTTATGGATGGTTGTGAGAGTCTGGCCGGGGCACGGTGACCTGCTGCCAGGCCCTGGGGAGAGTCACGCTGACTGAGCCTGTGGTTAAAACTGTGCGACTTCCACTGCGGGTGGAATTCTGGCTCCTCTATCTATTGTTTGCTGGGACCTTGAGTGGCTGTGACCTCTTGGCCTCGGTTTTCTCATCTGTAAAATGAGATGCCTTCTGGGGTGGTTCGGATTCATTGGGCTGACACTGGTAGAGCACTTGGGGCAGTGGGTTGGGAACGACATCCTGATCTCTGAAGCTCTTCCACTCCGACCTTTCAATTAGATCTGCGGCCTCAGGACTTTGGCCCTTTGAAGACTGCCGTGAACAGCGAGCTGCCCCAGGTGTCTGGGCAGGCAGGGAGTATGGGTGCAAAGCTGTGGCCTCTCTGACTATTCCTTCTTCTATTGACTCAGGTCTGAAAATCTGGGTGTGGCCTCTACCCCTCCGCCCTGTCTCTCCTGAGTATCACTTGTATCCACCTGCTTCTCCGTCTCCTCCACTGCCAGCCTGGACTGGCTGCCTTCGTCTCTGGCTGGGCCTTTTCGTGATCTCGTGCTTGCTCTCTTTTCAGCCACTCTTGTCCATATCTGATCTGCCCTTCCCATGGCATTTAGAGATCTCTTTCCAAGATGCAGGTGGAATTATGTAACCAGCATCTGATTCACACCCCCAGCTCAGCCCGCCACAGCCTCATTTGTTTCTTTCAACTGAAATAAAATGTCTTCGGTGACTTCCACTGCTCTCAGGAGAAACAACAGCTGCAGGCACCCGAACACCCATGTTGCTAGCTCATCTCCAGTCTCTGGCACCCTCTCCTTCCCTCCTGCACTGTGACTTTTTTTTTTTTTTTTTTTTTCCAGTTTTTTGAACAGACCTTACTCTCTTTTCTCTGGGGCCTTTGCTTTTTTTTTCTTTCTTTCTTTCTTTCTCTCCCCCTCCCCTCCCTAATCATATCCCATGTTCCTCCACTTCCCCTCTATCACTTATTCTATCTGTTAGTGTCCTGTTGCTCTTAAAGGTCCTATGTTTATTTAAACGAATTTTTTTTACAGTTCTGGGTTGTTCCCTCCCTCCCCCCCCTTCGCCTCCCCTTCCCTCGCCTCCCTCCCCTCGCCTCCCCTCCTCTCACCTCCTGCCGCAAGTACCTCCAGTCGCCCCCCGTTTCTTTTTCTTTCTTTCTTTCTGCTGGAGTCTTGCTGTGTTGCCCAGGCTGGAGTGTAGTGGTGCAGTCAGCTCACTGCAACCTCCACCTCCTGGATTCAAGCAATTCTCCTTCCTTAGCCTTTTGAGTAGCTGGGATTACAGGCACGTGCCACTACACCCAGCTAATTTTGTATTTTTAGTAGAGATGGGGTTTCACCATGTTGGCCAGGCTGGTCTCCGACTGCTGACTTCAGGTGATCCACCCACCTTGGCCTCCCAAAGTGCTGGGATTACAGGTGTGAGCCACTGCGTCTGGCCTGGGCCTTTGCTATTTTGTTTCCTCTGCTTGGGCAGCATCACCCTCCTGACCACCCTGCTACCCGCCCCACACACGCATAGGGTGACCTACAGCTCTGCCTATACCTGCTATGCTGGTGTAATTATTAGTAGACCCCCTGGTGCCTTGGTTTGGATGACAGGTTATATGGGCCTCCTTCACATTTACAAACTTTTCATCTAATACTCCCCAGCCTTATAAATTCACTGACATCCTTGGGGCAGTGATCAGACACACTGCCCCCCCCACCCCCCCACAGCCCCCCAGGATCAGTTCAGGGTCCTGTTTTAGCCTCATACCTTCCAGGACTTTTCCTATAGGCACTGGAGCTTAGTGTACAAAAATACACTCATTGATATAATCTTTGCTTACTGTTTGTCTTCTCCATTAGACTGCAGGCTCCATGACTTAGGACAGTGCCTGTATTTGCCCATGATGTAACCCCAGTGCCTGATACAGAATCAGTGCTCAGTAAGAATTTATGGAAGGAAGGAATGAATGAATCTGGCTGCAGCTGTCTGGCAGGGGAGGCCTGGAGCCTGGGCGAGTCTGTAGAATCTGCAGTGGCCTGCATGAAGGAGGCTGCCAACATCGGGCCAGTCCAAGCCCTAGCAAGCCAGTTGCCCACACTCTGGCACACATCATCGACTTGGCTGCCCCTTTAATTATTCATCAGTCTTTCTCAATGGCCTTTGTGTTCAGAAACCCAAGGGAGAAGAATTCTAACCCTCTTTCCATCTCCCTAAAACTGAGACCTGGAAGAAAAACCTGCCTGGCCCATTCTGCATCCCCAGGGGGCCAGCAGGTCCACAGCCTCCTTTCGGGGCTGGCTTTGAGCATCGAAGTGTCCTGGGCTGCCCTGTGGCTCTGCTCCCCAGTCCACTGGGCCCGGGGACTGCCTGGGCACAGCTGAGCGGGAGCCCGTGTGGCTTGAGACTGAGCAGGGACTGGTGCAGGCTGGTGGGCAGAGCTGGATGAGTCCCCATCATTCCGCAGCCTGAGCAGAGGCTGAAGGCTGGCCTGGAAGAGTTTAGCCTCCCAGCAGAGTGGAGCGGGCTCAGGCTTTGACGTCCTAGAGACCTAGTTCACACCTCAGTTCTGCCTCTTGCTAGCTGTGTGACTGTGGGGAACTGGCCCTTGGTGTCCTGCTGCTTTGTTCCTTTAACCTGGAATTGTTGAGTGGATTTGCTGAGATGGCACATGCCTCGTGGGTGATGACAACAGTGAGTGGGCACTCACTGAGTGGTTATAACGGTAGCCAACATCTTTGAGCAACCCTAGGATATGATTCCCTCTCCTTCCCTCACCTCCCCTTGGGGCTCCCTGAAACACGTTGCCATCAGTGTCCCCATCTTGAAACCGAGGATGGAACGCTGAACTTTCCTCTCAAGGTCGGGGGGAGCGGGGTGCTGGGGAGCGGAGAGCACCCCTGGGGCTGCCCTTGCTGCAGTGTCTGAAGTGAAGCCTAGGAGCCCCGGTGCTGGTGGAGAACAGCAGGTGTGGATCTCTTTGATCTTTGAAGAGGACTGTAAATACACTGACCACAGGCGGAAGCCCCTCGTCCCGTCCTGCCCCGCCCAGAGGTCCCTGGGCTTCTCAGCAGAGGTGGACAGATCTGCCTACGGCTGCCCTTCTTCCCACTCTTCTGGAAATGGAACTTTCCACAGACACATTCCTGTTCCTCAGCTTGCTGCTCCCTGCTGCTGATACCTTGCTGCCCTGTCCCTCACGCCGGGCTGGCCATACCAAGGTGTTGGCGAGCTGCTCAGCCTGCTGGGCTGCTGACACCCCAGACCACTGCCGGCCTAGTGGACAGGCCAGGAGGGCAGTGATGGCACTGGGTCATGTTGTCCTGGGCCTGGGTGAGGGTTTCCATGCTGCTTTTTAAGGTGCTGATCTGTGTGTGTGTGTTTTGGGAGAAGAAACTTTGTGTTGCTGAACCTCAGGTGAAGAGAATTGAGGTCGTTAGGCTCCTCCGTCATGGCCCAGTGTCATCTCGGGGCCATGCAAGGCCACTGTGTGTCTGTCACATTTTATCCTACAATCTTCTGTGATGGACATGCAGATTGTCCCCAGCTGCTCTCCTGCTGACACAAATGAGGCAATGATGAACGTTCTCCCATACATCCCATTGCAGCTGTATGATGATTGCATTGAGCAGGGAATTGCCGGGTTGGAGGGAATTTCCTGATACGGTGCTGGGTTACTCTCTAAAATGGCTGTGCAGTCTACTCTCCACCAGCCAGGCATGAGGGCTTCCGGATCCCTCAACCCCACCGACATTTGGCATAATCACCTTTCTAATTGTTTGCCAGTCTCTTAGGTGTAAAGAGATGCATTTTAGTTTTGAGCTGCAGCTGAAGAGGAACTCTCCACATGCCTAGACTGCTCGCCTCCTCCAGTCAGCTCTCTTGGAACCAGAAACTTCCTCCTGGGTGGTGTTGAGAATCGTGGTGATGCTCTGCAGAAAACCTCTCCTCTGTAGAAAACCTCTCCTCTGTAGGGAGTGGCAGTTTATAGATACAGCGTTTAATGCCTCAGTCCCTGCAGGAAGTTCTTTTTTTTTGAGATGGGGTCTCACTGTCTCCCAGGCTGGAGTGCAGTGGCATGATTACGGCTCACTGCAGCCATGACCTCCCTGGGCTGGGGTGATCCTCCTGCCTCAGCCTCCTGGGTAGCTGGAACTATAGGGGCATACCATCATGCCTGGCTAACATTTTAAATTTTTTTGTAGAGACAGAATTTTGCCTGTTGTGTAGGTTCCTGCGGGAAGTTCTGCTCCCTGGGGATGTCTGCTCCAGTCCCACCCCCAGGGTGCAGATCACTGCTGGGACTTGTGGTGGCTTGTGATGCTCCCACCACTGCTGAACTCGTTCCCTCATCCCTTGGTATCTCTGGCATCCTGAGGGCTTGGGTTCCCTGGAGCTTTGAGAATTCCTTTGCAAAGTCATGTGGGCTACTGCTGGGTGGTTGTCCCTCAGGGAGGACGTGGGTAGTACTGTGGCATTGGCTTGGAGTTTGGGCGGGATCAGTGCTGAGGTCCTATTGATCACGTTTTGACTGAGTCAGAGAGGCTGGGGTGCAGTGCTTGCTGGATCCTGCGGCCCAGATAAAGGAACACACTGGGCACCAAGGTGTCCCCCATGATCCCTTGATGCTACCTGGGACCGTTTAGTGACAAGGGCAATTCCATGGATCCTGGAGTCGTTCTTTTTGTCTTATGCCTTTCCATGAGCACCCTTTCTCTTGTCTTTCTTGTACTTTAGTAATGAACTCTAGACACTGTTAACTACTTAGGGTGTGCTGGGCTTTTTGCATAGATTATCTCATTGAAACTCCTTACCAACTCAGTTGAGAAAGGTATTGTCCCTGTTTTACAGATGAGGAAACCGAGGCTCAGAAAGGTCAAGAACTTGCTTAGGTTCCAAGGTTAGTAAGTGGCAGACCCATACTGAACCCAGCTCTTCTGTGCCCAAATCTGTTCTTAGCCACAAAGCCTTGGTCCTCAGAGTGTGGTCTCTGGACTGGCAGCATCAGCATCACCTGGATACTTACTAGAAATGCGGTTTTCCTGCCTGCCCAGAACTTTGGAATCAGAAACTGGTGGTGGGGCCCAGCAGTCTGTATTTTAACAAGCCCTCCAGGCGATTCTGGTAAATGTTGAAGTTTACATGTCAAGTTTGAGAACCATTGCACTCAATTATTCTGCTGTTCTTTTTTCTGTTTTTTTTTTGCCCGGCTTCTCCCCTTCTGTCACTGGGCCAGTCACTGTAAGCCCAGACTTTGGACCCTGGCTACTCCTCAGGGACTTCATGCGCCTTTTAAAGAGGTACAGTAATCTGTCCTCTGGGGCCTCCAGGAACCCCTCCCAAGTCCCCAAAAGCAGTTGACAGAGCTGATGCTCCAGCTGCCTCCAGCTGACAGCCTGGTGACCGGAACCACCATGGGGGTCAGAGTTCCCAGTCACTATGCCCGGGGAGGTGCTTTGAGGGGTATGAGTGATCCAGGGGTGGACTGTGGGACAGACCAGGACAGAAGCTCCTGCTGGGAGGTTATTTTAGGGCTACAGAAAGGAGACTTGGAAAACTTCCTTGTCCAAGCAGGATCTCTTCCTTTCTTGCAAATTTGTAATGATAAGTGGTTTGATCTTTGGAGAGGAGCTTCCACACAGGGGGTTGGAATCTAGGCAGGTTCCTTGTTTCTGGTCAGCAAGGCACACTCAGGAGAAATGACCCTGGGGAGAGGACAGAAGCTATTTTTTTTTTTTTTTTTTCAGTAGAGACAGGGTCTTGCTATGTTGCCCAGGCTGGCCTTGATCTCCTGGCCTCAGGCAGTCCTCTTTCCTCAGCCTCCCAAAGTGCTGGGATTGCTGGTGTGAGATACCAGAGCCAGCCATATTTAATTTTTGAGCCCCCACCGTAAGTCTAGTTTTCTGCTGTTTAATTCTTAGCTCAACCCCAGGAGGGGTAGATTTCATCATCCCATTCCACAGATAAGACCATGGAGGTTTCAAGCTGGAAGATTGAGGGTCATACCTCAACTACGTGGAGGGGTCAAGTTAGGGGCCAGAGTCTGCCAGACCCCGGGGTTCCCATATTGTATGAGTGGCAGGCTGGGCCAAATCCCTGTCAGCTGGGGGAGTTCTCTATGGAATTGAGTGACCCAGAGCTCTCAGCATCTGTGCCAGAAAAACCAAATGACCTCACTTTTGGTGGCTTTTCCTTCTTTGGGGAAGGAATGTGCTGGCCACTGCTGGGAGCTGCAGCCTGCTGAGGCCTGTGTGCTCTCAGACCTGCAAGGGCCAGAATCAGACTCCAGACATGGGGGAGGGGTTACAGGCAGGACCAAACTGTAACCCCGGAGGAGTGAGGAGGAGGCTGTTCTCACACTGGCCTCCTGGAGCGGGTGCCACTGTGCTTCGAAGACCAGCTCCTCCCATTTAGTAATCCTCATCTCAGCAGGCTTACCAGCCACTGTTCAGTAGCTGAACTAGCTCAATTACATCAGTCCCCTGAGAGGGCTCTGGTCCAGGGCCTGCCTTTGAGCCTGGTTTCTTGCCAATGGGCCAAATGGGTTAAAAACAAAACCACATCTTGATATAAAAGGCTTAGCGGGGTCCTGGAACATTTTAGTTTAAAAGAGAAATAACAGCTTTATTGAGATGTAATTCACATACCCATACAATTCACCCATTTATACAACTTCATGGTTTTTAGGATGTTCACATAAATGGGCAGCTATTTATGTCATCAGTTTTGAACATTTTTATCACCTTAGAAAGATATTCTATACCCCTTAGCTATCACCTTCCCCCAACTCCTCTGTTCCCAGCCCTAAGAAACCACTAATCAAGCTGCTTTCTGTCTTTATAGGTGCTTTTGTGTGTTAACATCTAGTGAGTGCTTGGTTTGTGTCTGGCAGCGGACTGAACCCTTTGCACTAGCTCACATAGCCCTCCCTTGTGACTACCTTACAGGCTGCAGGCTCGTTTTATCTTTATTTTATTACTATTTTCACCATCATCATTCTGGCCTACAGAGCCTTTATTGATGTGAGAACCAAGGCTCCGGGAGGCCCAGTCACGAGTCCAGGATTGTGAAGCCTGTACTGGACAGAGCTTGCTGTTGGCTGGCAGTTGGGGTGGGCTCTTGGGTCCCTGGGAGGGGGTGAGGCTGTGGATGGTGACAGATTGGCAGAGGCAGTTGACTCTCATTGGCGAGGAGCTAAGAGGACAGACCTGTTTCTTCACTAGGATCGTGTGCCCACCTGTTTTAAAGCAGCTCTGATTTCTCCTGGGAGCCCATAGGTTCCACCTGTACCAGGCAAGAAGGAGCTGGGCAGTCTGCCTTCTGGGGGGCCGTGGATGGCAAGAAGGCCAGATCGGAGTCTCTTGGTGGCCCAGGAATCCTCTCACGCAGGGTGCCTTTGTTAGGTCAAACAGCCTCCCAGAAAAAGCTGCGGGCTCCCTGCTTCTTGGCCCTGGTGACCCTCTGGGGGTGTGGTGCTGTGTCTTTTGAAATGGGCTGTAGGTGGGTGTAAACCAGGAAATGCGGGCTCCACTCCCCACTCCCTGTCTCCTCCTCTTGGCCAGAGGCCGGTCTCAGAGTTCTTTCATCAATGGAGAAAAAAACAACAGGACTTCTTTCTTGCTCTGTGAATGATTAACTTTGATTAAATAGACAGTGAATGGGAAGTGAGAGCATCCTGACCGCTGACATTGACTGGGCTCCTGATGTGCCCGGCGTATCTTTCTGGCTGTTTTGCTTCCATTGTCATAATCTTCACAAAGTGGTGATGTTCTTTATCTGCATTTGTAAGGTGAGGCAATTGATGCCTAGATAGTTTAACTAAAGCCGTATAGTCAGTGAGTGGTGAGGACCTGCTGGGTTAACACTGTTTAAGTGTCTGTTGTGGACACAGCACCAGGCTAAGTCTTTCAGGACATAGGATCTAATTTGGTCCTGTCTCATTCTGTGCCATTGTAGGCCTTGTTATCCCCATTTTACAGATAGGGATCCTGAAGCTAGGATTAAATCTCTGTCCAAGCAGACAGATCTAATGTGAGGTGTGGGCTGGCACTGGAGCCTAGGTCTGTCTTGTTCCAAAGTCCAAGGTGCACCCCCAGTCCCCTGCACTCTAGTCACCAGGACCCCAGCACTCACATGTCTTGGGAACAGGCTGTTAGGGCAGTGCCCGGTCCCAGCAGAGGCCTGGCAGTTGTCAGCTTTTTCAGCAGCCACTCCCAGGTGGATGGGAAGTAGGCAGATCTGGGTGGAGATGTTCCCGAAGACTCTGCTTTTCATCAGCGCATGAACCAGCTGACGGCTGGCTTTGAAGGGCTGGCAGTCAGCCCCTGATAAGTTAGCCAGATACTCCTATTTACCTTGCCAGAACACTGGGCATCTGAGATCACTTCTGGGCAGGTCTTTGCTTAGACAAACCATCCAGGGCCCACGCCCTGGCCAGACTGGCCATACTCTATGGGGGTCAGAGGGATTCCAGCACACCCCGGCTGCACCTCAGTAACCTCTTCGGCATCAGTGGATGCTGCAGGGGATTCAGCCCTGAGCACAGGGGCTGGCCTGGCCTTCCCCAAGGACCCTGCTAGTTCACACACCCCGCCCGCACAGCAGGGGGCTGGCTTGGGCTGGCAGGGTGCTTGCCTGGGGAGGCTTGAGGGCTGTTGGAGGCTGACGAGTTTGTTTTTGACTTGATGAGCCTAGACCAGAGTCCTGGGTGTTCTACTCAGGGAGAAGAAGGACCATCAGATGAGAAGCTGGCTTGTATAGGAAGCTGTGTACCATTTTCAGGAAGCACAGAAGCTCATTTGGGTGATTTCCTGGGGTCACTTGGCCAGAGTACAGCCCTTCATCTTACCCAGTTAGCAGTTTGCTGTCTTAACTACTGGGGAGATGTGTGTGTGTGATTGCTGGTGTATCCTCATGTCCCGCTCCCTAATTATGACTTTCTTTAAGATTTTACACTGATAAGGCACTTTTAAGTTCTTCAGAGCCTTTTCCCTATATTATGTCTTATTTTATTCCCAAACTCATCCTTTTAAATAGATGGGATAATTTTTTCATTTTTTATCTTTATTTCAGAAACATCCTTTTTCCTTCTCCGTAATACCTGAGACTTGTCCCACCCTTGCCAAATAATCCCAGAGAAATGGGAAGTCCCCTCTATCCTATCCTAGAGGTCTGACATAACAATTAAATGTATATATTCCCAGACAGACTTTTCTTTTTTCTTTCTTTCTTTTTTTTGAAAGTCACTAACTTTATTGATCTAAAAAACTTTACAAGGACAGTGACTGTTCTGCCAAAAAAACAGCCAAATGGTATCAAATGGACTGAAAGTGAGGGTGGGGGTGAGGGACAGGGCCAGGGATCCATGCAGGAAAGCTGATGACTGTCACCGGGGAACTGGCAAGGGAAAAAGGAAGGGGGAGGCATGCAAGAGCGAGAATCCAAAAAAGTTGAAATGGTTAGGGGAGAAAACTCCCAAAAGACCTGGAGTACGTTGGAGGTGAGTACAATAGCAATCTTTTCCTCTGTAGAGGACGGGGAGGAGTCCCTCCTCGGCTGCAAACTCCGGATGAGGGCTGGGGATTGAGGGCTTCCCAGACAGCATCACAAGAAGGCGTCGCAGCCCTCTCGAAGGCATCCGAAGCAGTCCTGGGACTGCTTGGCGTTGGCACCACAAGTGTGCTTCAGCCATTCCTGGAAGAGATCTTCATCTTTCTTCAGCACCAGAAACTGGCCAAGGACAACACAGGCCTTGTCAAAGCCCCTTTCCTCCAGCTTCTTGCCCAGGACTTCACTTGGCCAGGCTCCCCACTGGCTCTTCCCCCATGGGCTCTGCCACGAAGTCTCGGTGCTTTTGGGAAGTTGTCATCTTGATCAGGCCTAATCGGCAGCTTCAGTTCCCGTAACAGTTCCTCCCGCCACTCCCTACACAGACTTTTCTTATATTTGCATACTTTAAAAAAAAAAAGGTAATGACAGCACATTTTCATACAAATGGTTTTGGTACAAAACTCAAAAGAAACAAAAGTATATTCTGTGAAAAGCAAGTGTCCCCCACCCCCTGCCTTCCCATTTTCCTCCCTGGAGGCAGCCGATGATCCCGGTCCTTCTGTGTCCTGCTAGGGAGGTTGTAGCATAAAGCTTTTAGATACTGTTCAGGAAACTAGTATCGGGGTCTGCTTGGTGAGGAGGGTTAGGAGCTGGCTTCCTTGAGACTGAAACACTGAGTATATTCTGAGTTCATGGAGATGAAATTGTCCCTGGGGAATTTTTTGGCTTTCTTTGGCAAGGGGGAGAGCCCACCAGTCAGAATAAACCCTACACAGGAACAAAAGATTGTTGCTGGGTGCTATTTGGTTGTGTCTTCTAATTAGGCATGTTATGGGAAAAGTTGCTGGGCTCTAGCCTACAAGGTAGGAGGGACTTGTTTGGGCTAACAGAGCTGGAAGGGATTGAAGTGACTTTTCTGAGGTCACATGCCTGGCCGAGCCAGGGCAGGGCCCAGGTTTCCTGAGCTCATCCTCTGAACACAACTCTCCTGGCCTGAATGGTGGCTGGTATTTTTGATTCCGGGAGAGTGGGAGGATGTGCTTGGAAGAGGTGTGGCCAGCACGTGAGGTTGGAACCTGGGCTGTCCCACCACTGCCCAGCTAGTCTTGTTTGGCTGCGGGTGGGTTATCTTGTTTATTCCACTGTGCAACAAATGGAAAAAGCACCTTTGTCAATGGAGGTTTCTCTGGGGAGGTCAGCCAGAGTGGATGGCCTGGATTGTGTGTTGAGACTTAAACATCAGAACAGAGTGCTCTGGCTGGGCGTGGTGGCTCATGCCTGTCATCCCAGCACTTTGGGAGGCTGAGGTGGGCGGATCACTTGAGGTCAGGAGTTTGAGAACCAGCCTGGCCAACACGGTGAAACCCCGTCTTTACTAAAAATACAAAAAACTTAGCCAGGTGTGGTGGTGCTCGCCTGTAATCCCAGCTACTCAGGAGGCTGAGGCAGGAGAATCGCTTGAACCCCTGTGGCGGAGGTTGCAGTGAGCCGAGATCGCACCACTGCACTCCAACCTGGGCAACAGAGCAAGATACATCCCCCCCCCAAAAAAAAAACCAAAAAAAAAAAAAAAAAAAACAGGGAGGTGAGGACTAACTTGTCCTACACTTGACCCCTCCTTTTGCTTTAGTTTCCTCATCTCTAAAGTGGAGAGAATACTTGTCCCACAGCGTCATGTTGATGATTCAATGAGTTAAAGGAGGTAAAGCACTCAGGAGAGGATCTGGCATGTAGCAAATATTCCATACATATCAGCTGCTGCTGTTACTATGATCTGTGGCATATGTGTTTGTCTCCTCCAGATGAGGAACTGAGGGGTGAATTTTAGTTGTCATAGCTTGGGGTTGGGGGATGTTACCAGCAACTAGGGCGGGGTCCAGGGGTGCTGCCGAACATCCTATGATGCATACAGCAGCTTCCCTGCCCCCACCAAAACATTTTTCAGACCCCAAATATCAGTAGTACTGAGGTTGAGAAACCTTGCTGTATATATAAAGGGGAGTTTGTTAAGGAGTACTGACTCACACGATCACAAAGCAAGGTCCCACAGTAGACTGTCTGCAAGCTGAGGACCAAGGAAGCCAGTCCGAGTCCCAAAGCTGAAGAACTTGGATTCTGATGTTTGAGAGCAGGAGGCTTCCAGCACGGGAGAAAGACGGAGGCCAGAAGACTCAGCCAGTCTAGTCTTTTCATGTCTTCTGCCTGGTTTTATTCTGGCTGTGCTGGCAGCTGATTAGATGGTGCCCACCCAGATTGAGGGTGGGTCTGCCTTTCCCAGTCCACTGATTCCAATGTTAATCTCCTTTGCCATCACCCTCACAGATGCACCCAGGAATAATAATACTTTGCATCCTTCAATCCAATCAAGTTGACAATCAATATTAACATCACACTGGGCATGGTAGTGTGCACCTTTAGTCCCAGCTACTTGGGACGCTGCCAAAAAAATCCTCTAAACCAACATTTTCAAGGGCTGCCTTTGCAGGGCTGCCTCAGGCTCTCAGAGTCAGAATGATGAGGGACCTTACTTAGCTCTGCCGGAGGGAGCTGCTTGAATCCCTTCCCCAGCGCCTTTGCCGAGCCCTGCCTTTAGCCACAGGTAGCAGCACACTGTATAGCCAGCTTGTGGTCTGTTCTTTATTATGTTGAACTCTAATCTTCCCTGAAACTTTCTGTCCTTCATTCTAATAATAGTAGCTCCCATTTTTGGAGGCTTATGTGTGGGTAATTGTGCTTAAGTGTTTTCCACGTGCTGCTGCAATGATCTTCCCCACCCTGTGAGGTAGGTTCTATTACCATGCCCGTTTTACAGATGTGGAGATGGAGGCTTGGAGAAGTCGAGTCACCTGCACAGTCACTCACTGGATCCAGGTCCATCTTGCTCTAGAATCCACTTTCCTCACCATTCCTCACCACTGGCCTGTTCTGCCTGGTCAGTACCCAGCAAGTTGACTCACTCATTCATGGGAGGGTCTTTAGATATTTGCAGTGAATCCCTCAGCCTTCTCATCTCTCCTTCTGGTCATGGAGCCCCCGTTCCCAAGGTTCCCCTCAAAGGCCTGTCTGGTCTGCTTACCATCTGGAGTGATCTCGCTTGCCTCTTGACAACCACCTGCCTGTCTCTGGGCTCTGCCTGTCTCTGCCAGGCTGCCCCAGAGAGGCTGCCCATCTTCTGCCAACTCTGCTGATGTTCCATCAGCTCAGACTGTGCCAATGCTGGCTGCAGTCCCCTGGATTTCATCTGGTTGGTGTTTTCACTTCACAGTGACCCATTTTCAGTGACACCCTATGAGATTCAGCTTACCTGTTTGGCCCCTGAGAATCTCAGCCTTGGTTCTGCTGTTCCCTTCCAGCACCCACCCGTGCCTGCACCTGAAATCCACATCATTCGGGTGGAGCAGAAAGTGTGAGGGGCTGGAGGAGTTGGGAGGTTGGGTTGTGAATATAACCCAGCCGTGTGGGCTGGGGAAAGCCGCTCACCCTCTCTGGTGTGTGTCCTTAGTTGTAAAGTCAAAGTTTGACTTGGGTGGTGCCTAACACCTCTTCTAGCTCTAACATTCTTTTATGAGGTGTGTTAACAGCATAAACTGATAATAATTATACTCCCAATTGTGGTGGCAGTAGTAACAATGGTTAATTATTGCAGTTGCTGTAACATTTTCAGTGTTTTAAGTGGACTGTCTCATTGACTCCTCCAGTAGTCCGCTGGGTAGGTGCTATTACTACCCCCATTTTATAGATGGTGCCTTGAGGCAGAGCCATGTCAAGTGACTTGCCCAGGGTTTACCACCTGCTAGAAGTTGATAGGCCTGGATTTGCAGTGTCTTCTTTAGAGTGACTAAATCCTTGCATTCCCGTGGATACTTGTCTGCAGAGTGATCCGAGCAAATCCCATAGCCCTCCTGCTTTAGGATCTTGTGATTTATCCCTCCCTCCCCCCATGACCAAGGGTATGAAGGATGCTTGACTGTAAAAGCTCATCCCCTGACTCATGCTTCTGTGGTAATCTTCTGTACCCCAGATCCCTGCAGAGTGTGATTATTCAGACATCCTTTTAGAATCTAAAATTCAGGCAGTGATGATGATGGCAGGAACCACCACTTTGTGCACACTTACTATATTTCAGACACAATGATACTATATTGTCATTAGTCACATAAATTAACATTACTATGCTAATATTATTTACTGCATAAGGGTATTTCCTCTCAGTCATGCCTGGGAGATGCTATTGTCCCCCATTTACACACATGAAAACTGAGGCTTAAAGAGGCCCATTGTGGCTAAAGTCACGTTGCAGTGTGTCTGAGCTGGGGGGCAGGGAAGGCATGTTCTCAAAAGCCATATTCCTTTCCAACACATTTTAAAGGAAGTGTATCAACATGATAATTGTGAAAGATATGACGAAAAGATGTTAGCGGCATCTGTGAGAGCAAGGCTGTGAGACCTGTACAGAAGGTGGACAATGTGATTCTGTCTCCATGGCCAGCTCCGTGAGCCCTGGCCTGGGTTGGGGCTCCTCTGTTGGCACCTGGCCAGGTCCCTCTTTGCAACCCTGAACTTCAGGGCTGGAAAGTTGCACTCTTCACCTCCTCAAACCACCTTTAAACTGGATTAGACATGGGCAGTGGCTTCGAGGTCAGTGAGAGGCTGAGCAGGGGTCCAGGCTGTTTTGCGGCCCCTTGCTCTGTCCCGGGTCCTCAGAGACTGTGCAGGGCCGGGGCGGGTGGATTACAGATAGGGCTGCTGAGAGGAGAACAGGCCATTGCCGCTGCTCTGTGGGAACGTCCCAGTGTGATCCTTGGTCCCAAGGACTTTTCCTGGGACCTCTCGGCATCCCCGAAGCCATTTCTGGAACGGAGTGGATCCAGTGAAGACCTGCCGTCCCAGGTCTCCTTTGTCAGGCTGTGAGCCTGAGCGTGACCCAAGGAGGTGACTTGAAGATGGCCCTCTCCCACGAACACGCCACAGTTCCACCCTCTCCCACGAACACGCCATAGTTCCACACTCTCCCACGAACACGCCACAGTTCTACCCTCTCCCACGAACACGCCACAGTTCCAGCCCTCTCCCACGAACACGCCACAGTTTCCAGCCCTCTCCCACGAACACACCGGCACCGGTTCAAAAAGCTCGCATGTTGTCATCTTGGAAACAGTACAGTGCATGGCGGGGTGGGACCTACAACAGGAGGGTTTGGTGGCTGGGGACAGGGAGAGGATGGGGGTGGGAGTGCAGGGGAGCAAGAGCAAGTCCTCTGAGACCTGGTCCTGGGAACATTGTGGGGAGCTAGTCCTCTTCCTCCTCCCCACTGTTCGCTAGCATTTACTCAATGGCAAGTTCTTTACGGATATTTTTTGAGTTAATCTTTTTAATTTTTACGAAGTGCTCTTACTGTCCCTGTTTTACTACAAAGGGAACTGAAGTTTAGGAAGGTTAATCTGAAGGTCACACAGCCAGTAAATAGTGGATCTGAGAACAGAACCCAGCTCTGATGCGTCCCGAAGGGCATGTTGTTGATCACCGAGTCACTGCCACCATTTCCTCCTCTTGCCTCAACTTTGCGGTGGGTGCTGCTTGTCAGGGAAACTTTGCAGTTTGAGAGGTGCTCAGAGCCCCCTTCAAGGCAGTAATCTGTGGGGCCTCTGAGGATTGGGGGTTTTAGTAAAGCCATGTTCCAGTGCTTTGTCCAGGAGACCCGAGCAAACACAGGTGTGTTTTGTTTCCCAGGGCTAAGCCTGGCTTCTCCAGGAAAGGGGACTGGCTGCTTTCAACAGCGCTTTTCCTCTTTCAAAAGCAGTGTCTTTTTACAACAGCAGCCTCTTCCTCCTTTATCTCACCCCCAACCCCCCTCCACGACTGGGTAGTAAACAGTGAGAATTTACAGCCCCCAGCTGGGCGGGCACAGGGCGGTGCCTGCTAGGACCCCGGGTGTTTCAGTTCACATTGGACCTGAAAGCGTCCCTTCGAGTTGCCAGGGCTGACACAGTTCCCCTCAAGGGAATAGAAAACCTTAGGCTGAAGGTTCAGTGCTGGGGGCCTGGGATTGGGTGCTGGGGATGGCCGAGTTGGTGATAAGTGAGAAAAGACCGTCCACCCCAGTGTGAACGCACACTCCAGTGTGAATGCACAGCTTGAAGACACTGGGCAGACCAGTGTCAGCTGGGAGAGAATGTGCAAAACCAAAATAAATTATATTTGTTTTAAAGAGTTAAAAATCCTTTAATATTTTTTCTACCAATAAAAAGAAGTCAAAAATAAAGATAAAGGCTAAAGGATAAAGGTGCAGTGCCAGCACCGGAGGAAGGATGCTTGATACATATGCTTCCCTCCCCTGTTGTGTCCTCTTTTCTCTGAGCTGTCTTCTATGTCCAGAGGGTCCCTAAGAGCACTGTTTGTCCCATCACCCCCTGCCCTGAGAGCATTCAGCCTCACCCACAAGGTACAGTTGGATCTCCCAGGACCCTCTCAGCTTTGCATCCAGTTCCCCACTTGTTCCTTCACCTGGCTGCCCAATTCTTATGTCCACTAGAATGTCTGCTGCACAGAGGCAAGGACTTTTGCTGTTTAGTTCACTGCTGTGTCCCTGACTCTGTGCCCTGGGTCTCTGGGATATAAAGGTGAACACTGAGTTTCTACCTCCAGGAGCTCCCAGGCTGGGGGTGTGGAGCTGACAAGTGGCTAGACATAATGGGTGAATGCAGGGTACTGTGGGTGTATGTCCAGCCCAGACATAGTAGGTGCCTATCAGGAAGGCTCCCTGGAGCAGGTGATATCTCTACCCAGTCTTGAAAGATGAGTGAGTTAGCCAAGCAAGATAGAGAGGACACTGGAAATCAATGTATGCCTCCTATCCACCCCCGATTTGTGTGCCAGTCTTCCCAAAGCTCTGGGATAGCACAATACGCTGTTCCTCTTCATCATGGGAGTAGGCTGGCCTGCAGAGTAGAGATATGTTTGCAGGAAGAGACAGGTATTCCGTATTGGTAAGTTACTAGTGAGACATGATTGAAAGATTAAGCCCAGAGTCATGGGGTATCATAATGCTGTCCCTTTCTCCCTGCCTGTGTGGAGTGATAGCTCCTGTCCCCCTGTTCCCTTTCTTGCTCATAGGCTCTTCAACTTTTGCTTCTAAATCTAAGCAGCTATTTCTTTTCCCCTAATACTCACTGATGTGATGTTCTTCCCTCTTCCTGCCCACTCATTGCCACTTCACCTTTGGAGTTCCCCAGGGCAGGAGGAAGGGGGTGGGGAGCATGAGGCTGTGACCTTTCCCATGAGGAAGAGTATTTCTAGTGTGGTTCCTACTATCACATGAATGATACTCTTCCCACCCTTTGAATTTTGCAGGGCAGGTGGGAAGAGAGCTGAATGGCTCTGGTGTTGGGTGAGCCCCATGTAATTGGTAGTGCCATTTGGTGCAGAGAAGTCTGGAGTTACCAGGCCGGGTGCGGTGGCTCAAGCCTGTAATCCCAGCACTTTGGGAGGCCGAGACGGGTGGATCACGAGGTCAGGAGTTCGAGACCATCCTGGCTAACACAGTGAAACTCCGTCTCTACTAAAAAAATACAAAAAAAGCTAGCCGGGCGAGGTGGCTGGCGCCTGTAGTCCCAGCTACTCGGGAGGCTGAGGCAGGAGAATGGCGTAAACCCGGGAGGCGGAGCTTGCAGTGAGCTGAGATCTGGCCACTGCACTCCAGCCTGGGCGACAGAGCGAGACTCCGTCTCAAAAAAAAAAAAAAAAAAGAAGTCTGGAGTTGCCAATGAATGATTTAGATCTAAAGCAAGGGAGCTCTTCTCTCTGGTTACCATAGACTGGAGACAACTGGAGAGAGACAGCCGTTTTAGATGTGTAAAACTGAGATGCATGCTTTTCTCATGTTTGTTGAGACACCCTGTTTCTGTTTGAACCACCAGGTGGTGCTGTTGGCACAGGATGGCTTAGTTGCTGCCTCACCTGATCATGATCTGCTTAATAGAGAACTGTGAAGCTGATGGTCTTTGATTTAACCTCCTTATGTTCCCTTTCTGGAACTCCTCATGCTTTTGCAGCTTAAGGTGCCCCTATCCCCACCCAAAACACACACAGATACACATTGGGGTGCTTACTCTTCTTCCCCCGTATCCTGACACCCTGCATCTGAATTCTGTTTTCAGTGAAACTTATTACTCCTTTCTCTTAGCTGGCTGCTAATGAAATGATTTAATATACTAATTTACCCTAAGGTGTCAACAGGGCTTAATATGTTACTTCCGGGTTACTTTGTCTTAAAACTGTGAAGATTGAAACTAAGTCTTATAACTTAAGAGGTAACTTATAAGAATGGAATTGTGGCATTTTCAAATGTGGGTGTGCATGATGTCTGTGAGAGAGGGCTAGGAGGCGGATGTTAAGGAAATTTGCTGCTTCATCTATCCTGCTTGCTCCCACCCATGTAGCAGGCTCTGTGTAGGGTCCCTCGGCTGCTGCCCTGTGGGGAGCTCAGTGCTTGGTTGATGCTGTGAATGAGACCATGGTGGGGCAACTCTGTTGAGAGGCTCTGCTGAGTAGGTGTCCACCACCCACCTCCCAGCATTGTTAAACAGCTTGTCCAATGAGGATGACAACACCAGTCCCCTGACCACTTGCCCTTCTTCTCTCTGCCCAGACATTCACGGCATGGTGTAACTCCCACCTCCGGAAGGCGGGGACGCAGATTGAGAACATCGAAGAGGACTTCCGGGATGGCCTGAAGCTCATGCTGCTGCTGGAGGTCATCTCAGGTGAGGCGGACCCTGGCCCAGGACGAGATGCTGTCTATTGGTGCTGCCTGACACCTTGGCATCACTCTGCCTATGGGCGCAGCTGGTTTTGGGACTCTTGAAACAAGTTGGGGATGACATGTGTGAATTCCCCCTAGGAGCGTGCGTCTGAGTTCTGGTTCTGGTGCCAGCCATCCAGGTGCCTTGGACAAGTTGCTTTGCCTTTCTGTTTCAGCATCCTTGTTTGTTAAAAAAAAAGGGAGGCTTTGAAGGAACTGAGGTTCTTTCTCCTCCCCAGTGCCAGGATTCTGTGGCCAAGAATGTTAACCATGGGTGACTGTCTCCAAATCTTGGCTCCATTAATACTTATCTAGCTGTATCCAGGTGACCCAGGCCATTCCCCAGCCCCCGATTTGTCCAGATGTCTGGAGGGACAGCTCTACTGGAACACACATCTCATCCTGCTTATGAATGCCTTTCTGCTACCATCCCTTAAAGAGTGGGAGTCCCGTGAGTCTAGCCTTGGTTGATACACTGGGCCATGTTAGCTACTCTCTTCACTTTCTCTTCACCTTGATGCCGGTAAGCCTTAGACCTAATCCCAGCCCAGGCCTCTCCCTTGAGCCACCTCTCAAATGCTGAACCTCGCTGGGCATCTCCACCCCAGTGTCCCACACGGTCCTCTCAGCATGTCCAAAACTCTGTGCTTGTCACTCCCGCCCTAGCAAACCTCTTTTCCCTCCCAGAGTCTTGTTCTCTGCACCCAAGCTGGGATCATAGACAGTTCTTCTTTGCAACTTGTTACTGATGTTCTGTTCATTCTGATTCCTTCTTCTCAATCCTTCTTTTAACTCCTACTGTTGTGGTGTCATTGTGGCCTGTGTCAACTCTCACCTAGATGATCCCATAAAGGCCTTTACCCCAGCTCCTCCTGGCAGTCCACCCCTGTCGCTGTAGCCAGAGGGCTCGCCCGACAGTCAGTCCAAATATGGTCACGCTGTTCCCTGCTTACAGCCCTCAGCCCGTGGTGCCTCTCCAGGGCTTTCAGCCTGCAGGCCACATTCCTTAGCATAGCTTATGGAATCCTGCATGAGCTGGCACCTGCTTTGTTTTCAACTCACTATTCCCAAAAAGGTATCAGACCTTAGATCCTCTGCCAGTTGGCGGGGGGTGGGGCGGGGAACGTGCAGCTCTCCTCAGATGACATCCACTTTCTGTTCCCTGTGCCTTTGCACAAGCTCTAACTGCCCTTTTTTTTTAAAGTAATTTTTTCCATTTTCAGATAAAACCTGTGTGTATGGTAAAGTAATATATAACAAAAATGTATCATTTTAGCCATTTTAAAGGTTGCAGTGCAGTGGTATTAAATGCATGCACTCACTGTTGTGCAGCCATCACCACTGTCCATCTTCAGGGCTCCTCACCGTCTAAAATCGACACCCTACACCTGTTAAACACTAGCTCCCCGCTCCCCCGGCCCTCCCCTGGCAACCACTGTTCTACTTTTTGTCTCTGATTTGACTCCTCTAGGTATACCTTGTACGAGTAGAATTATACAGTATTTTCCCCTTTGTGACACTGGTTTATTTCACTTACTAGAATGTCTTCGCGGTTCATCCGTGTTGGAGCATGTACCACCATCCCTTTCCTTTTTAAGGCTGAATCATATTCCATTGTATGTACGCCCTACAGATATAAAATGGCTGCCTACATTTTGTTCATTCACCTGTCGGTAGACATTCGGGTTGTTCGTACCTTTTGGGTATTGTGAATAATGCTGGGACACGGGTGTACAAAATACTTTTAAAATCCCTCTTTCAGTTCTTTTTTTATATATTCCCCAAAGTGGAATTGCTAGGTTACATGGGAATGCTCTGTTTAATTTTTTGAGGAGCCACCATGCTGTTTTCTTCTAACTGTCTTTATTTATTTATTTATTTATTTTCTTTTTCCTTTTTTTCCTTGAGATAGAGTTCCACCATGTTGGCCAGGCTGGTATTGAACTCCTGACCTCAGGTGATATCCCCGCCTCAGCCTCCCAAAGTGCTGGGATTGCAGGTGTGAGCCACCGTGCCCGGCCTCTAACTGCCTTTTAGAATGTCCCTGCTTCCTACCTCCTCCACTACCCTTTCCCAGTTTTTTTTTTTTTGTTTTGTTTTTTTTTTTTTGAGACGGAGTCTCGCTCTGTCGCCGGGGCTGGAGTGCAGTGGCCGGATCTCAGCTCACTGCAAGCTCCGCCTCCCGGGTTTACGCCATTCTCCTGCCTCAGCCTCCCGAGTAGCTGGGACTTACAGGCGCCCGCCACCTCGCCCGGCTAGTTTTTTGTATTTTTTAGTAGAGACGGGGTTTCACCGTGTTAGCCAGGATGGTCTCGATCTCCTGACCTCGTGATCCGCCCGTCTCGGCCTCCCAAAGTGCTGGGATTACAGGCTTGAGCCACCGCGCCCGGCCCCCTTTCCCAGTTTTAAACAAACCTGGCCTTACTATTTGTCATTCTTTTTTTTTTTTTTTTTTTTTGAGATGGAGTCTCACTCTGTCGCCGGGGGCTGGCAGTGAATGGCCGCAACCTCAGTCACTGCAAAGCTCCGCCTCCCAGCGTTCACGCCATTCTCCTGCCCTCAGCCCTCCCGAGTAGCTGGGACTACAGGCGCCGCCACCGGGTCGCCCGGTAGTTTTTTGTATTTTAGTAGGAGACGGGGTTCACCATGTTAGCCAGGGAATGCGTCTCCTCGATCTCCTGACCTCGTGACCGCCCGTCCTCGGCCTCCCAAAGTGCTGGGATTACAGGCTTGCGAGCACCGCGGCCTGGCTACTATTTGGTCATTCTTTCAAACACAGCTTGAGGTTGTCCTTCAGAAGGCTTCACCCCCCCTCCTCTGTCCCCTATATCTGAGTGGGGCTGTGCCAGCCGCACCACCGCCCCCCACCCCCCCGCCCAGCTCCCCAGCACCTCTAATACCCCATTAATTCCTCTGCTGTATCTTTTACCACGAAGTGTAACCATTTTTAGTTCACTTGTTTTCTTCTCTGCTCCACACAGCTCCTTGGGGCAGGCCATCTTCTCTCTGTGTCCCAGGTGCTTCGAACAGCACCAGACATGTAGGTGGTGCTCCAGGAACATTAGAACGACTGAGTGCCCAGAGCTGGACTTGTCCGCATGATACCCAGTGTATTCCTGCTGCATGGGTCTGACCTGTGCCCGGGGGAACCTGTGCGCTTCTGTGAAGCATGTGTCTCTTTCCCAAGGCTGGGGAAGATCTGTTCTATGAAATGATCTGTTCTCCCCTGGACAGGAAATGCTGGGGTATCTTCTCCTGATCATCGTTGGAGATGGGTAGGGTGCCCCAGGATGAGGAGAAGAAGGGGGATGCTGCCTACAGAGGTTCTCAAAGTGTGGTCCTTGGACTACCCACGCCAGAATCAGCAGGATTGCTTGTCAAAATGCAGATTTCCAAACCTTACCCCAGCCCTCTTAATCACAGACTTAGTGAGAGGGGGAAGGGGTTGGACAGCCACAGATTAGCAAGTTCTCCAGGTGATTTTGTGCTGACTGATGTTTGAGAACCACTGGCCCAGGTCTGGGAAGTGTTTCCCATTCTCCCGTGTTTAACCCTTGCCTCCTCCACTGTCCTCTGCAGAAGCCTCCTTCCAGCCAGTGTGCGCAGCTGCTGAATGGCTGGGGCACTCCACTTAGCTGGACAGGCCCCAAGGGCTGGGGCTGTAGCAAGAGTAGCCTTCCAGGGAGGGACATGGTGCTGCCTGCATCCATCCTGTGGGGAGGGAGCCCCTGTGCCATCTCCCCTGGACAGGAAATGCTGGGGTACCTTGCTGGGCTGCAGCCAGAGCCTTGGGAGGGCCCCAAGTGGAAAGTCTTGATTTAATTTAAAAAACAGCTGTGCTTCCCTGGGAGCTGACAGCCAGATCCCATCTGTGGCAGGAAGTCTGCTGTCTTCCAGAAGCTAGCGGGCTGCTGGGAGGCCACCTGGAGAGGTGCTGCTCTGACAGGGTGGGCTAGGCCAGAATCCCAGTGGCTGGTCCCTGGAGCTCTCACAGCCAGACTGTCGGCCTGCTGAGGAGACAGTGGGGCTGGTCAGGAGATCAGGGCAGGCACAAGGGGCCTGAGCTCCAGGCTCTGTGATGGTGGTTCTAAGCCTTTTGGGGTCCTTGGCCCCTTAGAGACCCTGAAAGCTATGTACCCCTTTCCTAGGTATGGCCACATGCTGCACTTAGAAAATTCTCAGAGGCCCCTAGATGCTCTTTGTTCTGGGATAAAAGCAATCTTAATGGGGGTATTTGGAGAGCCAGCTCCTCTACCTCTATTTTCTCGAAGGTTCTGACCTTGAAACCTGAGCAGCAGAAGCTACTGTGTGGAGTCTGGAGGTGGGGGTGGAGGGTTGACCTGGAGCTGAGCCCTGGGTGCCCATGGGAGGCAGCATAAAAGGACAAGAACTGCAGTTGTCAAATGGGGATGGGCTGCTATAGGCAGCCCATTTGAATACCAGGGAAGTTCATACTTGAGTGACCTCTACCCTCCTCCCAGGGCACAGGGAAGGCTAGAAAGGAGTTCAGGGCCTTTGCATGTACTATTCCTTCTGCCTTGATCATCATTCCTTGCTTTCTTTGCCTGGCTGCAAAGACTCAGACCTTTCTGACCAATCCTCAGTTCCTCCTTCCTCTTCCTCCTCCTCTTTTGAAGAGCATGGATCTTTCTTTGTATATGTTCATTGTATATATTTATTTGTGTTTCTCTGTTTAAGGTCTGTCTCTCCTACTGGACTATAATTACATAAAGGCAAGAAACTGTTTTGTTCACCCCCCTATGCCTAGCACCCAGCCAAATCCCTGGCATGCAGTAGGGGCTTGATAAATAAATGTTGAGTGGATGCAAGCAGGTTTGGACCTGAGAAGCGGAAGAAAGAAGAGGCAGGGTAGATTTGCCTCCATTCCCTGCCAGGGTGACATTCTCCAGCCCCTGAGCGGCGTGTGAGCGCAGACACACATGCACACATGCACACGCTCCTGCCTAGCTAAGCTGTGCCTTGGATGAGGGTGTAGTGATAGTAGCTCTGGCCCCTGGCTCATAGCATCTCACCTTCCTTTTCCTCCCTCTTGATCCAAACAGGTGAACGCTTGGCCAAGCCAGAGCGAGGCAAGATGAGGGTGCACAAGATCTCCAACGTCAACAAGGCCCTGGATTTCATAGCCAGCAAAGGTGTCAAACTGGTGTCCATCGGAGCTGAAGGTGAGTAAGGCCTGCCTCTGGTGGCCCCAAGGAGTCTGATTTTCTTTGTCTCCCCTGGTTCTCTTGGCCTTTTTTGAGCTGCCTCCTGGGCCCTGCATCACTTGGGGGCATTGGGCAGTGGGTCCCCAACACCTCCATCTGATCGCCTGTGGGTGCTTCGTATTGCAACACTTTTCTAGTCTCAGCCCCGCCCAAAACCAAGGACTCAGACCCCTGTTCCCGTGCCTGCACCCGCTTAGCCACGTCCTTGCTCTGTGGAGTCCTATGTGTGTGTGGCATGCCACCTCCCCTATCCACAGGCCTGACTGCACAGCATTGCCTGGAGCAGAGGATTTGTGTGTGGGCTGGAAAGGGTGTGCAGACACAGGCTGGTAGAGGCCGGAGGCTGCCCCGAGACTCCCCCGGGGTCCTGGCAAGACTGAAGTCTGTAGGAACATTTTTAATAGCATTTCCCTACAGTGTAGCTTCCTAACTCTTTCACTTTTACTTAGAAACACTTCCCAAAAAAGCTATTACTAGGATGTCCTTAATGATTGAAAGAAGATAGTGTAATTTCTTGTGTGCATTGTGGTGGCTCTGAAAAATTAAGAGTTGGTCGTTTAGAGCAGGCAGAAGATATTCTATCCAGGCCCCTTCAGTCCTGTGACCATGGATTTATCAAGTATTTATGGGGCACCTGCTGCGTGAGGTCAGAGACCTGAAAACGAATGAATCTCACTCATTCGAGACACACCCTGGCTGTGAGAGTGGATTGCTCACTCTGTGGCATGTACTTAATCCTCCAACAACCCTATGAGGTAGCGCTCATAATTAATTCTCCCAATTTTGCCATAAGAAAACAGATGCTTGAAGAGATTGTTACTTCCTTAAGGTTCTGCCGTCAATAAATGGCAAAGCCGGAACTCAAACGCAGGTCTTTGTGACACCAGAAAAATGCCCTCAGAGAGTGGCCTTTCCTTGGAGGGGGCAGGGGTCTTGCTCCTGGTAGGTCCATAGGGGCAGATCTCTTCTCTGGTTGAGGCTTACAGTCCCCTCTCTTCTAGAAATGGAGGGATATTTTGTTGATACATCAAATGGAGAACTTTAACACAGGCTCAGCAAACTGTAGTGCATGGGGTCAAGTCCAGCTGACTCGGATTTTTGGAAATATTGGAACACAGCACACCCGTGTTAATGTATCATCAGTGGCTTTTGTGCTTCAATGGCAGTGTTGAGCAGTTGCTACAGAGATTATATGGACCACAGAGCCAGAAACATTTGTTATCAGGCCTTCTACAGAAAAAATTTGCTCACCTCTGGCCTTATCTGGACTTCAGGCCAGTGCCCAAGGTGGTCACGGGAGGTGCCTTATGGATTCCAGCATCTCCCCCACCAGCTATGAGCTTCCCAAAGGCAGAAAGCATGGTTTCTACATCCTGTGGCCCCAGCTCCTAGCAGCATGATGCACACAGTAGGTGCTCAATAAATGTTCAAAGGATTGACATATAGCGGTATACTCTGCTTTGTGATTAGGAAGATGTTCTCCGCCTTATAAGAAAAGAACAGTTTGTTTTATTAGGGAGCAATTCAAGACTTGGCAGAAAAAGTTATAACTAAGCAGGCGTGGGAGGCCAAAGACAGTCACCCAGGTGGTTGGTGCAGGCTCAGATGCCCCCGGGGCAGGGGAGTGTAGAGAATTTGTGAAGTGGTTCAGGGGTCAGTGGCAGGGGTGGGTAGGGGCTGTGGTGAGCTGCAGAATCATGTCCTAAGCGGGGTGGGCACCTTGTGGATGTAAGAAATTGCCGCCGTGGGGCTCCAGTGCTGCTAGATCTTCCGGTTTTTCAAAAGAAGCCAGAAATCCAGATTTTTTGAAAAGAAAAATTTGGCAACTAAATTTTAAAAAACAACTTGTTTTTTCTTTAAAGCCTCTACCAAAGCAGGGGAGGAGGGCAGGGAAGGGGAAGGTGGAAGAGAGTAGCACTCACCGAGTACCAGCTCTGTGTTGCCAGACAGGATGCTCTACAGGGGCCATCTCCTGCTGCCGTCACGATGGACTCGTAGGATGGGTATCACCAGCCACGTTTTACAGTTAAGGAAACTGAGGCTCAGAAAAGTTGCTAGAGTGGAAGAGTGTCGTCAGTTGAGCCCAGACTCTGAGCCAGACTGCTTCTATGTGGCAGATCCAGGGTTAAACCCAGGGTTAGGCTCCAGAGCTGAGGCCTCCCTCTTCCTGTCAGCGCTGCCTCCCCGGGTCGGGTCCCAGGACAGAACTTTCACATGGAATTCTCTTCAGCAATCAGATGGCAGATCAAGCCTGCCCCTGCCGTGCTGGCCTCAGGGGTGAGGAGTGAGAGGAACACTGGCGTGAACTCTTATCTCACTGCCGCTGCTGTGCTGGGAAGGTGATTCACCTGGCGGCCTCGGTTTTCCCTTTTCCTTTGACACAGGCCTAGCTTCTCTCAATATTTTGAAAAGGCTCCTTTATTTTTTGTTTTTTAAGGCAGGGTCTCACTTTGTCACCCAGACTAGAGTGCGATGGCGCGATCTTGACTAACTGCAACCTCCGCCTCCCAGGCTCAAGTGATTCTTCTGCTTCAGCCTCCCAAGTAGCTGGGATTACAGGTTCGCGCCACCATGCCTGGCTAATTTTTGTATTTTTAGTACAGATGGGGTTTCACCATGTTGGCCAGGCTGGTCTTGAACTCCTGACCTCAAATGATCCGCCTGCCTCAGCCTCCCAAAGTCCTGGGATTACAGGCATGAGCCCCTGCGCCCAGCCAAAAAGCCTCCTTTAAAATGAGATATTCTTTACCTTCTCCCTGCCCTGAGGAGCCAATGTTTTCAGCTGCGGCTTCCAGGTCTGAAATCATCCACTCCCATCAGGCTGAGCACTAGGATCATGCCACAGTGGCCGCTCTGCTAAACCAGGAAACTAGATGAGGCAGCAAATGGCATTTTGTGGGCTTTTAAAAGTGAAATGGAGTTTATTGATGTAGATTATAAATAAAAGGTGACAGGCAGATCGCCTGGAATGAGCTCTCCTGGAAGGGGGGCGGGGGAACATTGCAGGTTGTCCATCCTGGGCTGCTGAAGGCTGTGACTGTGGAGACCAGGCCCAGCAGGGACACCCCTCAGCCCCCCACCAAAGTCTTTGAAGGATTATCATGCAGTGTAAGGACTAGGACCTCTGGCTGACTCCGAAGGGCAGAACCAGACCCAGAATTGGTACTCTGTGGGTAGGTGGACTCTGGATAACAGGAAGAGCCTTGGGAAATGGAACCGGGGCTCTGGGAGGGTCATGAGTGTCGTGTCCCTGAAGGTGTGCACATGGAGGCTGGAGACAAGGAACTTCCACACATCAGGGAGAGGTTGGAGCACATCCTTAAGGTCTCCCTTATGATACTTGGTTCTAGAATGCCTAGACTTCATGGAACTGGGACTTGGCCTGGGTGAGTGGTTGGAATGTAGTTAACCAGGGGAAAGAACTCAAAAAGAATTTTGTATTTGAAGGTCTCTGGGCAGGTAGAGCCTGAGGGTTTGGGTGCTGTGAGCGTGGAGGTGGTCTCAGTGAGGTAGCATGTGTCTTTAGGATGGAAGGGGCCATGGGTGCCCTACCACAGCATTGGTCTGGGAGGTGGTGGCCCCTGGGGTTCTAGTTTCTGTCACATGGAATTTCTGCAGCATTCATTCTGCCATCTGAATACTGAACAGATAACAGTGTCTCTGGAGGGAGAAGGAGGGAGAAACAGGTTCCCAGTAAGCAGGGGATGCGAGCAGCTTCATAGCTCGCCGTAGACCAGGAAGGGCAGACGCTGTTAATCTGTCATCAAGATTTTTCCCACGAAGCCCAGTTGTGACCTTGGGACCCTCCCTTTGGGCCCAACCTTCCAAGCAGTCCCTGTCACAAAGCTGCTTGCGAGATGCGGCATCCCTGCTGCAAGTGTTGAGAAGCCGGAGGCCTGGAATACAGGACCTGCCATGCCAGGGAAGGGGAAGGAGAGTGCATGGGATGGGAGTCAGGTGGGAACTGGGGCTGGGCATACATGGGCTGCTAATTAAGCACACTCTACTCTCTGTGCTTGTGCTTGGCACCTCTGTTTTCTGGAGTGAAACTATGCCTTTGGTGTAAATGAGAATTCAGTAAGCAAAATTCTCTGGGGAGTTTCTGGGGAAGGAGAAGAGGATAAGTAGGCAAGACCCAAGAAAGAAGCCACTTGCCTCTCTCTCAGTCCCTCCAGAAAGGCTCCAAGATGGCAGATCTGCAGGCACTGAGGTCAGGGCCAGCGGGAGTCCCTGAAGTTTGGCCGTGACAGAGTGGGGCAGCATGTGGGGGACCAGGGGAGGGCTAGCATTGCAGTCCCACTCCTAGGAAGGCCAAACCATAGGACTACCGCCAGAGCTTTTTTCTAGGCTTAAAAATTTTTTCCCTTATATTTTAAACACTGTTTATGAAATTTTTTACCTGCTTTTCCTGTTTCCCATGTTGAATAATTTTTCTAAGTTATTAAGCACTCATGATATAATCGTTAATGGTTGCATTCATTGTCTTTTTTGTTTTGTTTTGTTTTTGCGACGAGTCTTGCTCTGTTGCTCAGGCTAGAGTGCAGTGGCACGCTCAGCTCACTGCAACCTCCCCATCCCGGATTCAAGTGATTCTTCTGCCTCAGCCCCATGAGTAGCTGGGATTACAGGCACGTGCCACCACATCTGCCTAATTTCTGTTTTAGTAGAGACAGGGTTTCACCATGTTGGCCAGGCTGGTCTTGAACTCCTGACCTCAAGTGATCTGTCCCACCTTGGCCTCCCAAAGTGTTGGGATTACAGGTGTGAGCCACTGCGCCTGGCCTCATCATCTGTTTGTTGTACTTCATCCCAGGCCTGGGCCCTGCCCTGGAAGAGACTGAGGCCCATTGTGTTCTCAGGGGGCCCAGGCCTGTGTTAGCTCTGCCCATTCCCCCACTTGTGGTTAGTGTTTGTTCACTCATTCATTCACTCAGCAGATGCTGATGGGGGCTTTCCCTGTGCCAGGCTTCATACTGGACTCTAAGCAATGATGCAAAATAGGAAGTATTCTTACCCTCATGGGGCTTACGTTCTAGAGGGGAAAGAGAAAATATGCATGTACACCTACCAGATGGAGAAAACCAAAGCAGGGAGGAACTTGGGTGGTCAAGGGAGGTGTCCATGAGAAGGGGGTATGTGAGTGAAACTGGCAGGAGGTAGGGACAAGCCATGTAGGTATCTAGGGAGGGGGAGCTGCAGGGGGGCCTGAGCAGGGGGGGAGGGGAAGAAAGAGCAGGGGGAAGAAGGGGAACCAGAGGCCCAGGCAGCCAGACCACAAGGGCCTTGCTGGCCACTGGCTTTGACTCTCAGGGAGGTGGGAAGCTGTGGAGGTTTTAGCAGAGGGCGATATGGGGTCTGGGGATTTACTTGGTCATTCTGTGTACTGTGTACATTTGCGAGGTTTCTAGTACGGGGCTGTGGTAAATGGCCTTGCAGCAAGTGCATTCATACAGGAACCTTACTCTGCATTTCCTTTCATTGGCTAGGGATAGATTCCTGGAGATAGAATTTTATTGCCAAAAAGTTGAGCAACTTTAAGATGCCTACTCCTTGTGGCCAAATTATTTCCCAGATTAATTGATTAATTTTCCAGAAATTATTATTATTGTTTTTAAACCAATTTACACTTCTAATGTGGTAGCCTTGCTGACATCAAGGCATGTGGTTTTCAGCTTTGGGGTTTTTTTTTGTTTTGTTTTGTTTTAAGAGACAGGGTCTTGACTTGCCATGCAGGTTGGAGTGCAGTGGTGCTGTCACAGCTCACTGCAGCCTTGAGCTCCTGGGCTCAACCCCAGTCCTCCTGCCTCAGCCTCCCAAGAAGCTAGGACTACAGGTGTGCACCACTGCACCTGCCTAATTTTTTCATTTTTTTGTAGAGACAAGATCTCCTATGTTGCCCAGGCTGGTCTTGAACTCCTGGACTTAAGCGATCTTCCTACCTTGGCCTCCCAAAGTGCTAGGATTACAGGCATGAGCTACTTCACCCAGCCTAACTTTGTTTTTTAAGTTTGCTAATTTAATAGCATGGGAAGATTATCTTATTTCTTTGATTATAAGTGAGATTGAACATTCTTATGAATTGATTATTTGTATTTCATGTTTTATGATTTTTTGTCTTTTGCCTATTTATTGAGAGTTTAGTATTTTTTGTTTTTTCAATTTAGATGAACTCTTTAAACCATTAGAAATCACAAATGAAAGTGCTTTTAAAAAAAATATCAAAGCTTTATGAGCCGATTCCTTTACTTTTTTGTTTTATCTTATTTTTTTTGAGAGAGGGTCTCACTTTGTTGCCCAGGGTGGAGTACAGTAGCACGATCACAGCTCACTGCAGCCTCTGCCTTGGCTCAAGCAATCCTCCCACTTAAGTCTGAATAGCTGGGACTACAGGCACTACCATGCCTATTTAATTTTTGTATTTTTGTAGAGATGGGGTTTTGTCATGTTGCCCAGGCTGGTCTTGAACACCTGGGTTCAAGCAATCCATCTGTCTTGGCCTCCCAAAGTGTTGGGAGTACAGACTTGAGCCACTGCCAGGTCTATGAGCTGATTCTTAACGAGTAGTTCTGCCTCCCCACGATGTGGACTGCAGAATGCTGGCTGGCTGTGTTGCTTAGTAGCAAAAGGGGTTGCATGCTGCTACAGCTCTCTGTTTCTCCCCAACCCAAGTGCTTGGATGTGGGACTGTGCTCCGCTGGTGGCTGGGGCTGTGGGAGGGGCATTTTTACTTCCCTGTTTGCAAGAAGGGTTACATCCTATTCCATGTCCAAAGTGGACACTTCTTCCTTTGCTCAGCATCCCATGCAGACTCAGTGGGTTACCTGCTCCCCTGGGAGGTGGCTGTGGCCAAGCACTGCTCCATGGACTACACCCTGCTGGTCATGCAGCAGCATACGGTTTTGCCCTCACTTTCGGGAAAGGGGCTAAGATGTCAGTATACTGTCCTTAATGGAAATCCACTCTTGTTTCAGGGGTTTGTGGGATGCAAATCCTAGTAGGGTCAGGACTCCCTGGAAATTGATCCTTCTCATGGTTCTGTTGGGTCTCCCCTAAAATTAATGTTGTAGGTAGGAAAAAATAAGATATTCTTTGGGTGCCTTACTCTTGACTGAGCGTATTTTACCATGGGCCAGATTACTATCTCCTGATCTGGAAGCAGGTGATGAGGGGGTGTGGAATGTACATTTGAGTATCACTTGTTCAACCACAAGACCATAAATTGCTCCATGTATTGGGCTCCTTAAAATAGGGCTTATTTATGTTGTGTTCCCTGCCATTAGGCCTGGTACAGAAAAAAAGAGAAAATCTACTTCATAGAACTTCTAGATTCTAAAACTCTAGAAGGTGCTGCTTACACTAAATATAGTGGGTTATCTGTTAGCTGTGATCTTGAAGCTGTTGTTTGATTTATTTATTTATTTATTTATTTATTTTTTATTTTTATTTTTATTTTTTTTATTTTTTGAGACGGAGTCTCGCTCTGTCGCCTGGGCTGGAGTGCAGTGGCCAGTTCTCAGCTCACTGCAAGCTCCGCCTCCCGGGTTTATGCCATTCTCCTGCCTCAGCCTCCGAGTAGCTGGGACTACAGGCGCCTGCCACCTCGCCCGGCTAGTTTTTTTTTTTTGTATTTTTTAGTAGAGACAGGGTTTCACCGTGTTAGCCAGGATGGTCTTGATCTCCTGACCTCGTGATCTGCCCGTCTCGGCCTCCCAAAGTGCTGGGATTACAGGCTTGAGCCACCGCGCCCGGCTGATTTTTTTTTTTAAATCTGTTTTAATACCCAAACTAATGGCATTGTGAGGTTGAGTCAGTGGATGGTTCAAAATGGCAATTTACAAAACTTTAAGTTTGTGACTTTCTCTTGATTCCACTGGTTTTTCCACATGTGGGTGGCTATTTTGAGAGCTGTGATTGCCCAGACAGCCCCAGCTCACAGAATTGCCAGAACATTTGTGATTGTTTAGAAATCCTCTCCTCTTCCTCATCAACTGGGAACACAGATCAGGATTTCAAATGCCCCCTTCTGTGTGGCCTTCCCTGATGTACCCACTGTCTCCAATTAGGATTGATTACACTTTTTTTTGGTGCCCTAAATAGACTTCTCTTCCAGCACCTGTCACAGTTTATGCATTAACTTTAAGAAACATCCAGGCCAGACATGGTAGCTCATGCCTGTAATTCCAGCACTTTGGAAGGCTAAGGTGGGAGGATCATTTGAACCCAGGAGTTTGAGACCAGCCTGGGCAATATTGTAAGACCCTGTCTCTACAAAAAATGAAAAAATTAGCCGAGTATGATGGCCTATCTGTAGTCCCAGCTACCCAAGAAGCTGAGATGGGAGGATTGCTTGAGCCCAGGATTTGGAGGCTGCAGTGAGCCATGATTGCACCACTGCAGTCTAGCTTGGGTGACAGAGTGAAAACCCTGTCTCAAAAACAAACAAGCAAAAATCCGGTTTCCCTCTAGAAGTAGAGCTCTGGAGTCTGATTCCTAGTGTGGGGCATGGAGTGCTGTGGGTGCTGAGGGAGTGTTAATTCTGTCCCCGCCGAGACCCTTTCTGATGCGTGGTGCTGCTGTTTCTGTAGAAATCGTGGATGGGAATGTGAAGATGACCCTGGGCATGATCTGGACCATCATCCTGCGCTTTGCCATCCAGGACATCTCCGTGGAAGGTGGGTTTCCGCTTTGTTCCATCCTGCCATCACCACCCCATCTCCCTCCCTGGGCTTAGCCTGGAGAACTCCCGCACCCAGGGCAATGGACGTTCATCAGGGGCCGTGTCCTAGGCTTCTTGCTCATTTATTGGGCATCAGCCCTCTCTTCCAGTCAATGTAGAAAAAAGAACTATTTGCCATTCTGATTCTCATAGGCGTGTTGGCCCCAGGGAAACTCCCCACTTTGGGAAAGCCCAAGGCTGCCACCTGGGCTGCCCAAGGCTGCCACCTGGGAAAACCCACCTGGCTCTTGGGTCGTTCATCTGAAAGGGTGGGGAAAGTGCCAGGAGGGTCGCTAACCCCGTCCTCTACTCTGCTCCCCTAGCACCCTCTAGTGGCCACTTCACAGATCTACAAGGGCTGTCGTGGTCTGGAGAAGTGATCTCTACATTTGGTTCCATACTCGGGCAGTTTTTGAGCTTTATGTCTGCTATGCATGTATTTATCTTGCATAATATTTGTGTATTGCTGTGCATATGATAAAACACACATACTGAAACAAACTTTTACAAGATGAGATGGAGATAATATTTTTAAAATGTTTTAATGGCATAGACATAAACATTTTTAATCAAAGGAATTTCTTAAAAAAACAACGTGGATTCAATTCAGTTGCTTTGTGATGGAGATGTTGGTTTATACAGCAATGCAGGGGTCCCAGTTCGGTTTATGGGTACTTGGTATTTAGGGTTGAAGTGGTTGGAAAGAGGGTCATAGTAGTCACCTGGGGTGTGGTTCTTGTTAATGACAGTGGATGTAAATCTATTTCTCAAATAGCATTCTTGATGATTTTGATTCTTTTGGGTGGACTTCCTGTCAGCTCTGAAGTCATCATTGTGTTACTCTTGTGATTTAGCTGACAAAGAGCTTAAGCTAAGTAGAAGCACTAGCTTTGCCAATTTTTAAATTGTCTGCTTTTGCTTAGGTGGTTATGGTCTTTGTAGGAACCCTTGAATGTCATTTTAAAGTCCATTTTGTGCATTGAAAATAAATGAGATCACTCATGAACCCAGTCCACTGAGTACCTTAACCTTCAATTCACAGGCATGAACACAGGAGTATATTAGTCAGTTTTCACGCTGCTGGTAAAGACATACCCGAGACTGGGTAATATATAAAGAAAAAGAGGTGTAATGAACTCACAGTTCCACATGGCTGGGGAGGCCTCACAATCATGGTGGAAGGCAAGGAAGAGCAAAGGGACCTTTTACATGGCAGCGGGCAGAGAATGAGAGCCAAGTGAAAGAGGTTTCCCCTTAGAAAACCATCAGATCTCGTGAGACTTATTCACGACCACGAGAACAGTATGGGAGGAACCACGCCCACGACTCAATGATCTCCCACTGGGTCCCTCCCACAACACATGGGAATTATGGGAGCTACAATTCAAGATGAGATTTGGGTGGGGACACAGCCAAAGCATATTGGGGGGTAGTGTGGTTTACAGTCTTTCTTCTGTGCTGGGAGCTCCATGAGCCCCCTCAGTTGCCTGCCTAACCTCACAGACACGTGGTTCCTTCACACACAGAGGGCAGCGGTATTGAAGTAAATATAGGGAGACCTTATTTTTTATTTATTTTTTATTTTTTAGATTAAAAACAAAATCTGTCTAGGAGTCCTAATGCTTTCTTCTCACTCAGCTGTGTGCACCCTCAGGCTGTGGGATCCCCTGTCTGGAGACCCCTGGATGTGTAGATTTCTCAGATTGATCAAACCTTCCTCCTCAACCTGATAGAGGTTGCTGACTTATTTTGTATCATTACCATTTTTCTTTTTTTTTTTTTTTTTTTTTTGGAGACGGAGTCTCCCTCTGTCGCCCAGGGCTGGAGCTGCAGTGGCCGGATCTCAGCCTCACTGCAAGCTCCGCCCCCTGGGTTTACGCCATTCTCCGGCCTCAGCCTCCGGAGTAGCTGGGACTACAGGCGCCCGCCCACCTCGCCGACTCGTTTTTTGCTATTTTTAGTAGAGACGGGGTTTCACCGTGTTTAGCCAGGATGGTCTTGATCTCCTGACCTTCGTGATCTGCCTGTCTCGCGCCTCCCAAAGTGCTGGATTTACAGGCTTGAGCCACCGCGCCCGCGCCTACCATTTCTTTGAATAAAAGGAGTAGGGGAGATAATTCTTGAAGTTGGAAAAACTGTTGTCTCAGAATTTATATGTATAGCACAACTAGCTCTGAAAAGCTTCCCAGCTTGCTTTTTCTGTTTCTCAAATAACTTCTCAAACTTTGTCAAGGGAATAGACTTGATGGCCAGGGCTCCTCCTTCAGCCCTCTGAAGGAGGGTTGGCATCAAGGGGTCACAGTGGGGCCTCCATCAGCTGGCATCCCTTCCTCCACCGAGTCAGCCCTCTGACCTCGCTGCCCGTCCCCTTCCCCACAGAGACTTCAGCCAAGGAAGGGCTGCTCCTGTGGTGTCAGAGAAAGACGGCCCCTTACAAAAACGTCAACATCCAGAACTTCCACATAAGGTGAGTGCTGGGGGCTGAGGGGCCTCGCAGAACCAGGCTGCCTCCCCCGGGAGCTCCCAGACCCCCCCTTGACTGGGTCAGTCTCAGCTTTAGAACAAAGTGGAGACTATTGGTGGAAGAAGTAGCTTTCCTTAGGAAGGGGGTGCCACCATCCCTCTGAATCCCCCCGTCTCTCTCCCTGCAGTGTCTTAGGGCTGCTGCCTGATATAACTTTGGTTGATGCTTTTGCTACTGGGAGCGTCCCCAAGGAAAATGTCCAGGAAGTCCCAGCCCAGGGCTCTGGAACAGCAGACTAGGGCCGTGGGCCTTGGTTGGGGGTAGGGCTGGATATGGCAGGTTTATCTCAACCTGCCAACCCTGCCACAAAGTCTTGACCCCAGTGCCTGGGATTGTGGCAGGAACAAATGTCCCTTCCCATCCTGTCTTCTAACATCTGCCCCAGAAAGCTCTGTGTTCATCTCTCTGGAGTCCAGGAGGCCCCTGCTTTGCCCTGGTTAGTGCTTGGCTTCCCGTTTGTTCAGCCTCATTTACCAGCCTACCCCTTCTTCTCTCTCCCCGGGCAGTTGGAAGGATGGCCTCGGTTTCTGTGCCTTGATCCACCGACACCGGCCTGAGCTGATTGACTACGGGAAGCTGCGGAAGGTATGTGTGCCCACCTGACCTCCCACTTTGGGTCCCTGGCAGGTGGGGTAGGAAAAGAGCAGGACTAGGACCCTTTCTGTGACAGTCCATGGTCCAACCTGAGCGGGGTTGGCCTCTTAGAATAGCCAGACAGAGCTCCAACTGAAAGTGAAGAGAAAAACACCTTCCCTGTTAGGGCAACTTCATTAGCCTTGTGCGTGGTGTGTGTGTTCTTGCACACGTACACATCCCACCAGGAAAAATATCACAGCTGTGGCAGCAGCTTTGTCAGGGATGGAATGGTACATAACGTTTCTCCTTTCTGTTTTTCCGGGACTTGTAAAGAGGAGACACATATTCTAAGAGACAGTTCATCCCCGCCTTGTCCTTGACTTCCTGTGCAGTCCTGGGCAGCTTATCCTATCCATGGATTTGGTTTCCTTTATTGCTGAAGTTTGGCTGGGGGATTTTCTTTTGGTTTCACTCCCGCCTTCAGCATGAAGCTGCAGTGATTTTTGTTGAGTAGATGTGTGGAGTGGGGACAGATGTGGGAGTGGGAGCTGTGTTTCTAGCCTCATGGTGGTTCTCAGTGTCTGAGCTGGTTGGATGACACTGCCCTGGACCTTGGAGAAACCTGTCCTGGACCCTCTGACCACACTCTCCAGGTTTCCTCCTGGACCCTCTGACCATACTCTGCAAGTTCCCTCCTGGACCCTCTAAACACACTCTCCAGGTTCCCTCCTGGACCCTCTGACCATACTCTCCAAGTTCCCTCTTGGTCCATCTTGGTGCCAAGAGGCCGCAATGGCATGGCCATCCCGGGAAAGGCCCTTCCCAAGCCCCCAGTTGGTGACCTGGAGTTGGGGTTGGAATGTCGCCTATCTGTGCTCAAATCTCTTGGCAAGGGAGGCTTCAAGGAGCGGCTGGACTTGTGTGTCTCTACTTCACCTTGACGCTGGAGAACACAGTGTTCAGTGTAGCTCTTGTCTTGCCTGGGCCTCCAGGAAGGGCGTCTTGCTTCTCAGTGGCCAGAAGAGGTCTAGTATTGCTGGGGCAGGAGCTGCTGTGCAACTCGTGGTGGTGGCAGGTCCTTTGCTGCGGGCGGGTGGATAGCAAGCTGCCAAAAAGGATCTTGAGGGAGGGAAGGAGCAGATTCCTACTTGCTTCCCTGTACTGCGCCGCGCCTCCGCCAGCCCCACACACACTGCCCCGTCACCTGAAGCTTGGGGCTGAGGCCTCTGTCCACTGGGAGGGCCCATCTGCTGAAGGAGAGGAGCCACAGCAGGGGCCAGCCCTTCCCCAGCTAACCTCCTGGGGGCAGAGGATCCTTGGCCTACTTCCTCAGCTGCTTTGCAAGGAAAAAAAAAAAAGAGAAACTTCCTGTCCTGCTGGGAAGCTGTGTGGCCAAATCAAACGTGGCCAAGGGGGTATATCCTAGAGGTGGCAGTTTTCTCTTTTGAAGGCATCATCACCACTTCCTATTCAGCTGATGGGCTTTGGTGACAGGTGTGCACGTATCTCTGTCCCCGCTTGAGTATGCTGGGGTGTCAGTGGCCAGTTCATCCACAGCTGTTGGACATCCCCACATAAAGGGGTCTGTGCTGACCGTGGCTCTGGAGCCCCCTCCCTTACTCTGAAGAATTTGGAAGCATCAGCCATTTGGGAGGTGAAAGTCCAGGGGTTCGTTCTGATACCCAGTTAGCGCCCTCCCACACACTATCCCTCTCTGTCTTTTTATTTATCTCTGCCAATTTCTCCCTGTTTTGCTGTCTCTGTCTCCCCTTCTGTTTTTATTTATTTATTTATTTGTTTGTTTC
>NW_016806895.1:2129130-2146189 GCF_001698545.2 Rhinopithecus bieti | reverse complement strand
TTTATTTATTTATTTATTTATTTATTTATTTATTTTTTGAGACGGAGTTTCACTATTGTTGCCCAGGCTGGAGTACAATGGCGTGATCTCTACTCACTGCAACCTCTGCCTCCCGGGTTCAGGTGATTCTCCTGCTTCAGCCTCCTGAGTAGCTGGGATTACAGGCGCGCACCACCATGCCCAGCTAATTTTGTATTTTGAATAGAGATGGGGTTTCGCCATGTTGGTCAGGCTGGTCTCGAACTCATGACCTCAGGTGATCCACCCGTCTTGGCCTCCCAAAGTGCTGGGATTATAGGTGTGAGCCACCATGCCCAGCCTTTTTTTTTTTTTTTTTTTTTTGAGACATAGTCTTGCTGTGTTGCCCAGGCAAGAGTGCAATGGTGGAATCTCAGCTCACTGCAACCTCTGCCTCCCAGGTTCCAGCGATTCTCCTGCCTCAGCCTCCCGAGTAGCTAGGATTACAGGCACCCACCACCATGCCCAGCTAATTTTGTATTTTAGTAGAGATGGGGTTTCACCATGTTGGCCGGCTGGTCTCGAACTCCTGACCTCAGGTGATCTGCCTGCCTTGGGCTCCCAAAGTGTTGAGATTACAGGTGTGAGCCACCGCGCCTGGCCCCCTTCTGTTTTTTAATTGTAATTTTTTTGTAGAGATGAAGTTCCACTGTATTGCCCAGGCTGATCTTGAACTTCTGGTCTCAGTGTGAGCCTCCTGCCTCAGCCTCCCAAGTAGCTGGGATTACAGTCACAGCCACCACACCTGGCTTCCACTCTTTTTTTTTTTTGGAGATGGAGTCTCACTCTGTCGCCCAGGTTGGAGTGCAGTGGCGCAATCTCGGCTCACTGCAAGCTCGGCCTCACGGGTTTATGCCATTGTCCTGCCTCAGCCTCCCGAGTAGCTGGGACTACAGGGGCCCACCACCACGCCTGGCTAATTTTTTCTGTTTTTTAGTAGAGACGGGGTTTCACTGTGTTAGCCAGGATGGTCTCGATCTCCTGACATCGTGATCCACCCGCCTCGGCCTCCCAAAGTGCTGGGATTACAGGCGTGAGCCACCGAGCCCGGCCTGCTTCCACTCTTTTTAATTCAGTATCATCATCAGTAATATCCAGCCCAAATCCTAGCACACATCTGGGCCCAGCGAACCAGGAACACCCTTCCAGAGAACAAGGAGGTTGCAAGACCAGCTGGTGCTGAGGAATAGGGAGAGAGGGCTGAGGGGCTCCGACTGGGAGGCTCTTCCTTCCTGCAGCAGCCATGGGTGGGCATGGGGCCCTGGGGGCCCTGGGACTCACGTGGGGTGGGTGTGTGTGTACCTGGACCTGAGCACTGGCAGCTGCTGCTCAAGGCCCTGGATGGGAATGACCTGGACTACTCGGCAGTGTTCACCCTCCTGGCTGCTGTTGGAGACTTTCCCAGAAGGACCCCACCTTCTCTGTTTAGAACAATTTCCTCCTGAAAACATCCTGGATGATGTATTTATCTTTTTCTTACCCTATACTTCTCCCTTTAGCAAACAGGGAAACTGAGTCCTGGGCCGACACAACCAGCTTGCTCTAGGTTAGTCTGGGGAACCAAGAATGGAGAAGGGCCCAGCCAGAAACTCTTCCACTAAGGTTTTTTACCCCTGCATTAAAAACTTATAAAACAGCTTGTGGTAAAATATACAAAACAAAATTTACCACTTTAAACATTTTTAAATATACTTACTGTTCAGGGGTATTCCATATACTCACATTATTGTACAACTGTTCCTACCATCCATCTCTAGAACTCTTTTCTTGCAAAACTGAGTCTGTACCCACTAAACGGTAATCCCCCTTCCTTTCCTGCCCCCAGCCTCTGGCTGCTACCATTTTGCTTTCTGTCTGGGAACCTCATAAAAGTGAAGCCATATGGTGTTTGTCTTTTTTTTTTTTTTTTTTGAGGCGAGGTTTTACTCTGTTGCCCAGGCTGGAGTGCAGTGGCGCGATCTTGGCTCATTGCAACCTCTGCCTCCCAGGTTCAAGCAATTCTGCCTCAGCCTCCCTAGTAGCCGGGATGCACCACCACACCCAGCTAATTTTTCTATTTTTAGCAGGTGTTTTGTATTTAATTGCAGGTGTCATCATGTTGGCCAGGCTAGTCATGACCTCCTGACCTCAAACGATCCACCTGCCTCAGCCTCCCAAAGTACTGGGATTACAGGCATGAGCCAGTGCGCCCAGCCTGTGTCCTTTGTGTCTGGCTTATTTCACTTAGCATAACATTCTCAAAGTTCATCCATGTTGCAGTGTATGTCAGAATTTCCCTCCTTGCTAAGGCTGAATAATATTCCGTTGGGCTTGTGCCCACGTTCTGCTTATCTGTTCATCCATCTATGGGGACTGGGGTTGCTTCTACCTCCTGGTTACTGTGAATAATGCTGCTGTGGACAATGGAGGTATAAAAGTCTCTTTGAGAACCTGCTTTCAATTCTTTTGAGTATCTCCCCACAAGTGGAATTGTGGGACCATGTAATCCCATGTTTAATTTTTTGAGGAGCCACCATCCTGTTCTTACAGCAGCTGTACCATTTGACGTTCCACCTACGTTTATGTTGCATTCATCGCGCAAGGATTACAGCTTCTCAACATCCTTGCCAATCCCTGCTAAGTGTTCTTGAGAAGGTAGCAGAAGCCAGAAGAGTCCAAAGCTGTGGCTATTTAAAGGAGCCTCCAAATTTCATGGAATGTGAGCACCAGAGGGGTCCTGCTCCGAATCTTGACTAGTCTAGAGTTTAGAGCTCCCTACTCCAACTCTTGAGTTATGGGTGGAAAAGCTAAGGTCAGGTTATCTACCCACGAGTCCCACTGGTGGGAGGCAGAGCTGAAACCAGAAGCCAGGATGGATGGTGAATAGGCCAGTGCCCTGCTCCTAGCACACATTTCTTAGGAACTCCTTCCTACTCCCGACTCAGGCTGCAGACTACTTCGCCCCATTTCCCTGACAATCTGAAGCTTGAAGGGGGAAAGAGAATGCTTTAAACCTCCAACCAGTGAGCCCCAGTGGTGAGACCAGCCTTCCACATCTGGAACTGTCCCCTGAGGATCGAGCTGGGGCTGGGAGAAAGTTGCTCTGCTCCCCAGTTTGGGTGGCCACCCAATTGGGAGTAGCCAGTGACTTGCTGTGGCTCTCACTTTATCATCCCTTCCTCCTTTTCTCCCTCTAGGATGATCCACTCACAAATCTGAATACAGCTTTTGACGTGGCAGAGAAGTACCTGGATATCCCCAAGATGCTGGATGCCGAAGGTGAAAGTCGCTTTCCTTCTGTGTCTGTTGCCCATCCCCCCGTCACTCAGTGGCTAAGAAGGGGTGGACCCCAGCAGTCCAGGGCTGGACAGGAGCAGGGCCTGGTCTTCTGGGACTGCATTTGAGGAGCATGGGGATCACAGCCTCCTGGGGATTCTTCCATTGTTCCCTGAGCTTTGGAGGGAGAGGTGTTAGCTGATTCTGCAAAGGGCTTAGGGGCTGTTCTTGCATCGATTGCCTGAGGATGGTTCTCGTCTTTGCCTTGGAGTCAGGGTAGCAGGTGATGGGGTGCGGGGAAGTGTGCCCTTGTTGTCCGACACAGTTTGGGATGGGAAGTTTCTCTTGCTGAGAGGTGCACTGTCCTAACCCTCTGAGCCTTGGGTGGTCTCTGGACGGCTGAGCTTAGCATCTCCTTATGCCCCAGCTATGACTGGAGCTGACTGGGCATGGTGTTTGCTCTCATCTGTAACCCTGGCTTCCTTCTAGCATCTTCTGAGGAGGGTGCTAGAGAACTATGGCTTGGACTTTCTCAGTGGTGGAAGTGTCCAGTTCTGACCTTGCTGGGCAGATCCCAGCCAGAGGAAGTGGCTCCATGTGGGGTAGGGAAGGAAGGAGGGGGCCTAAGTTGAGTGTTGACTTTTATGTTCCTCACCAAGGCCTTGGTGTCCCAAATGCTGCTAACCAGGACACCTGGATGGGGACAGGTTTAGGGTTTGACACTAGAACATCCTTACCAAAGATTGGGCCTGGGGCTGGAAACCCAGCTCTTCCTGGCCGCTGACCCCGCCGTTGCCCCTCTCCCCATGCAGAACATCTTGGATGGGGTGAGCAGGGGCTGTAGGGGGAAGGGAGGCATCTGGGAGCATAGGGGCCTGTGGGTTCATGAAGCCCGGGCTGGCAGCTCCAGGCTGGGGTCAGGCTGGGTCTTCTTGTCCCATCTCTGTGCTTGCCCCTTGGGAGGAGCCTGACGCACCATGGCCACTTCCCTGTGTGCTCTCCTTGGTCCCACCTGCTCAGTGCTGAAGGGCTAGAAAAGGGGACAGGAAAAGACCACGGTGGGGTCCAGACTGCTCCCTGCCCTTCTGCCCCACCAGTGACTTTTTTTTTTTGTTTTGAGATGGGGTCTCCCTGTATCACCCAGGCTGGAATGCTGTGGTGTGATCTCAGCTCACTGCAATCTCCACCTCCCAGGTTCAAGCGATTCTCCTGCCTCAGCCTCCCGAGTAGCTGGGATTACAGGCACCCACCAATGGCTAATTTTTATATTTTTAGTAGAGACGGGGTTTCACCAAGTTGGCCAGGCTGGTCTCGAACTTCTGGCCTCAAGTGATCTGCCTGCCTTGGCCTCCCAAAGCCACCAGTAGCTTTTAAAATTTCAAAAATGTCATGAGGAAAGTTTTCAAACACATAAAAACCCAGGCAAAAGCAGAAAGAATAGCATGATGACCTTTCCTATTTCCATCATCCAGATAGAATGGCTACTGAGGTCTTGCCACACTTTGTTTTTTTCTTATTTCTTGGTTGGAGTATCTTAAAGCAATTCTGAGATATCACATCATTTTACTACTGCATGCTTCTGAATACATACCTTAAAAATAGAGTTATTTTCTTAGGCAACGATGAAGTTTTCACATTTAGCAAATTGATAATTCCATTTGATACCCAGTTCATAATGAAATTTCCATAATTACCTATGACATTTCTTTGAGGGTTGGTTTGTTTTAATCAAAATCTGAACAAGGTCCATGCTGCCATTCGGTTGTGTTTCTGACAGCTTTTCCCATGTCTAGGACTTCTTTCCCCCCTTTGACCCCTTTTATTCCTGCCATTGAACTTGTTACAGAAATGGGGCCACTGTCCTGTAGCAAGTTCCTTATCCTGGGTTTGTCTGCCTCTTTGGGGCTTCATTTCACGTGTTCCTCTACTTACATTCCCATAAGCGCAAGTTGATGCCAGAGGCTGGTTAGATTCGGGCTCCACATTTTGGCAAGAAGACTTGGTGGTGCTGTGAGCTTCTTTCTGCATCACATTGGGGGTGTATGGTGTTCTTGGAACCAGCTGGCTTTAACTCCAGATTTTTCTTGACAGACATCGTTGGAACTGCCCGACCGGATGAGAAAGCCATCATGACTTATGTGTCTAGCTTCTACCACGCCTTCTCTGGAGCCCAGAAGGTACCCGGGGCCCCCTGCTCCTTCCATGCCCAGCACACCTCCTGCTGGACCCCAAACTATGTCCTCCTGCCCGCCTCCACCTCTCCTGGTGACAGGTATCTGGATGGTCTGGTCTCTCAGACAGAGGCAGCCCCTGGTTCTGAAGTGGCGTGTTGTTCTTACCCGGCTCCTCTCCCACCCCACACCTCTCTCTCTCATCTTCTACTGTTAACAAGAAAATTGGGCAGCACCCCACTTTCTGGGACCCAGATGACTGGCTTAAGCAGGAAGGGCTGTGTGCATGAGGCAGCCCGGGAGGTTCTGGAAGGCTGGAAGGTAAACAGGAGCAGCCCTTCCATGCCCAGGTCTGTTGAAGCCACTGGCTCGACAGAGCAGCTGGAGTTCCCTTAGAAGGGCAATGCTGGGAGGCAACTCCAGTCTTCACTTACCCACTTGGCAAAGGCATCATAAAGCCCCACCTTTGTCCTGCTCATGGGCATGACTTAGCAGATCTGTCCTCAGCCCCTTTGGGCTCTAGTGCCTTCTCCTGTATCCTGCCTGGGACTCCCATGCGGCCATGCTGCACACTCTGTGTTCTCAGACATAAGCAGAACCTCTGGGAGGAATGGAGAGGGGGTGGGCAGCTGTGAGCCCCTTCAAGTGTCCTGGCCCAGTTTTGCTCTGGGAGGCCTGAGGTTAAAGTTCAGTTGTGCAGGTTCCACACCACACAGGGGTACCGTTCATGCTGCGGACATTGAAGATTTGAAGGTTTTCATCACCAGGCTTAGGCAGCACACCCCCCCCGCCCCCAGACCTCCCTGGTAGGCAGGACCCTAGAGGAAGCACAACATCACCATGTCCACAGAACCTTCATGTCTCATGCAGATCTCCCACCCTCCACATGGCATCTGAGCGACCATCTGAAAATGCATGATGTGGCTGGGCGCGATGGCTCACGCCTGTAATCCCAGCACTTTGGGAGGCCGAGGCGGGTGGATCACTTGAGGCCAGGAGTTCGAGACGAGTCTGGCCAACATGGTGAAACTCCTTCTCTACTAAAAAATACAAAAATTAGCCAGGTGTGGTGGCGTGCGCCTGTAATCCCAGCTTTTCAGGAGGCTGAGGCCGGAGAATCGCTTGAACCTGAGAGGCAGAGGTTGCAGTGAGCCAACATTGTGCCACTGCACTCCAGCCTGGGTGACAGAGTGAGACTCTGTCTCAAAAAACAAAACAAAACAAAGCAAAAAAGCAACCACAAAACAAAAAAATGCATGATGGGAGCCCCCGCCCTCTCCCACCTCTCCTGTGCCGTCCCTGCCTCAGACTCTGCTCACCTCCCACCCACTCCCTCCCCTGCGGTCTCATTTTTTCTCTTTCTGCTCATTCCTTCCTTTTCTGTCTGTCCGTCTGTCTTGTGTCCTCTTTCCGTCCACCATGGCTGTTTGGGTTTATTCTGTGCTGCTACCGCTGCCTACTTTCTCCTCTCAACCTCTTCTCCTTCTCTGTGCAGATGTGTAGGCACGCTAAGGCCGGATGGGAAGGCTGTGTGACCTAATGTTTCATGTCACGGCCACGCCTTCTCGGGTGCGCAGAAGGTGAGCTCTCCCTCGGCCTCCTCCACTCTCCCCTCTTGCCCATCTCTTCCGTCCTCCCTGGACACTCCAGCAGCAGGCCCTGGGATGGAAGGAGGGACTAGAGAAGCCCCTCCTTCTCTTGCAGGGGGACAGTACTCTGAACTTTGGCCAGGACACTTGAAGATGCCAGAGAACCCCAGCCTCTGAATGACCTCCTGTGTCTCTGTCCCTATGCCATGGGCATAGCGGATACTACAAGCAAGAAAGAAGCTTGTGGTCTCAGCTTCTTCCCTGCAGCCCGCATCAAGAGCCCTTATCCCAGGCAGCACAGCTCTTGGCAGTGCTTGCTATTTCCTTAAACATCCAGGACCTCTTCCCTCTTTCTCTCCCTCCTTCCTGCTTGAGCAAGGCCATCCTCGCAAATTTAGCCAGCAGCCAGAGCAGGGAGAGGTCTTCCTGCCTTCTCCAGGGAGTCCAGACCAGAGCCCTGCCTGATGCTTCTCAACCAGGCTGCCATGGACAGTTGTGCAGGTTGCAGACTACCCACGAGTGCCATGTGTGTGCAGTGGATGACGGAGATTTGAATGTTGATTACTAAAGTGATCCTACAGATGGCGGTGAAAATGTCTTCTAACAAAATCAGTAGGACATTTTCCCAGTAGAAGTGCCCTTGGGGAAGAGGTGAAAAATGATCCAGAGACACCATATGAGCTGGCAGCAGCCCTGTTCCCTGCCTAGTTGGGCGTCCAAGACCCTCCTGAACTTCCTTCCAGGGCTCACTGGTGTGGACCAGAGACAGGAGAGCAGCTCCGTCTGGAGGCTCCTTCTCATAGGTGTCCCCCCAGCCTGCCCAGCCCCTCTCAGCCTCTCCTCTGGCCTTCCTTCTGCTTCCTCTTTGTCCTTCTCACCTCTCCTGCTGCTGTTCCTGTGCCCCCTCCCTTTGCCCCTCATGGCCAGGGTGTGAGCAGCTTCTCTCCCTTGCCTTGATTGGCCTCCTGGTCCGATAGCTGCAGGTGTGCACCTGCCCGTGTCCATGGTCAGGCTAAGCTCTCTGCTATGGTCTTTTCCCCTCCTCCCAAAGCTCCTTCCCCCTCTTCCAGTCTCTCCCCTTCTCCTTCAGGGGTCTGTCCCGGGCTTCATGCCCATCGATGCTGGCCTTCCCTGTCTCTGAAGCCTTCACTGTGTCCTGGCTGGTGACAAAACTTGGAAGGGAGTGTGAGATGCGTGTGGGTGTAGGGGGTATGAAGTGGGTGTGTTTGGTGTGTATGGGTATGCGGGGTTCTGAGGAGTGTGTGGTTTGCAATATGTGTGGTGTGAGGGATGTGGTGGGTGAGATATGGGGTGTGTGTGAGGTGTGTGTATGGTATGGATGTGTGTGTGGTATGTGTATGGGGGGTGTGGTGTGTGTATGGGGGGTGTGGAGTGTGTGTAAGGTGTGTGTCTGGGGGGTGTGGGGAATGTGGTGTGGAAGGGTGTAGTGTGTGAGGTGTGTGTGTATGAGGGGTGTATGGGGTGTGGGGACTGTGGTGTGTGAGGTGTGTGTGTATGAGGCATGTATGGGGTGTGGGGATTGTGGTGTGTGAGGTATGTGTGTATGAAGGTGTATGGGGTGTGGGGACTGTGGTGTGTGTGGTGTGTAGGAGGTGTGAGGGATGTGTGCTGTGGGTGTGAGGTAGGGTGTGAGGTGTGTGTGTGGTGTAGGTGTGTGTTTGATGTGGAGGGGTGTGGTGTGCTGTGGGTGTGAGGTGTAGGGTGTGTGGTGTGGAGGAATGTGGTGTGCTGTGGGTGTGAGGTGTAGGGTGTGTGGTGTGGAGGGGTGTGGTGTGCCTCGTGGGGGTTGTGAGGGTGTAGGGTGTAAGTGTGTGTTGGTGTTGGACGGAAATGCTGGTAGCCTTGTGGGTGTAGTGTAGGTGGTGAGGTTGCGTGTGTGGTTGTGGAGCGGTATGGTGACCTGTGGTGTGGAGGGTATGTATGTTGGTGTGAGGTGCGGTGTGTCGTGGAGTGGAAGGGGAGTTCTGCTGGCTGTGAGTGTGTGAGGGGTGTGATGTGTTGGAGGGGGTGTGGGTGTGCGTGGGTGTGAGGTGGTAGGGTGTTGTGGTGTTGGAGGGGTTGTGGTGTGCGTGTGGGTGTGAGTGTAGGGTGTGTGTGTTGGAGGGGTGTGGTGTCTGTGGGTTTGAGGTGTAGGGTGTGTGTGTGGCAGGGTGGTGGTTGTTGCCTTGTGGGTGTGAGGTGGTAGGAGTGTAAGGTTGTGTGGTGGTGAGGAATGTGGTATGCCTGGTGGTGTGAGTGTAGGGGGTGTGGAGGTGTGTGTGTGTTGGAGGGTATGGGTGAGCTGTGGGGTTTGAGGCATGTGGTGGGGTGTGTGAGGTGTCTGGGTGTGTGTGGGGTGCTGTGAGTGAAGGGGAGTCTGTGGTTGTGGCGTGTGTGAGGGGAGGGGTGTGTGGTGTGGAGGAATGTGGTGTGCTGTGGGTGTGAGGTGTAGGGTGTGTGGTGTGGAGGGGTGTGGTGTGCTGTGGGTGTGAGGTGTAGGGTGTAAGGTGTGTGTGGTGTGGAGGAATGTGGTATGCTGTGGGTGTGAGGTGTAGGGTGTGAGGTGTGTGTGGTGTGGAGGGGTATGGTGAGCTGTGGGTGTGAGGCATGTGTGTGGTGTGAGGTGTGGTGTGTGTGGTGTGTGTGGAGTGAAGGGGAGTGCTGTGGGTGTGAGGTGTAGGGTGTGTGGTGTGGAGGGGTGTGGTATGCTGTGGGTGTGAGGTGTAGGGTGTGAGGTGTGGGTGTGGTGTGGGTGTGATGTGTGTGTGTGATGTGAGGTGTGGTGTGTGTGGTGTGTGTGTGTAGAGTGAAGGGGAGTGCTGTGGGTGTGGCGTGTGTGAGGGGTGTGTGGTGTGGGTGGTGTGTGGGTAACAGCTTGCTCTTGCTCCCAAATATCATGCCACCTCCCCATGCCCCCCTCCCTTTCACTCATCCCTGTTGCAACCATTTCACGCTGCTTTTATCCACACCTGAGGGCAAGGTCACAGCTGGGTTGGTGGTGGTGGTGGTTGTCCTCTCATGTCCTGGTCAGGGGTCTGACCCAGAGTTGCCCCCACCACGTCTAAGGCGACTGCTTCGATCTGAGCAGGCAGGGGAGGGGAACCCCACCTCACCGTGTGTGGTGGGGCTGATGGAGAGGAAGGACTCTTCCTGACTCACACACTCCTGTCTTGTCTGTCTCCGGGCTGGCACCAATGGGGAAAATCTTCCAAAACCCGTGCCCTGTGCCCTCCATCCTCTCCACTGTCTTTCTGTCACCCAAACTTGTACAGTGGAATGAAAAGGCAACAGCGCCTAATGTGTGTGTGCACGTGTGGTGCACGGCTTGTGTGCCTGTACAGGCCCATGCTGTATAAGTCTGTGTACTGATTTCCCTCATTAGATGAGGACCAACTGCTGTTTGACAGGTGGGTTTTGGTTCTAATTCTTTCTCTGCTTCCCTCTCCCCTCCTCTTCCCTTACAGGGACTTAGAATGGGTGGAGAGCATTAAGATTTTGTTGATGTAGCTCGTGTTTTAGAGTTCATGGTCTGCTGTTTCTGAGAAAGAACACTTGAAGGCATGGAATCAGTCTGAGAGAAATTCATGAGCCATCTGGGAAAACCCTAAAAAAAAGAGCCGGCAGTGGCTGCGGTCTGACCTGTGCCTTGCTCTGCTCCAGATCTGAGCAGGGCAGGTGCAGTCACAGGACTGCTGGCCACCAAGGTTGTCTTGAGTAGCAGAAACTTGAACATGAGGGTCTGTAGGAGGAAGGCTTAGCAAGGCCTTGGGAAGGGGCAGACAGTGTTGTGGAGGGAGGTGACCACAGCTTGTGCAAGAAGCTTTGGGTGTGCAGGTGGAGCCTGCGGCAGGAGAGGAAGCTGGCAAGGTGTGGGCTGCCTGAGGAAAGGGGCCAGTTCCCCTCTGCCTGGTCACCCACCCTGGCCCACTCACCACAAGGAAGCTCGGATGCCTGGTCTGAGATCCCTGCTGATCTGGAGCTCTGTTAGCAGGAACCCTGGGCTTGCTGGCTGACTCAGGACAGAGGGAAAGACTGGGCAGTGGACAGGTGTGGGAAGAAGAAAAAAGCAGGTCCAGCTAGATTTGGGAACGTTTTGGCTAAAGATGACATAGATGAGATCCTCGTAGCATTCATGTGAATCTGTGGGTTGTGGGTTGTGGGTGGTGGAGCCACAGCACATCATCTGGCCATGTTTGGGTGTTTTGATGTCACCTTGAAGACAGATCCTCTCCAGACTGTGCCTGTATCAGGCAATCAGATGCTGACTATTAGGGTAGCAGTTTGGCTTGGGATAGCTAAGTACTCGGGGATAATAATAGTTCATATCTTTTAAAAAATAACTCTTGAATATACAACAAAATGTATTGTATGTTAAGTTGTATAATAGCGCAGCCTAAAGTAGGCCAAAAAAAAAAAAAACCATGAAAATTCGGGTTGGGTGCATTGGCTCACACCTGTAATCCCAGCACTTTGGGAGTTGAGGCTGGTGGATCACCTGAGGTCAGGAATTTGAGACCAGCTTGGCCAACACGGCGAAACCCCATCTCTACTGAAAATACAGAAATTAACCAGATCTGGTGGCACGCACCTGTAATCCCAGCTACTCAGGAGGCTGAGGCAGGAGAATGGCTTGAACCCTGGAGGCGGAGGTTGCAGTGAGCTGAGATTGTGCCATCACGCTCCAGCCTGGGTGACAGAGCAAGACTTTGTCTCAAAAAATAAACAAAATAAAACAAACCAAAATGACCGTGAAAATACCAACTAAGGGAAAGGAAACACAGATTTCTAGTAGTCTTCTCCTTTGGCACTTGGAAGCAACATTTTGCTCATTTCCAGAGAATATTTTCTGAACCCATCAATTATCTGTTGCATCTGTTACATTATCTCATGTCAGGGCGCCTGGTTCTTCTTGCTGGGGTCCAGAGAGGCCCATCTCCTCTTCAGGAATAGCCTGAAGCCAGGGCTCTCCTGGGGTTCTCTTCTGAAGTTGCTTCTGAGGCTGCTTCAGTTCCTGAGGTTCTCAGGGAAGGAATCTTTCCTCCCCTAGAACAAATCTGTCCTTTGAACTTCTGGACTAAAGCGTCTTTGAGATTCTTTATGTACTTGGTGGTTCTGGGTGCCTCTCTCCTAGATCCCTCAGAGTTCATGGGGTTCTTGTAGCCATGAGAGGAAAACGCTAGAAAACCAGGAATTTGAGGTGATGGGGAAGGCCTGTCATCCCTAACAGGCTTTTCTTCTGCTCCCGGGATCATGTCCCATGGGCCTGACTAAGCCTGGCCTTCCCAGCTGACCTCAACTGACTTCTCAGACTGAGGCTGGTGGGTGATGAAGCTGCTTTCATCAAAGGACCACTATGGAAGCAGGTCCAACTCACCACCCAGTGGGCTTCTCTGGGGTGCAGCCTGCCTGTTGGGGGAGTCAGGCTGCGAGAGAAAGGGAAAGGATGAGGTTCTGAGGATTCTGCCGTGGTTTTTTTTTTTTTTTTTAGAAAATCAAATCTGGACTTCAGGAACCTACTTTCTAGAGGTACTGTAGGAGCTGGGCTGTCCCTCAAGGGAGCCCCGCTGGAGTCTGCAGGCTGGCCTGCCATACAGAAAGCGTTCTCATGTCTCCCGTGGTACTTGTGTGTTATTTCTGAAGGCTGATTCACTGGTTATAATGGATGGTATTCTCAGTCAGTCTCCTTCTGGAGAGGCCAGCCTGGGAGCAGGTGGCTGAGACTCAGGCTTGGGAACGCGGTCGGATCTTTGTGGAAAGTCCCCAGGAGGCCCACCCGGAATCTCCCCCAGACTTCATCCAGAAGGGAGCCCTTCTGACCCTGACCCTGACCCTGGAGTAGTCAGCAGGCTCTTAGGGATGGGCAAGGCTCTTGCGGTCCCACAGGACACATGTAAAATCCCATGAATGCAGACCTTAGTCCATCAGTTTGATAAATTGGCACACATCAGAGTTTATGACCCTTGAGCCGATGGATCAGGAGAGTAACAAAGTGAAGGTGGCTTTATCCAAGAAAATCACAGCCACAATTGCTTCATGCCAGTGATGAGTAGCTGCCAAGGAGTTTCAGCTGTTTGAGTGGCACATCTCTGGCATAGTCTGCAGGGGTGGCACATCCTCACAAAAACATCAGCCTGGAGGAGGACACACGGGTCTCTCCACAGCCCCCTGCCCCAGCCTTCAAGGGAAGTAGTCTGGGGCTTCCAGCAAGTTGCTCTCCAGCCAGCCCCATGAGGCTGCTGGCCTGGTTCCCGTGGCCCCGCTTGCTTTCTGGGGCTCCACGTCTCCTCGGCAGGCTTCAGGAAAAGCATTTCCCTCCTCGTTACTTCTTGGGATTCCCCATGGGTGCTTGTTGGTTCTCCAGAGAAATGGCCATCAGTCAGGAGTTGTGGGTGAGAAGCAGCCATGGCATCTCCAGGACAGGGTTGAGTTGGGGGCAGGGGGTGAGGGCCTAAGGATGTGACTCCCTGTCTCAGTTTCTTGAGGCCCAGGACTCAAAGTCCCCACCTCAGGGGACTCTTAGACCACCCTCTGGCCACTCCCACCTTCTCCTTATTGCTTCTCCCAACCCACTCTGACACCTTGCTCTGCAGGGCGTGTCTCCCTTGACCTCCTTGACTGTGTTTCTGACAGGGCCTTTAGGATGATCTCATTCTGCCCCTTACCCCCTGCCCCACACACCCCACCCAGCACAGTCATCCACAAAGCACATGATTTGGTGGGTGGATGTCTTATTCGAGAAGTTCTTCAAGGAAAAAACATTTCCGTCTTCCATCTTAGTCATTCCTTCCAATTCTAAGCACGTTCATTCTCAGGAAGCTCTTCCTTACGACCAGCCTCAGTTCATCTTGCTACAGTTGAAACCTGTTTTGTCGTGTTCATCAACCAGTTGTGAGGTCCTATCTTTCAACCCGTTAATCCAGGGATCATTTTTCATCTGCAGGACACCCTTCTCCAGGGTCCCAGGAGATACTAGCTTCTCCCACCCCCAGGCTGTCTTCCTTTCTACCTTCTGGTCCCCAAAAGGCTTTGAGTTCACTTCTCCCTTGGCGTAAGGTTGGAATGTATGCAAGAACACAGCTGGATTTTAAAACCACCTGTTTGAAGTGGACTCAGGAATGCTGGGTCCCTGCTGGTGTTAGGGGTACAGTAGCCCCCACAGCTGCAGAAGGCGCTCTCCCATTAAGGTTTCTTGGTCTTTGCCTGGGTTGCCATTCAGTCCCTTTCCCTTCCCTTCCCTTTGCTGTTGAGGCCTGTCTTGGGTCCTTGCTAGCCCGGCACACAGTGCATGATGTGTGCTTAGCTGTCCCGGAGGGGCCTGCGCTGGGCTTGCTGGGCATTGTGTCCATACTTGGTTGATCTGGAAGTCTGGACTTGGGTGCAGTAGAGGGGTCCCTCAGTTTTCTCTAAAGTGCTTCAGGCTTTGGGCCAAGAGCCTTGGGAGATTCTGCAGGGATCCCAAGAGGTCCCACGATTTCTCAGTCAGCACTTTATCCCAGGACTCCCAGATTTGAATTCCCACATCTCCAAGATCCTGGAAAATCCAGCCAGAGGTCCTAAGCCTTGGAATTCCAGTGCCTCCACTTGGAATTCCAGGATGGGTATGAATTTTCTCACCTCTCCACCTGACCTGAGCATTTTGATTATATCAGTCATTGGATTAGTTTCTTCCCAACCTGCAGGTTGGGCCTTAAACTCAGGCTGTTCTCCAGGGGCCCAGTTCAGCCACCAAGACCTCTGTCCAGGCTCACCTGACCCATGGGACCTGGCCATGGGCTGGCAAGGAGGATGGTAAGGAGAGAGGAGGAATGTGGCCTCACAGCCTTCTTAACTCCCTTCCGATCACAGGGAGCTGCAGGAATGGGAGGGGCTTTGTCAGCACAGGTGTGTACCAGGTGCCCCTGCTGCTGGGGCTGGCTGGTCGTGACTCTCTCTGTCTTGTTGCCAGGCGGAGACAGCAGCCAATCGCATCTGCAAGGTGTTGGCCGTCAACCAGGAGAACGAGCAGCTTATGGAAGACTACGAGAAGCTGGCCAGTGATGTGGGTACCCCCTGGGTTCACCTGGCCTGTCTCTAGCAAGAGTCAGTCCCCTAGAACGTGTACCTCCAAATCTTTCCTTGGAGCGTAGTCCCAGGCTGGTATAGTCTCTGATCCCAATACAGCTAGTTCAGGGCAGCCTGAGCTCTGTTGTGGCTCTCCCAGAAAGTAGTGAGGTGGGGGCAGAGGCCAGTCCCTGAGTCATCATGAGCCTAGGATATCCCTTTGCCTCTCAGGGTCTGGTTTTTTTCACTTGTCAAGTAAGAGTTGAGCCAGGGGATGTCAGAGCCCTTTCCAGCCTCGTGTACTCTTAGTCTGTGAGTTTTTCTTCAATGAGAAAAGGAGCGCATTTTGTTCTAAGAGGGTGAGGGTAGGGCTTTTGGTAAATTAGTGCTGGCTCAGGCTAGCATAGCAGCTACCAAACGTAGCGGCTGTCCCCTACTTTTCAGGGGACAGGATTACGCAGTGCTGGGTTTCCTGTTCTGCCATTGGCTACATTTGGGTTAAGCCTCCTCCTCTTGAAAGAATTCAGCCCTTTGAGCTGCTCAGCCCAGGCTCTTGGGGGATCTGCTGCCCAGCATAGTAAGAACCCAGGTTCTGGAACCCAAGTACCTGGGTTTAAATTTCTGCCATTCCAGCCAGGTCACCTTGGCAAGTTCCAGGACCTGGTAGGGCCTTGGTTGCCTCCTCTGTAACATGCAGATGATCACAGCCCTTAGCTTCGTAGTGTTTCTGTGATGATTCAGATGAGTCCATGTGTGTGATGTGCCTGGCCCCCTGCAGGTGTTCAGTGTATTCCTATTGTCATGTGCACCCCTCCACCTTCTCCACCACCATCACCTTGGCTCAAGGAAAACAGTCCAGGCTGTGCCTGCTTATGCTCCAGGCCAGCTCTCTGCGCAGAAGCCAGTCTCTTCCCTTTTAAGTCAGAGACCCACATTCTAGATTCCTAGGAAGTCAGATGGCAAGAACTTCTGGAAACAGCTATTAACCCCCTCCATGGTAAAGATGAGGAAACTGAGACCAAGTCAGTTAGAACCTGGTGCTAAAACCCAGGTTTCCTTCCTGCCTTTTAGTTGCACTATTTTCACACCAGGTCTATGGGTCTTCCCTGAGCAAAGCAGGGAGGTTGAGTGATGTGACTGTGAGTCGATGTACTCTAGTAGCCAGGCTTCACGAAGCCTGTGGTTCTCAAAGGGAACACCCTGGAAGCTGGCTTCATGGCCTGGGAATGTTGGTAATTGGGAAGGAGTGTGCTATCAGGAGAGACCCCTTCCCCTTGCGGGAAGGACTGGGAGGAGAGAGAGGCTGGCTCTAGCACACTCCCTCCCCGCGTCCTCACCTCCTGCCCCCACCACCTTCCCGCCCTAGCTGTTGGAATGGATCCGCCGCACCATCCCATGGCTGGAGAACCGGGTGCCCGAGAACACCATGCATGCCATGCAGCAGAAGCTGGAGGACTTCCGGGACTACCGGCGCCTGCACAAGCCGCCCAAGGTGCAGGAGAAGTGCCAGCTGGAGATCAACTTCAACACGCTGCAGACCAAGCTGCGGCTCAGCAACCGGCCCGCCTTCATGCCCTCCGAGGGCAGGATGGTCTCGGTGAGCACTGGGGGTGATCCTGGGCCCCTAAACTGGACTGCCTCCACCTCTGAACTGCTCCTAGTCGTGGTCAAAGTCAGCTTTATGGGGGTGGGGATGGGTGTGTTTGCTTCTGCCTACATACACTGCTCCAGAAGTCACTTCACCTTCCAGTTACCACCCAGGCACAAGCCCAAACTAGGCCATGTGGGGCAGTCCCCTCTGCCCAGACCATTCTGGGTCAGGCTTGCCCTTCCAGACCCCTGAGCATCTACTCCAGACCTCCCTCTCACAAAAAATCATCCCTGTGAACACAATGCTTTTTGACACCCTGAACAAAACAGGGCATAATTGAATCACAGTCAAGTTGATATCTACTTCCATGGAATCTTTTTTTTTTTTTTTTTTTT
>NW_016806895.1:2108308-2128552 GCF_001698545.2 Rhinopithecus bieti | reverse complement strand
TTCCCCATTTTGTACTCAAGTGTCCACTGACAGATAACTAAAGCATGTTTTATATAATAAGCTGCTTTTAAAAAAAACCAAAAAACTCCAATCTTAGATTATATTCTGACCAGCTTTCCATGTCATAAAATACTCTTCTTTTAGGGTATTTTGTTATTCATCCCCTTGACACTGTCCCCACAACTTAGGGAAAAATTGTCTAAGCCAGAGGAACACCCAGAAGAAAATGTAAGAAATTTGCCGTGACGGAGCTTTTTGTCCTTAAGCGAAAAGTAATAGGAGCGTCCCAGGCACACGACAGGTCTAGAAGGGGAGGGTGAAAGGCAGACAGCATTGTGGGGAGAGCAACCCAGGGGGTGGTGGAGGGAGAATACATTGCAAGTGTGTCTGCAGTTTGGAAAGTTGCCGTCATTTTGGGGCTCCAAGGCTGAATCAGTAGCTTTTAGGTGGCCAGAGCCAATGCTAGCCTAAGGATGCTCTATGAGAATTAGACAGAGTACCCTTTCTGGGGGACAGATGTAGCTTGGCCTGGGGACATGTGATGGGGAGGGTGGCTTGCAGGGTGCAACCCCAGCGACTGCCCAGCTGGGTACCCTTGCACAAACTAGAGGCATGGCCCTGTCTGAAGGGGCGTGTGGGTTTGCACTCGGCATCTGTCCTCCCAGAATTCTGGCCGGCTCACCCAGGCCGGGGTCTCTGTAGGCCCCAGGCCCCAGGCTACTGCCCAGAGGCCTGAGTCCATGAATGGATCCAGGACCGTGAGGAGGCTGGGCAGCTCCAGTGCCTGCTTGCCTCATTCATTGTTGGTCTGTTTACCTGGGGGGGCCCTTTGCCTTAGCACATGTGTGGTTCCTGTGATTGGATAGAGTCCTGTGGGAAACCAGTCCTAGTCAGGGAGAGCCCGGGGCCGTTTCCCCATAGGACTCTATTCTCAAAGTCCCATAGCTGGGTGACCAATGTAGACGCAGGTCCCATGCCTTGCCCAGGAGGCCTGGCTTCTGGGAGCCCAGAAAATACCACTGCGAGATGGGAGGTAAGGTGGGGCAGCCTGGTTGGGGTGGATATGGGGCAGAGATAGGGAAGAGGCTCTTCCTGGAAGGCATGGGGCACCTTCAGGGATCTAGGGGGCCAGGGGACCTTAAGCCTAGGCCCAAGGCAGATCCTGACCCTGTACCTCCCATCCCCACAGGACATCAACAATGCCTGGGGCTGCCTGGAGCAGGTGGAGAAGGGCTATGAGGAGTGGTTGCTGAATGAGATCCGGAGGCTGGAGCGGCTGGACCACCTGGCAGAGAAGTTCCGGCAGAAGGCCTCCATCCACGAGGCCTGGACTGACGGTGAGGCCAACCCAGCCTCCTGCCTCCCCAGGGCTTCACTTTCCTACTCTCCAGCCCAGCCGGCAGCCACTACACTATTCTTTGCTTTTCGTTTGTTTCATTTGGTCTCTTACTAGTTCCATGGCATTAGGCAAGTTCATTAGCCTTCTGGTTGCCTCAGCTTCCTCATCTGTAAAGTGGGGATAATAATAGTACCAACCTCACAGGCTTATAAGAATTGAATCAGTTAATACATAACGAAGTTCTGAGGGGAGTTCCTGCATAGTGCAGTGCTGTGTGAATGTTCACCTTGCAGTCAAATGCTCTAGCACCTGAGTGTTCACTTTGGTTTTTTGTTTTTTGGGGGGATTTTTTAAGACGGAATTTTGCTCTTGTTGCCCGGGATTGAGTGCAATGGCGGAATCTCGGCTCACCGCAACCTCTGCTTCCTGGGTTCAAGCGATTCTCCTGCCCCAGCCTCCCTAGTAGCTGGGACTACAGGTGCCCGCCACCATGCCCAGCTAATTTTTGTATTTTTAGTTTCACCATGTTGGTCAGGCTGGTTTTGAACTCCTGATCTCAGATGATCCACCTGCTTCTGCCTCCTGAAGTGTTGGGATTACAGGTGTGAGCCACTGCACCCAGCCGTATAATGTCATCTTAAGGAATTGTGTCTGCAAAGACCCTATTTCCAAATAAGGTTCCATCTTGAGGTTCTAGGTTGACATGAGTTTTATGGGGGACCCCATTCAACCTAATTCAGCCTCCTCATAGGGTTGTTGTGAGGCTTCAGTATTATAGTACATTTCATGTTCATGGTTTTCACCTGTTCAGTTCTTTTTCCTGTATTTCCTGGCCTCCAATGACAATGAACTGGCCTTTGCCTTAGCACATGTGTGTCCCTGTTACTCCAACCTTGAGGCTCTTGGGGACGTGTCTGGTGTCTGCTTATTGGCAGCTAAGGTGAACTCTGAAGAGAGAGGCTCATACCCAGGATAGTGTTTCCCCAGAACCTGGACCACGGCTAGAGGTAGGGAACAGGCTGCCCATCTGCTGGGGCCTCTCCGGCCATTTCAGCTGGAGTCTGGGGCAGACCCATTGGCCGGCGGAGCTCAGTGCCCTAAGACTCCCCCATTCAGCCCTGTTTTGTACTCCTCAGACCTTAGGTTGGAGATAAGAAGGAAGAACCATACCCCAAGGCCATTTGGGAGTGGCTTGGCTTGGTGTAGGGCAGCAGTCCCCAGCCTTGTTGGCACCAGGGACCAGTTTCGTGGAAGACAGTTTTTCCACAGAGTGGGGAGGAGGCAGATGCTTTCAGGATGGCTGTTCTACTTCAGATCATCAGGCATTAGATTCTCATAAGGAGCACACAACCTAGATCCCTCGCATGCGCAGTTCACAATAGAGTTTGAACTCCTGTGAGAATCTAATGCCGCGCCTGACTCAACAGGAGGTGAAGCTCAGGTGGTAATGCTCACCCACCTGCTGGCTCACCTCCTGCTGTTTGGCCCAGTTCATAACAGGCCACGGACTGGTACCAGTCTATGGCCCGGCGGGTGGGGGCCCCTGGTGTAGGGGATGGAGTGTGCTTGACTGGCTAAGGGGGGTTGGGTCTAGTTCTCCTTTGTAAGTAAAATGCTGGGCTTTGCACACAATGGTTAGAGGTTGCTGCCCCTACTTCCACTGTGTGTGTGTGGAGTTATTTATCCAGGCGTGGACAGGGCAGAGTGGAGGAGGGATAGTGGGGATTGCACTGATTCATCACCTGCTTCTATTGGGTCCAGCTCACAGCCAAAGTACAGAGGAAAGATTGACCTTGTTGGCTTGCCAGCCACCAGCAGGGGCACGAGAAGTGCTGGCATGCTGGCACAGCCTCTGGGGAAAGCAGTTTGGCTACATGTATTCACGTCTACCAATTTTACTACACTCTAACCTGGGAATTCCATTTCTTGAGACTGTCTAAAGAATCCATCCTGAACATGGAGACATCCACACTAGGGCAAGCCGAGGGGCCCAGCACGCCACAGGACAGTGAAGGGTTAGGGCAGTGGACATGCAGCCTTTCAGCAGACGTCTGCATGAGAAGACTGTGGAGCCAGGGTAGAAATTCCAATAATGTGCTGCTAATTTTTTTTTTTTTGAGACAGAGTCTCGCTCTGTCACCAGGCTGGAGTGCAGTGGCACGATCTTGGCTCACTGCAACCTCCAACTCCCTGATTCAAGCGATTCTCCTGCCTCAGCCTCCCAAGTAGCTGGGATTACAGGCATGTGCCACCACGCCGAGCTAATTTTTGTATTTTTAATAGACACGGGGTTTCACCATGTTGGTCAGGATGGTCTCGATCTCCTGATGACCTCGTGATCTGCCCGCCTCAGCCTCCCAAAGTGCTGGGATTACAGGCGTGAGCCACCACGCCCGACCAATGTGCTGCTAAATATTTTAAAAGCAGGAAACATAATTTATATATGCCCAAAGTGTTCACAGAATATCCACATAAGGAAGGACTGAATAGGAGTGGATAAGTAGGCTTACCTATAATTTTTTCTAAACTTGATATATTACCATTCTGTTTTAAAGAAGAAAGAACAGGGGGCAGGAAAGAAATGCCGCCTGGGGACACAGCCTTGGCTCCCAGCCCAGCCTTATTTTTTGAGATAGGCTGAGCATCCCAGCAGCAGAGGGTTGGGTGTGTGAGTGAGGGAGGCCGGGCCAGCCCCCGTCCTGTGCCTGTCAACTTCACAAGGCAGCTGGTGAGTATCGTCTAACAATGACTGTGGGAGGTCATTTCTTGTTCCTGCTTTCCTCCTGTGGAAACAAATTTAAGAAACGCAAGACCTGCTCATGCCCTGTAAAGAGAGGGCAGTGTGTCTGAGGGTCAGAGAAGGCACTAGTCATTGTCGGATTCTGTGCAGAGTGCACTGGACACACCGACCCAGGGAAGGGGCCCCTGCAGGGCTGCCAGCAGCCAGTGACAGTAACTGGGGACATTCTAAAGGCAGGGTGCCCCTGAGGTGCTTGGGTTGTTTTTTTCCTGGTTATACCAGAGGGTGTGGATGGCTGTGTTTCCTGTTGTGTTTCCTGTTGTGTGTATAGTGTCATGCCCTATGCATTCCCGCAGACTTCTGCATAGCCTTCCTACATAGACACTATCATGGCCTTGGAAGTGCTCTGAGGAGAGCAGTGCTTTTCCCCGTTGCGCCCGTGGTTGGATGTTCTAGTTGCACATCTGCTTTTGTACACTGCAGATCCCTACACAATGGGCACCTCTGTGGGAAGCACTCCCAGAAGTGGAGATCCTGGGGCTCTGAGGGGTGGGGGTTGGGACCAAGGAGATGCTTCTCACTCTTGCTCAGCCGTGTGGCCCTCTCTCAATCCAGGCAAAGAGGCCATGCTGCGACAGAAGGACTATGAGACAGCCACCCTCTCAGAGATCAAGGCCCTGCTGAAGAAGCATGAGGCCTTCGAGAGTGACCTGGCTGCCCACCAGGACCGTGTGGAGCAGATTGCCGCCATCGCACAGGAACTCAAGTAGGTGGCCCCAGATACCCCTACCCTGTAGCGCCCTGTGGTGAGGGGCCAAGGCTGGGCTTTCTCAGCTGCTGGGGGAGGTGGGGGTGTGGCCATGAAAGGTGGGTGCCCAGGTAGGAAGGGAGTCTACGCAGAAGACAAATCTCTCTCCTGGTGGGGAAGGAGCCCGGGACCACGGCCTTCCTTTTAAAGGCCACCAGTTCTCACCTGTAGCTAGTACAGGAGCAGAGGGTGACCAAGCCTTGGTTCCGAGCTTTCTGGTTGGGCCTTGAGGGCTCCCTGCCGTTGGCCATTGGGGTGAAGGCTGGTGTCACCTCCAGCCATGATTGGGGAAGGGGTCTTCTTTGGTCTCCTCTCTGCGAGTCTCCTGAAAGAGGGGAGGGGGTGGAAGGAGTGCCTGGAAGGTCTCTTGAAGGGAGTGCCCCTGGCTCTTCCCAGCACCACCAGCCACCCCACTGGCAGCCTCAGGGAGAGGGAGATGGGCCATGAAATTAACCTGGGTCCCCCGACTTCCTTGTCTCTTCCCTCCCCAGTGAGCTGGACTATTATGACTCACCCAGTGTCAACGCCCGTTGCCAAAAGATCTGTGACCAGTGGGACAATCTGGGGGCCCTAACTCAGAAGCGAAGGGAAGCTCTGGAGGTGAGGGGTCCCAGAGGGAGATCTAGGCCCATATCCAGCAGCCCTGAGGTGCTCCTTCCTGCTTCTTGACTCTCTTTGCTTTGGGCTAAAAGACTATGGGTTCCCCAGACCTCCCCCAACCCTGGCCTAAATGTGGAAGATTTACTTTGGCACAGGATTTGGACTTTGCCCTCATGGCGATGCCTCCTCTCTTGCCCTCACTTGTCTCATCCTCCTAGTTTAGTGTGCTTTACAGCCCAACCCCAGCCATTTGAGAACCCTCCTATTCTACACACCAGACTCTGGGAGCCAGGCCAGGTGACTGCGATGTGAGATGGTTCAGACACCTGGCAGGAAGAGCTTGTTCTTTCTGCCTGATTGAGGCAGTGCTTCTAGACCTGAGGCTCACCAGGAGGATCTCAATAGGAGTGGGGGATGATTCTGGACATCACTGTACTAACGCCCACCCTATTTGGCACTCCCAGCGGACCGAGAAACTGCTGGAGACCATTGACCAGCTGTACTTGGAGTATGCCAAGCGGGCCGCACCCTTCAACAACTGGATGGAGGGGGCCATGGAGGATCTGCAGGACACCTTCATTGTGCACACCATTGAGGAGATCCAGGTGAGCCCCACCCCACTCCCCAGAGGCTGGCTCCCCTGGGGCCCTTGGCTCACGCTCTGTGGGTCGCTTTTGCAGGACTGCCCCTGAGGAAGAGCATCCCAATGATTTTATAGACACAAAACCTTTGCATCTGACTTATTTTGACAAGATAATATATGCACATGGTCTAAAAAAAAAAAAAATTAAAAGGATGTATGATAGGGTCTCCCTCTGACTCCTTATCCTCCAGTCCCTAGTTCTCTCCCCAAAGGTAAGAATTTGACTACAGTCTCTGCACACAAGCAAATATGTTTGTTTCCATGCTTTGCACCCTTTTTGTATAAAACAAAAATTAGCTTTTATTATATACCGTATTCTAAATCTTGATTTTTATTTATTTTATTTTTTTAGAGACAAGGTCTCGCTCTGTCACCCAGGCTGGAGTGCAGTAGTGGGATCATAGCTCACTACAGCCTCCAACTCCTGGGCTTAAGGGATCCTCCTGCTGCAGCCTCCGTAGTAACTGAGACTACAGGCTAACATCACTATGCCTGGCTAATTTTTTAATTTTTATTTTTGTGGAAATGGGGGTTTTTCTTTGTTGCCCAGGCTGGTCTCGAACTCCTGGCTTCAAGAGATCCTCCCATTTCAGCCTTCCAAAGTGCTGGGATTACAGGCATGAGTCACTGTGCTCAGCCGTGAACCTTGATTTTTAATGTAACATTTATTTGGAGCTCATTTCACATCAGTTAGCAGCTTCCTCAATCTTTCATGCAGCTGCAGAGTACTGGGTTTAAAAGGTTTTGCCAGGAGCTAAGGAAGTCCATGTTGTGGGAGGTCATCTGGGGAGTGAGCCTCTGGAGCAGCCCTTCTCCTTGACCTGTCAGGTGGTGAACACGCCAGAGGGTTTGCTGTTAATTTCACCAGCCCTAAGGATGAAACTGTTGCTTTTGATGACTGTGGCTTCTCCTTCCTGTGGCCATACCTGCCATCCCAGTTCTCAGCCACAAGAATCTTTGAATTGATGCCTCCTGGTCTCCCAGCTGGTGTGGAACTCAACTTCCATGGCCCTTCCACTCACTTCTAGCGCTCCCTTTGTTCCTCTTACCCATATATTCCCATCTCTGTCCAGGGACTGACCACAGCCCATGAGCAATTCAAGGCCACCCTCCCTGATGCTGATAAGGAGCGTCTGGCTATCCTGGGCATCCACAACGAGGTGTCCAAGATTGTCCAGACCTACCACGTCAATATGGCGGGCACCAACCCCTACACAACCATCACGCCTCAGGAGATCAATGGCAAATGGGACCACGTGAGTTGAAGGGCATGGGCCGAGCCATCGTAAGTTTCATAAAGTCAGGGATTTTTGTCCATTTTAATTGATTTTTATCAATTTCATTTAAAATTGTCATATAGTAAACACTCATTGTTTGTCCAAATGTCAAATGACTGGATTTCCAGAACAGGTTGACACCTTCACTCCTGTTCTGTTACTGACCGGCCCTTCCCCTCCTGGGTCCTCCATTTCCTCATCTGGCACATGGGCGGATGGCTGACCTGTCCCCAAAGTCGCCTTGTTATTCTTGCCCCAGGTGCGGCAGCTGGTGCCTCGAAGGGACCAAGCTCTGACGGAGGAGCACGCCCGACAGCAGCACAATGAGAGGCTACGCAAGCAGTTTGGGGCCCAGGCCAATGTCATCGGGCCCTGGATCCAGACCAAGATGGAGGTGGGTCCCGTGCTGGGAAGCCGTGCTGGGGCTCCCACCCCTCCCCACACTATCCCAGCCAGCCAGGCTGCCTGTCTCCCTGGGTGGGACCCATGGAGGACTGAGGCCCTGAGCCCACCATGGGTCTGCTCTCCTGTGGAAGGCTGTGGGGGTCTATGTGAGGAAGCCCTGCTGGCACTATCTGATTTGGGAGCAAAGACATATGAGGACACCACTAAGAAGCTGCCTATGGGCTCACGCCTGTAATCCCAGCACTTTGGGAGGCCGAGGCAGGTGGATCACCTGAGGTCAGGAGTTCGAGAGCAGCCTGGCCAACATGGTGAAACCCCGTCTCTACTAAAAATACAAAAATCAGCCAGGTGTGGTGATGCGTGCCTGTAATCCCAGCTACTTGGGAGCCTGAGGCAGAAAAATCACTTGAACCCGGTAGGCAGAGGTTGCAGTGAGCGAAGACTGTGCCATTGCACTGCAGCCTGGGCAACAGAGCGAGACTCCATCGCAAAAAAAAAAAAAAAAAAAAAAAAGAAGAAGCTGCCTGTGAAAGTCCCATAGGAGGGTCAGCTCCTGAGCACCTGATCCGGCTTAATCCCTTTGGTGTCTCTTGTTGACCAGGCCTCCCCTTCCTCTCCTCCTCCTCCTGATCAATGAGCCTGGCCAAAGAAGATGATTGATCAATCCCAGAAAGAGAACTGAACCCCAGTGGAGCACAGAATGTTTTGCTGAATTGTGTGGGGTAGATAGTGGGGTGCTTTAGCAGATCAGGAAAGGGGCCCTGCTTGGCTAGAGCGTGGCCTCTGAGTTCCTTAAGGACAGAGACCATGTTGAGTTCACATTTGTGTGTGTTGCCCCCCGCACCCCTGCCAGCACATTGTCCGTAGTAGACAGGCAGGAAATAGCTACTGGATTGAATTGAGTGGACAGAAAGTGCTTTCACAAACAAGGGTTGTTTACATGGATGAATAACAGACATAAATAGGCATTAGGCCTGGCCTGCAGGGATGGATGGGATTCAGGTGGGCCAGGGCAGGCATCCCAGGAGGCAGAATAGCAGGAGCAAGAGCATGGGCACTGAGGGAGGTGAGTGAGGTCTGCCGAGGCTATGAGGATCCTGGCTCAGTGGGTCCCTGAGATGGACAAGACTTGGGAAAGGGGCATTTGAATGGCAAGCAGAGGAGTGAATATTTAGGTTAGAACTGACCCTGCATTCCCTTCCTGAGGCTGACAGGTACCTGAGAGATGGTAGGTATTTCATCCAGTGATAACAGGGCTTGTTATATACCTCTGTGGTGCTGTTTCCATACCTAGGAGCACCCATGCTAAAAGTGTCTTACTAATTACCAGTGATGGCCTCCTTAGGGCTGGGATAGGAACTGAGAATCATTTGAAGGCTTAACAAATGATTTTGGAGGCCCCAGTCCCCACCCTATGGGAGCAGAGTGAGGTGGTCTGACAAGGTGCCTCTTTCCCGGTGAGCAGGAGATCGGGAGGATCTCCATTGAGATGCACGGGACCCTGGAGGACCAGCTCAGCCACCTGCGGCAGTATGAGAAGAGCATTGTCAACTACAAGCCAAAGATTGATCAGCTGGAGGGCGACCACCAGCTCATCCAGGAGGCGCTCATCTTCGACAACAAGCACACCAACTACACCATGGAGGTGGGTGGGGCTGGCCTTGTTCCTCTCGGGAAGCCCATGTGCCCTTCTTTCCTTCCTCCTGGGTGGGAAAGTCTCCAAGGAAACAGGTCATAGTTGGAGGATAAATTCACTTCACCTCTGAAGCCTCACATCTTCAACTTTTAGTACCTTTTACTTTCCCGAGGAGCGTGTTGAGAATACATATTTCTAGGCCCCGTCTCTAGAATCTGCTTCACTAGTTCTGGGGTGGAGTTCAGAATAAGCACTTCTGGTGGTTCCGGGTGCTGGCGGGCTCCAAACACTGGCTCAGGCACCTGCTTGTAAGATGGCTACTTGTTTTAACTGTGCAAGTGTGTGTGGGCTGGGGGTTGTGGGGTTGGAGTTTCGGGGAATCACACATTTTTTTTGTCTCAATCTTTCCTACCCCCAAATCTGCCCTCCTTCCTGACCTGACCCCCATTGGCAAGTCCCGGTCTCTTTGCTCTCCCAGGCAGAGGCTGCTACCCTGCCTCCTCGATCATCTAGGGTCCCTGTCCTAGTAGGTTGTGCTTGTCCTGGTTCCCCTCCCTCTGGTGACACTCAGCCACATGGAAGGCCAAGTTTGATGGCTTTGGCCATTTTGATAGTTGGGGATTAGGGTGGATAGGGGCCGCCAGGAGCCCAGGCGTGGGACCCCTTTGCTGACAGGCCTCTTGCCTGCCTGCAGCACATCCGTGTGGGCTGGGAGCAGCTGCTCACCACCATTGCCAGGACCATCAACGAGGTGGAGAACCAGATCCTGACCCGGGATGCCAAGGGCATCAGCCAGGAGCAGATGAATGAGTTCCGGGCCTCCTTCAACCACTTTGACCGGGTGAGAGCCCCACCCTGTGTTTTCTTAGTGCAGCCCCCACCCCCTGCCCCAGGGCCCTGGAGGGCACTTCCCCGGGATGTGGGCTGCCATGAAAGTGAGGAGGGAGAGAAAGGGGAAACTGCCATCAGCCTGCCCTGACTCGATGCACCCCACAAAAGAAACCTTGGAAAACTTGTGTTGGTGCCTCATAAGCTTCCCTGCTTTCTGGGAGAGAGTGTTCATCCTGTGGGTAGAAAGAGGACCTTTGACCCCTGACCCTTGCTCTCCTACCATGAAGAGTCACCCACAGTGAAGGCTTGCTGCTCCCTGGCTGTGGAGACAGAGGAGCAGAAGAGAGACTCCTCCTGCCCTCGCTGGCCCCCACCCCTACCCCGACCTTCAGTGGCCTCTGGGACTCTGCTGGGGATGTCAGAGGCCTTGGTCCTGGGTTCCCATCCCAGCTCTGGGTCAGGCCGGGTTTTAGTGGGTTGCCCCTTCCCAGTGCCCTGGGGCTTGCGGGCGGTCCCAAGGCGTGGGAGCATGTTCTTGGGTGCTGCCCACCACCCCTGCCTGCTTCATGGCTCTCTAGGCACCTGGGGGAAGTCCCTGGGGAAGCCGGGGGGGCTGGGTCACTTCTGGGGGAGCTTCTCACCCTTGTGGCTCATCACACCCCACTCTGGTCCTGCTCCCTGGAGCAGGGCTGTGTGTGCTGGGGGGAGGGCACCCCCTGGAGCCTCGTTGGTGTGTCTAACCGTGTGCACTTTTATTTCCCCTCCTCCCCGCCCCCACCCTCCCCCCCCCTGCCCGTCCCTGTGTCTCCCCACACACGCCACCTTCCCCCGGGGCATGCCCCCCTCACGGCTCCACCTCCCTGACACCGCATGGCTCGCTGCCTGGCGCACCGCGGCCCCAGGATCACTCCGGCACACTGGGTCCCGAGGAGTTCAAAGCCTGCCTCATCAGCTTGGGTTATGATATTGGCAACGACCCCCAGGTACTCGCCTCCTGCATGGAGCACGCTCAGGGGTGGCGTCTGGGGCGAGAAATAATGCGTTTTTCCTTTTTCTCTTCTCTCTCTCTGGATCTCCTATCCCCCTCCTATGGGCCATGGGGCTCGTCCTCTCCTGCTGTCTCTGTCTGCCCTGTCACTGGTCCACCCTCTGCCCTCTGCTGTCTTTTGTGGCAACCTGCTGGGTGCCCACTGTCTTCCATCCTCACCGCTCTTCATCCCATGGGTGGATTTTTGCCTCTCCCTGCTCTGTCTTCCTCCTGTCTTTGGACGTTGCCACCAATGTGTGTTTGCATCTTCTCCTCCTATATTCCTTTCCCTGTCCTGATTCCCCAAACCATAAACCTCATCCCCGCTCTGGCCATCTGTTCCTGTCTTCCTGGCCCCGGGCCGGCCCTTCCTCTTCCTGCCTTCCCGACCCTCCTTGTGTCTTGGTACCACTGCCCCCCACAGAAGAAGACAGGCATGATGGACACGGATGATTTCCGCGCCTGCCTGATCTCCATGGGTTACAACATGGTAACGTAAACCCCACCCTCTGTCTGCCCTGGTGAGGAGGCAGCCAGCTGGCGGGAGCGGCCAAGTCCCAGGAGTGGCAGGCTGGAGGCCCTCAGGCTAGGGATTGCCCTCTCTGGAGGAGCCACAAGGCCCATGTCCTTGGGGAAGATGGCTCCCTGAAAGCCGGCCCGGCCACCGGCCTGTGTGTATCCAGGAGCCCTGGCCTCCTCGTCTCAGTCTCTGTGCTACTTCATCTTCTGGTACTTCCTCACTCCCACTGTGGACAGCTGGGCTGACCCTGAGGCTGGCAGGAAGGACTGGTGGTGTGGGACATCCCAGGTTGGGGGTTGGCCTGCGTCACCTCACATGGAGCATGGAAATTGAGACTTCCACCTCTGTCCTGGCGGTGGCTCCGGTTGGGCCTGCTGCCCCTCTGAATTGTCCCAGGCTGTCCCCCATTCCCCAACCTTCCTATTCTGTCCCCCCTCACACAGACATTCTGAGCAGGGCAGTCAGGTGACTCCTGGGCCATGGTGCCAAGTGAAGAGCTCACAGGCTGCCCTGTGCAGTGCAGAGCATGGGCATGGGGCTAGGAGCAGTGAACCTGGGAGTAAATCCCAGCCCTGCCATCATTAGCGTGTAGCCTCAGGTGAAGTGGGGGAACCCTACAGGACTGTTGCAAGGGTTAAATGAAGGAATTTAAGTCTGTGCATGTATCTGGCACATAGAAAATACAATGTGGTGGGGAGAGAACAGATTCTAGAACCAGACTGCCCGAGTTCAAATCCCCGTTCTGCTGCTTCCTGGCTGTGTGACCCTGGGCAAGTCACTTAGCCTGTCTGGGCTTCAGATTTCTCATTTGTACGATGAAGATAATAAAATACCTACCTTTATGGTTGTAGTGAGGATTAAATGAATTGAAATAAAGCTTTTAGGTTAATACTTGGCACATAAGACATGCTGCATAGGTGTCAGCCATTGTTAATCGTTGTGATCACTGTAGTTATTATCAACATGATTATTTGCTATAAGAGGAACCCAGGCATCTGCAGGGCATGGGAAACCCTGAGCTGGGTCTCTCCTCTTGAGTGTTGTGTCCCCATCATACCCTTAGGACAACCCAGGTTAGGTCAGGGGGATGTGCCCTCCTCTTCCAGCCACAGGCTGATCTGAGTCCCCAGGGTCTTCAGTCCATATGAGATATTCCCAGCAGGCCATGGGCTGACAGGCCTGGGGTTGGCTGTTTCCTCCAGGGAGAAGCAGAATTTGCCCGCATCATGAGCATTGTGGACCCCAACCGCCTGGGGGTAGTGACATTCCAGGCCTTCATTGACTTCATGTCCCGCGAGACAGCCGACACAGATACAGCAGACCAAGTCATGGCTTCCTTCAAGATCCTGGCCGGGGACAAGGTGGGTGTTCTATGGCATGGGCATTGTGCTGGGGTGGCGGGCACTGGCTGGACTGTGATCTAGAGGGGTGAGAGCTGGAACCGCCCCTTCTTCCAGGGTCTTTTGGCCTCTCCTTGTTTGCCACTTCTACTCATTTCTATAATGCCTTGGGCTCAGCTAAGGTGTCAGGACACAGGATTAGTTTAAGTGACCCTCCCAGGATCACTGCTTGCCAGTGAGGGACTCCATAGCTGGGATGAAATGACGGGTGGCAGAGGGGAGTAGAGTGGTGTGGATGTGTAATTGGACTCTTGGAGTCCATCTGACAACCCCTGGGACTTCACCCTTGGTATCATCCTGTGCATTGGCATGGACTATAGTGGGAGCAGGAAGAGGGACTGTGGGACACAGGAAGGAAGCACGTCTCTCGTGTTTTCTACCCTGAGCAGTGATCCACTCTGGGTTTCCCAGTCTCCCAAGTACCCTGCAACACTCCACCTGGCAGTGGAGGGATGCAGGGGATTGTCTCCATGGATGCCAGAGGCTCAGTCCAAGTCTCCACTGTTCTGAGATGGTCATTGGTAGACCTGGATGTCACCCAGAACCACAGCCATCTCCAGCCCAGGGACCTGAGGGGATCTATAGAAGCCACAGATCCCTCAAATATTATAGAAAAGACTCACAGAGCAGCCAGAAGAAATGGTGGGGGTGGGATGTGGGCCTAGGGTCTGTGTTCTGTTCTGTAAAGTCACAGTAAATCCTTATGCCATCCTTCCTTCAAAACTGAAAAGATTCAGGCCAGGCATGGTAACTCATGCCTATAATTCCAGCCCTTTGGGAGGCCGAGGTGGGTGGATCACCTGAGGTCAGGAGTTCAAGACCAGCCTGGCCAACATGGCAAAACCCCATCTCTACTAAAAATACAAAAAATTAGCCGGGTGTGGTGGCATGCACCTGTCATTCCAACTACTCGGGAGGCTGAGGACTGAGAATCGCTTGAACCTGGGAGCCGGAGGTTGCGGTGAGCTGAGATCACACCACTGCACTCCAGTTTGGGTGACAGAGTGAGACTCCATCTTAAACGGAAAAGATTCAGTTACCAAAAGCAAAAGCCAGTAGGGAGGGAATATAATTTCTGAAATGTCTGTCTACAAGGGAATAAAGGCTGAACCTACAAAGAAGTCCCCAAAGGTCTGATTTAAGTACAAGAACAACCTTATTTGCATCATAGCACCTTGGAGCTGGAAGGATCCCCAAACCATTTAGTTGTAGTTGCTAATTTTGTAGAAGAGGAAAACTGGGGCCGAGATAGGGGCCTCGTCTCCCAACTTTGGGATTGACAGTGGCAGCTCCACCCTCCCTCAAACTGGTTCCCAGGGCACTCTGGCAGAGGTAGGGCATGGTGCAGGGGGACTACCTTGTGGGTCAGAGCCCCCAAATGAGCTCTCCTGGATCTTGAAGCTCCTAAAAGACACAGCTTTCAAATAGACCTAGCATGGGCAAAACCTGGGAGACGGCAGATACTCAGGCTGGAGCTGCTTGTATGGGGCAAGGCCCACATTTCTGCAAAGGAGCTTAAGATAGCCTGACCATATTTGGGAAGCAATGATGCCCAAACGTGAATGGTGTTCTTAATCTGCTGGAGGGCTCATTAAAATTAGACTCTCTGTCCAAAGCCTCCAGAGAGCTCAGCTGAGTGCGTATGGGGTCCCCCCAGGAACCTATACGCTCCACCAGAGTATCTGCGGATACTGCTCCAGCACGCAATTATTGCAGACTAGTGTGATTCAGAAGATGGTTATAGGTGTAATTGGCATATGGAATTAGATTGGAAAGTGGCTTAAAAAGTAGGTACTGAAGTGGAAAACCTGAGACAGTTTTAAAAATACATGTGTATGCGGTATGTACATGTGTGGATATTTATGTCCATACATCCTGTAGTTCCAGGAGGGAGGCATAATGCAAATGGCACGCACTGCCTTCACGCAGCCGGGCTTTGCGGCTGTGTTGGACCACCCCGCTTTACGGCTGCTGGACTTTGCGGCCGCCTTGATCACTCTTTCCCCGCAGAACTACATTACCGTGGACGAGCTGCGCCGTGAGCTGCCGCCTGACCAGGCCGAGTACTGCATCGCGCGGATGGCCCCCTACACCGGCCCCGACTCCGTGCCAGGTGCTCTGGACTACATGTCCTTCTCCACGGCACTGTACGGCGAGAGTGACCTCTAATCCACCCTGCCCGGCCGCCCTCGTCCCGTGCGCCGTGCCCTGCCTTGCACCTCCGCCGTCGCCCATCTCCTGCCTAGGTTTGGTTTCAGCTCCCAGCCTCCACCGGGGCGAGCTGGGGCCCACGTGGCATCGAGCCTCCCTGCCCGCGAAGTGACAGTTTACAAAATTATTTTCTGCAAAAAAGAAAAAAAAAAGTTACGTTAAAACCAAAAAACTACATATTTTATTATAGAAAAGTATTTTTTTNTACCGTGGACGAGCTGCGCCGTGAGCTGCCGCCTGACCAGGCCGAGTACTGCATCGCGCGGATGGCCCCCTACACCGGCCCCGACTCCGTGCCAGGTGCTCTGGACTACATGTCCTTCTCCACGGCACTGTACGGCGAGAGTGACCTCTAATCCACCCTGCCCGGCCGCCCTCGTCCCGTGCGCCGTGCCCTGCCTTGCACCTCCGCCGTCGCCCATCTCCTGCCTAGGTTTGGTTTCAGCTCCCAGCCTCCACCGGGGCGAGCTGGGGCCCACGTGGCATCGAGCCTCCCTGCCCGCGAAGTGACAGTTTACAAAATTATTTTCTGCAAAAAAGAAAAAAAAAAGTTACGTTAAAAACCAAAAAACTACATATTTTATTATAGAAAAAGTATTTTTTTCTCCACCAAATGGAAAAAAAAGAGGAAAGATTAACTATTTGCACCAAATTGTCTTGTTTTGTTGTGACATAGGAAAATAACCAAGCACAAAGTTATATTCCATCCTTTTTACTGATTTTTTTTCTTCTTCTATCTGTTCCATCTGCTGTATTCATTTCTCCAAATCTCATGTCCACTTTGGTGTGGGAGTCGGGGTAGGGGGTACTCTTGTCAAAAGGCACATTGGTGCATGTGTGTTTGCTAGCTCACTTGTCCATGAAAATATTTTATGATATTAAAGAAAATCTTTTGAAATGGCTGTTTTTTAAGGAAGAGAATTTATGTGGCTTCTCATTTTTAAATCCCCAGAGGTGTGACTAGTCTCTTTATCAGCACACACTTAAAAAACTTTAATATTGTCTATAAAAAATAGGACAAACTTGGAGAATATGGACAACTTTGATATTGCTTGGCAAGAACGGTATTAAAACAACCACACTCCTATGACAACTCTTTGCCTGCTCCTTGCTTGATGTTTTCTGGAAGTGTGTGTGGGGTCAAGGATGGCGTGGGGCACCTGTATCTACCCCTAATGTTTTTGACCCTGCTGTGTTCAATCGTCTTACACTTCAGTTTCTTCATTTTAAAAAGGAAAAGGTAATTTCTCCAGTCTCCTATGAGTTGGACAGAAAGTCATGGATGCGTAAAGGACTTGATGATAAGCCCCACCTTCATTTTTCCACGGCATCAAACAGCTCTGTGACATCTGCATTCCCCCGACTTGTTTTATTTTTGCTGCAGGGAACAGCTTGAGTTGTCTCTTAAGAGTCATCTCATCCCTTGCTATTCAAGATGACCCACAGATGGCAGCCGTTCGGCATCACCTGGGAGCTCATTGGAAATACAGAATCTCAGGCCCCATCCCTGAATGCCAAATACTGTGTGTACTGCTGTAGCTTCTCCAGAGTAAAAGATAGTCTTTATAGGACGCCGTCTGCTCTGGCACCAGGGCCCCTGAGCCCATGCCTTTTATCTGACCTTTGTTTTGCAACCCATTACATCACTTGCCCCCTGGGCATCCTTTGAATTTCATCCTTGGCCAGTTCTCATTGTACCCTGTTCCAACTTGCTTTAAATGATCGGGTGGATGAAATTCTCCCCATTGACAACTGACAGGTACAATTAATTGTTCATGCGTCAGTGGAATGAACTCATTACAGCTCTTTCCTGCCTATGTGGATGTGTAGCTCTTACATTTTTATCTACCTCCGACTTTTTTGTAGGGACTTTGTTGATAGCCTCATGAAGGCCCATCTCTCCTCTCTCTGGCCTGTCCATTCCTTAACAAAACCCTAATGACTGTTCTGGTACCAAATCTGTGGCAGGAGTGTGACCTAGCTTCTACCCATCTCTTCCATCACTGGACCAGCTCATAGTTTGTCCCTTGGACATGGGGTTAGTGCCCAACAAGCCTAGTCATTTGGCGAAGTAAGTTACTAGAAGGGAGAACAGATTCAATTTCCTAATGTGGTGAGGAGAGGCTGAAGGCTTTGCCAGTTCCTTGGCCTATGTCAGGCTCTCTGGTACCTCTGCAGGTGGCATGAGCTGTGTGAAGCGCCTCTGAATTTAAGGCTCCAAAGCTCTCCAACAAAAACAAGACTTTAGACTAGGATCTGCATTATGGGCGCCAAGAGAAGAAATACAACCTCAACATCAGTGCCTGTCAAGGGAGGCAGATGTGAGCTCAAGTCTGCCTGCCACCGGCCAGTTGGATTACCTTGGTCAAGTGACCTCCTTAAATGGGGCCAATAATGTTGCTTTCCTTCTCTCTCTGGCACACAGTAGGCATGTAATAAGTGGCAATGGGTATTGTCCCTAGAGTTGTATAAAAAAGCAGCTGTAGCAGGGCATGGTGGTACATGTCCATAGTACCAGCTACTTGGGAGGCTGAGGTGAGGATCACTTGAGCCCAGGAGTTTTGAGTCCAGCCTGAACAACATAACAAGACCCTGTCTGTAAAAGGGGGGGGGGAAATTCAGCTGTGCTTTGTTATGCTGTTTAAAATATTCTTAAAGAAAAAGGCCTGATTACAGAAAAATACCATTAAGGGAAGCCCTCCTTCAGTCTCTGTGCTCTGTAGTAGGCACTCTGTGCACTACAGTAGTGCTCTGTAGTAATGATCCCCCAAGATGTCCATGTCCCCTGGAACCCATGATTGTTAATTTATATGACAAATAAGACTTTGCAGATGTGATTAAGAATCTTGAGGTGGGGAGATTGTTCTGGATTATCTGGGTGGGTTCTCAGGGAGCAGGTGTGTCAGCATCAGAGGAAATGTGACAACAGAAGCAGGGGTTGGAGTGATGTGAGGCCACAAACCAATGAATGTGGGCAGCCTCTGGAAGCTAGAAAAGCCAGGGAAACATTCTCCCTGAGAGCCTCCACATAGAATGCAGGTCTACAGACCCATTTTGGGTCTCTGTTCTCCAGAACTGTGAGATAATATGTTTGTATTGTTTTAAGTCACTTCATTTGTGATAATTTGTTACAGCAACCATAGGAAGCTAATATGTGCTCCATCGTTCATGCCCTGGGGAGCTGGCTGCCTTCCTGATGTCAGTGACCCCTGGCATAGGCATGACCTGCTGGAGAAACTGCCCTAGCTTCAAAGGCCTGAGTGTGCAACACTGGCCCTTGGGAGACTGCCTTAGCTGCTGGACTTGACTTCCTGAGCCCTAAAAGTGCCATCCATGGAGAGGGGAGAAGGAAGCTTCCAAGCTTTGAGAGCCCCAGAAGGCCAGAATAGCTGGGCCCAGCAGGAGATGGGTGGGCTGCTTAGCTCAACTGGTTAGTGGCAAAGGGCTGAGGCTGACAGCTGTGGGCTTAATCCAAGAATGGGGCAAGTGACCTCACTTGGAGATCTCTAAGGTCACAGGCTGCCCCTCCCTCAGTGCCCCCTATAGATGAGGCCAAGCTTAGGGGGACAGAACATAGGTAAATGGGCAGTAGCTGGACCTGAGCTTTACAGGACACTCAAACACTGCCTTATAGGATCCTCATCTGAGCAGTAGCTCTAGAAGTTGCTTTGTGAGTTGTTTTTTGATCGTCATGGCTTTCACAACCCCAAAAGGGGTGGAGAAGCTGCTATCTGAAATGCAGTTGAGACCTGAGCAAGCACAGCAAAGGTGGTGCAGTGGGGCTCTTTGTCAACGACGTGGGCCAACTAGCCAGCTTAAAGACACAGGGGAAATTATTGTAAGGCTTCCTGTTGTCTCAGATGCAGGAGCCAGAGGGCAGTCCAGCTCCAGGTAGGCACCAGCCACAGAACTGGAAAGCCCTTGGGAGGCTGAGGTCCTGCCTTCTCTCTAGCTTATCTTGGCCCCTCTGTGTGTCAGCCTCCCTCCTCTCCCTGCAGTCCAGCTTTCGGTGCACACCTCCCCATGGTGGTAGAGGCCAATTCCGCGGTGCCTAGTGTTGACATTTTCTTGACACAAGAGACTAGTTCCAATTCCAGATGTCCAGGACGCACTTGGCCCAGGCTGACGTGGTCTGATAAAGTGATGCCTGTCAGTGGATGAGGCTGGGGCCATTGCTCATGGGCTAGATTGGGTATCACCTTTAGGATAACCCAAAAGGTAGTCTCATAAGAACTGTCTCAGTTCATCAATATTCACATTGTAGCATATCTGATATTGAGCTACAGCATACAATCGATCTCACTTTAGGATTAATGGTGTCTTACAATTGCTGTTGGCCAGACAGCAGTCATGACTTAGTGTCATTGCCTGCCTATTTGAGACAGGAATGTGAGTCCTGTCTGTTGTCTCAAAAATTTCCATTAATCTTATCTCCTGGTAAGATCAAGCTCCAGTATCAACACTTGCATAGTGGGTCCCCAGAAAGAAAATGCTGGTGGTCATGGTGTAGTACTGGCTTAAGAAATGCTAGCCAGGGTGCAATGGCTTACACCTATAATCCCAGCACTTTGACAGGCTGAGATGGGCAGATCTTTCGAGCCCAGAAGCTCAAGACCAGCCTGGGCAACATGGTGAAACCCCGCCTCTACTACAAATACAAAATTACCCGGGTGTGATTGTGCGTGCCTGTAATCCCAGCTACTTGGGTGGCTGAGGCAGGAGAATCACTTGAACCTGGGAGATGGAGGTTGCAGTGAGCCGAGATCATCCTGAAGGGAGGAAGGGAGGGAGGGAGGGAGGGAGGGAG
>NW_016806895.1:2086191-2104590 GCF_001698545.2 Rhinopithecus bieti | reverse complement strand
GAGAGGGAGGGAGGGAGGGGAGAGAGAGAAAGAAAAAGAAATGCTGCATTTTCATTTCTATTGATGGCACAGCAGGCAATGGTGTGTGAAGAACAGGCACTTAAAGACTCTGGGCCGGGTGCAGTGGCTCACGCCTGTAATCCCAGCACTTTGGGAGGCCGAGGCGGGTGAATCATGAGGTCAGGAGTTTGAGACCAGCCTGACCACATGGTGAAACCCTGTCTCTACTAAAAATACAAAACATTAGCTGGGTGTGGTGGCGGGTGCCTATAATCCCAGCTACTTGGGAGGCTGAGGCAGGAGAATCGCTTGAACCCGTGAGGCAGAGATTGTGGTGAGCCGAGATCGTGCCACTGCACTCCAACCTGGGCGATAGAGTGAGACTTCATCTAAAAAAAAAAAAAAAGACTCTGACAAGGGATTCAGAAGAGAGTTTTAGCAAATTTGCTTTCCTCATATTGTACATGATACATGTCTAAAAAAGTCTGAGCTCTTTCAATAAGTATATAATAATGTATATATATGAGTACGTAAAGAACATAATAAAATTCTAAAGAAAGCATTGTGTTATGGTTTAATTTGTTATATTTTATAGCTCATAAAATAATGGAGCATCTATAAATCTGATCATATCTTAGTTGAGTATAATATGGCCTATGGGCCCTATTGCCTGTCAAATCCCCCAAATCTGGATTCTATTTTTGATGGAAGAGGAAAAGAAAGATCCATCCTAAACTTAATCCAAAGGCAATGTAAGGGATGTCTGGAGGGCCTGGGCGGGTCGGCTTTGGAATGGAAGTGGTCTGTGAGAAGTTAACCTGGCGGTACTGATTCAAAGAGCCTGTCCAGTGAAGCCCCCTGAAATGGGGAGAATAATAATCTTACAGGTTGTTCAGTAGAAGTCTTGGAGTGCATTTTCAGTAGTTAAGGGGGAAAAAAATGACTACTCTTAAAAGTTTAGAAACCAAAGTCACCCTTACTTCATCCCCAAACTGAGGAGCAGGAGATGGAATGGACACTGAGGAGCCACCTAAATCTGTTGAAGTGCCTTCTGGGGTCCAATCCAGAAGTCATCATAGCCTTCGGGGTCCATGGAAGAAAGCAGTTCCATCACAGAGAGCCCACGAGTTCAGCCAGGGAAAATGCTCACTGAAAAGCAGTAGAAGTGGAAGCTGTAAGAATATTAGGTCCCGCCGGGTGCGGTGGCTCACACCTGCAATCCCAGCACTTTGGTGAAGCCGAGGCCGAGGCCGGTGGATCACCTGAGGTTGGGAGTTTGAGACCAGCCTGACCCACATGGAGAAACCCAGTCTCTACTAAAAATACAAAATTAGCTGAGCGTGGTGGTGGGCACCTGTAATCCCAGCTACTTGGGAGGTTGAGGCAGGAGAATTGCTTGAACCCGGGAGGCAGCGGTTGTAGTGATCTGAGATCATGCCACCGCACTCCAGCCTGGGCAACAAGAGCGAAACTCTCTCTCAAAAAAAAAAAAAGAATATTAGGTCCCAAAGTTGCTATAACTCATGATAGCTCCAACAAAAATACAATAACTCATGATAGCTCCAACAAAATTATGATGTCTCTGGGATATCATAAAGGAGAATTCCTTGGTCAGTCAGAGAGTTATAGAACCTAATAAGGAACTCTCAGAGTAAAGAATATATTAATTAGAGACTGGGCATGGTGGCTCACGCCTGTAACCCCAGCACTTTGGGAGGCCAAGGTGGGCAGATCACAAGGTCAGAAGTTTGAGACCAGCCTGGCCAACATGGTGAAACCCCGTCTCTACTAAAATACAAAAAATAGCTGGGCGTGGTGGTATGCGCCTGTAGTCCCAGCTACTGGGGAGGCTGAGGCAGAAGAATCGCTTGAACCCAGGAGGCGGAGGTTGTAGTGAGTCAAGATCATGCCACTGCACTCCAGCCTAGGCAACAGAGCGAGACTCCGTCAAAAAAAAAAAAAAAAAAAAAAGGAAAAGCTCAAGAATTATGAAAGAAGGTTACTATAGGACAAAGAAGGTCTTTGAAACCAGCTCCGTATACAGATGGAGGTAAGTCATAAGTTTAAAAAGTTGCTGGTGGCTTCTGTTGTGGATGATCTTCAGTATCACTTTGAATGTCTAGCCTGTGAGAAAAATCAGCTTATTTTAGAAAATGAAACCCTAGGTTGAAAGACAGCTCAGCTTTCCAAACAGTTAGAATGTATGTTAATACAGTGTGATGTATGGTGAAGTAAATTCCTTGCAAGCAGAGTAATGGCAGATGAGTTAACCAACTCAAGAGCACAGGAGCAGTTTTATTTTTCTGTTTTTTGAGATGGAGTCTCGCTTTGTTGCCCAGCCTGGAGTGCAGTAGTGCAATCTCAGCTCACTGCAACCTCTGCCTCCCGGGTTCAAGTGATTCTTGTGCCTCAGCCTCCCAAGTAGCTGGGATTACAGGCACCCATCACCACGCCTGGCTAAGTTTTGTATTTTTAGTAGAGTTGGGGTTTTGCCATGTTGGCCAGGCTGGTCTTGAACTCCTGGCCTCAAGTGATCCTCCTGCTTCAGCCTCCCAAAGTACTGGGATGACAGGCATGAACCACCATGCCTGGCCTCAAAAGCAGTTTCACAGCGTCAAAAACATGGTGCACGTGGTTCCATACAGGATCTCCTAAGTGAACAGGAACAGTTTCATTAGGAAATGATAGCTACCCAGAAATTACTGGAGGAGCTCTTAATCTCTTTGCAATAGGGAAGAGGGCAACCTTACTCTCCTAGCATACAACCCCACAGCACAGCAGAGCTGGCATTAACAAATCGCAAGTTGGCAAAAGCAGTAAATTCTCATCTTCTGGGAAATGTTGGCATTAACAATCAAAAAAAGATTCCATGGACAGTTGAATTCTGCAGCACCCCAGCAGAGAAAATGGCTGAAATGGTTCTACGAATTTTAGCTCCAACTACCTAAACAGAGAGCTCGCCTGATAATCCATGTTTTGAATTTTCACCAACCACCTTACTTGCTACAAAGAAAAATTTTGGATGATTTCATCCCTATGCTAGATATGAAAATAAAACTTTCAATTGTTGCAATCACTGCCAGGGAGAACTTACTGCCCTTTAACAGTCAATATATTGGAGGCATGCTACAGGTATTTATTTGCTTGTTATCCAAGAGTCATTATTATTTGGGAGCTGGGGTTCTTAAAATGCTAGAAGTAATATCACTTCCTATTTACAAAATGTAAATACCCGAAGATGTTTTATGTACTAGACTCCAGATTACTCCTTCTTAATTAATATCTCAGGTAATAAAAGAATGCAACTGTATTTAAAATTTAAATACAGTTGCATTTTTTTCTTTGAGTTTATACAATGTTTTAAAACAGTCTACTTTTATAAATATCAAGTTGGATATTCTTGTGTGTTAAACTGTATTTAATATTTAAAATAGAGAATACTTTCCAAGCAATACATGATGCTTTTCCTAAAGGACTCTAAAAGAAAAAGGTTCTATAACTTTCTTTTAAGCACTAAACTATTATTTATCTTACTGGATAGTTTATATGAACAGTGTTAATGTAGGTACACTAAAGCAAGGGTAGGCAAACTACAACCATGAGTCAAATATGGCCATACCCATTCATTCACTATTGTCTAGGTTGTTTTTGCACTGTAGCTGCAGAGTTGAGCGGATGCAGCAGGGCATGTATGGCTTGCAAAGCCTACGGTATTTACTGTTTGATCCATTACAGAAAAAGTTTTCTGACCCCCACTCTAAAGTAATTGTAGTACAAGACCAGAGGACCTTTACGGTAATTTTTTGAGCTACAAAAGAGCCTTGGAGAAATGGATGAAGGGATTAATCTTTTTAAAATAAATGCTATAAATTAGAAAAAGAATAAATATTTTAGAGCCAAATTAACAAGTGCGTCAGCAAAACATGTTAGTTTTATGCAGGGGATTGTGTATTCTGAATGGACACAATCTGACATATATAAAAGAAACAGATTCTTAACTATTGACTCTTTTTAGCAAATGCAACACAGAATATCCAACTTGATGTTTATAAAAAGTAGACTGTTTCTAAAACATTGTGTAAGCTCAAAGAAAAAAATGCAACCCATCAATTAATATATATTATGTAATATATACTATTGTATATTTATTATTAGCCATCATAAATGCCCATTGATTGGCCTTTAGGAATAATTACAAAATATTTATATCAAATTATGCAAATTTGTTGCAGAGGTGCCTATCAGTAGAGAAGTCTTCAAAGGACAAATCTCGTCAAATAATAATGTATTTTAATGTCAACTTAAAAACAAAGGCAATATAAAACATCCCCTCTTATCACAGATTACCTTAAGATATACTTTCTAATTGCACTCTTTAGCATCTTCCATTTCTAATCATACTTTCTTCTCTAGAAATCTCCGTAAGTCCTACTTTTCCAATCAACAATACAAGAGAAATTTTGCAAACTCCAATACCTGGGGAAGCTGGCTTCTGGAAACAAGCTATTTAAAAGATGGCTTGTGAACACTTGTAAAAGGATACGGGGGGGCTGGGCACAGTGGCTCTCGCCTGTAATCCCAGTGCTTTGGGAGGCTGAGGCAGGTGGATCACAAGGTCAGGAGTTCAAGACCAGCCTAGCCAACATGGTGAAACCCCATCTCTACTAAGAATACAAAAAATTAGCCGGGCGTGGTGGCAGGTACCTGTAATCTTAGCTGTAATCCTACCTACTTGGAGGTTAAGGCAGGAGAATCGCTTGAACCCAGGAGGCAGAGGTTGCACTGAGCCAAGACCGTGCCACTGCACTCCAGCCTGGGCAACAGAGTGAGATTCTGTCCCCCACCAAAAAAAAAAAGATACAGGGATCCCTGGGCCCAGCCCAGTTCCAGATAGAAGAGGCTCTGCTTGGTCAACTCTTCTTTTGGGGCTAGATGCCGGCCTCTACAGAAGAGCAATATAAAGATGTCTCTGTCCTTGCTGAAATTCAGACAAACAGCGTCTCCTCTAATCCTGGTGAGAATGATGGGGAAAGGGGAGTGGATGGAGAGTCCCACTAGAGGACTAAGTGGCTGTGGAAACGAACATGCCAGAATGTGCTGGCTTATGCATCTGACAACTTGCAGGGACATTTCTGCATGCTGTGAGGACCAGTGATTATTCCCAGTCAGTCATTTTTCTTAATGACTTGGACTCATCAAACCCATGGGATTGGGTTTTATGGGATTGGCCATTATGAAGCCAATAAGGTAAATGGGAGATTTGGGGTTCAAAAAGACCTTAATGGGCAGTCATGATGTAATCTTACAAGGCTACATTTCATAGTAATAAACATAAAACGCTGAAATTGGGTCTAAAACACCAAAACCTGTCTCCAAGGTGGGAAGATATGGTGGGATCACATGGAAAAGAGGTCGAGAAGACTCGAAATGTGAGTCAACAGTGTGGTTGAAGCAGCTGAAAAGAGTTACTTCAATCTCGGGCTGGACAGATAACTTGGGAGCTCAGAAGCTGGTGGTGCCTACGTTTTCTGCCAATGTAGCTGTGAAGCACAGAAAGCTGGTCTCTGATGAGAGAAGAATGAAACAATGCTCCACAGTGGAGAAGAGACCCTGCCACGTGTCAGCCCGAGCCCATGGGTGAGTGACATGAATTGTATCCTGGTACCTCGTGACACATTTTCCTTTTCTTTCTTTCTTTCTTTCTTTTTTTTTTTTTTTTTTTGAGACGAAGTCTCGCTCTGTCGCCCAGGCTGGAGTGCAGTGGCCGGATCTCAGCTCACTGCAAGCTCCGCCTCCCGGGTTTACGCCATTCTCCTGCCTCAGCCTCCTGAGTAGCTGGGACTACAGGCGCCCGCCACCTCGCCCGGCTAGTTTTTTGTATTTTTAGTAGAGACGGGGTTTCACCATGTTAGCCAGGATGGTCTCGAACTCCTGACCTCGTGATCCACCCGTCTCGGCCTCCCAAAGTGCTGGGATTACAGGCTTGAGCCACCGCACCCGGCCTCTTTCTTTCTTTTTTTAAGCAAGACTTAATTTTTTCTTTTTTTTTTTAAGAGATGTGATCTCACTCTGTCACCCAGGCTGAAGTGCAGTGGTGCAATCATAGCTCACTGCATCCTTGACCTCCTGGGCTCAAGTGATCTTCCTGGCTCAGCCTCCTGAATAGCTGGGATTACAGGTGCATTTATTTCCCTTCTCTAATTTGAGTTAGTGCAGGTGGATTTGGGATTGGATTTGTAACCCAAGTCCTACTCAAAGCAAATGTTATAAGGACTGTGAGAGATGGGCAGGACACGACCGCTAACACTGAGTGGTTTGGTAAGACCAAGTGGTTGAGGCTCATTTGGGACTTTGAGGATCACAATGAATGGAGATCTCTGCTTACTCTTCCACATCTTCTGGTGGTGAGGGAGAGAGGGGGCTTCCTGGGCTGTACTCACTGCAGGAGTCTTTTTAGTTCCAAATTTGCACTCCATGGTGAAAGCGGCATTTAAAGAAGAAACAGAGAAACCCATTCTTATTATATAGGTAATGGAAGTGGGGAATGCAGAAGGAATGGGTTAGAGATTTCCAAGGGAACTTCTGTGGTCCTCGGTGACTGGCTAAATGCAGTTGAAGAAGGAGAAGAATGTCCATAGAATGTTAGTGTTGGAAACACCTTTGAGGTCATGGAGTCCAACCTTCCCATTTATTGTAGGAGAAAACCAAGGCCTGGGAGCATGGGTTGCCTTGCTGTAAGTCACAGGGGCTGAGGCAGAGCTAAGGTGAGAACCCAGGTCTCCTGACTCGTAGCCCAGTGCTCTGTACAGGACAGCAAAGTTTGGGGCCATGATGGTCAGGAGGAGAGAGAGAAATGGAGGTGGCAATAATTTGGTTTTATGTACAATCAGCATGAGATAATAAATGTAGTAAGTCATCAATGTACCCAACCCAGTGTCATTTGTGGGTGACAGTAACCATTAGATTGTGTAGTGGTTAGGACCCTTCTGGGTACAGGAAACATAAAACCCAATCTAAGCTGGTAAAGACAGAAGGATAAGCTGGGTGTGATGGCTCATGCCTATAATCCCGGCACTTTGGGAAGCCAAGGTGGGTAGATTGCCTGAGCTCACGAGGTTGAGACCAGCCTGCGCAATATGGCAAAACCCCATCTCTACTAAAATACAAAAAATTAGCTGGGCATGTTGGCACATGCCTGTAGTCCCAGCTACTCAGGGAGGCTGAGGCACAAGAATTGATTGAGCCCAGGAGGTGGAGGTTGCAGTGAGCTGAGATCCCACCACTGCACTCCAGCCTGGGCAACAGCAGAGTAAGACTTTGTCTTGGAAAAAAAAAAAAAGGATAAGTTACTGGGTCAAATAACTGAAGTGTCCAGAGGTAATGCTGACTTTCCAGGTGGCTAAGGCAGAGACTGAAATGCCAGCAGGGCCTGGCTTCTCTGGCTGGACCCTATTCTCAAAAGCGTCTCTCTCTGAGGTGGCAAAATGACTTCCAGCAGCTCCAGTTTTCCCACCTTGTGATTGCAAGTCTGGCAGAGAGACACTCTTGAAAAAGGAGCGGCCCCAGCTGGAGGCAGGCAACATGGTGGCCCCAGCCAGGACACTAGGTTTTGCTTATTGTTATATGTAAAATGTTTATTCAGAAATAGAATGCTTGTTCCTCGGCACCACAAGGAAAAATTAGCATTCAGACAAAAAGTTTTCTCAGCAAGGCAATTTTACTTTCTGCAGAAAAGGTGCTCCTTGCAGATGGAACAATGGTGAAAACACACCTGAACAAAGGAGGGAAGCAATTTTTATCCTTTACACAGCTTGTCCCTGCTACTGTGTCCTGTCTCCATTGGCTAGAGCCAGACCTCACAATCTAAACTAAAACCTGAGTGGCTAATAATTTAAAACTTTTCTAAACAGGTGAAGGCAAGGGAGAACAAAGGAAAAGAGGAGGTTGCTTATGCCTAATAGGGAAGGTGCATAGGCTGCAAGCTGGGACATGCCTGTGAGCATGTCCAGCACAAATATTTTGGTTAAAGTACAAGGACATAGAATGTACTACGTGTTTGTGAGCATGTCTAGCACAAGTATTTTCGTTAAAGTGTAAGGACATAGAATACACTTATTCCTTTATATCTAACAGCTACATAGGATAGGGCTTAGTAAAGAGTTGATAGCACAAAGCAAGGAGGCTTGAAGGAAGTTAGTCTTTAAAAGAAACTATTATTTCTAACACTTACGACTTATTCTTTAACAAGAAGGGAAACTTTGAAGAGGAAACTTTTATCAGGGGAACCCACCCTGGATAGTCAACATGGGTTCTTTTCTATTTCCCTAAGCATCGGCTGGTCTGGAAAATAAAGGGAAAGAGTACAAAAGAGGAAAAATTTAAAGCTGGGTGTCCGAGAGAGACATCACATGTTGGCAGGTTCCATGATGCCCCCCAAGCCACAAAACCAGCAAGTTTTTATTAGCGATTTTCAAAAGGGGAGGGAGTGCACAAATAGGGTTTGGGTCACAGAGATCACATGCTTCACAAGGTAATAAAATATTTACAAAGCAAATGGAGGCAGGGTGAGATCACAGGACCACAGGACGGGGAAAAATGAAAATTGCTAATGAAGTTTCGGGCATGCATTGTCATTGATAACATCTTATCAGGAGACAGGGCTTGAGAGCAGACAACTGGTCTGACCAAAATTTATTAGGTGGGAATTTCCTTGTCCTAATAAGCCTGGGAGCGCTACAGGAGACGAGGGTTATTTCATTCCTTTGTCTTCGACCGTAAAAGACAGCCACCCCTAAAGTGGCCATTTTAGAAGCCTACCCTCAGGAGCACATTCTCTTTCTCAGGGATGTTCCATGCTAAGAAAAAGAATTCAACGATATTTCTCCTATTTGCTTTTGAAAGAAGAGAAATATGGCTCTGTTCCACCCAGCTCACTGGCAGTCAGAGTTTAAGGTTATCTCACTTGTTATCCCTTGAACATTGCTGTTATCCTGTTCTTTTTTTTTCAAGGTGCCCAGATTTCATATTGTTCAAGCACACATGCTCTACAAACAATTTCTGCAGTTAAAACGCAATCATCACAGGGTCCTGAGGCGACATACATCCTCCTCAGCTTACAAAGTTGATGAGATTAAGAGATTAAAGTAAAGACAGGCATAGGAAATCACAAGGGTATTGATTGGGAAAGTGATAAGTGTCCATGAAATCTTCACAATTTTTGTTCAGAGATTGCAGTAAAGACAGGCGTAAAAAATTATGAAAGTAGGGCCGCAGCTGGGGTCACAGCGCTGTAAGTCCAGCACTTTCGCCCAGCGGCGGCAGATCACGAGGTCAGCAGATCGAGACCATCCTGGCTAACATGGTGAAACCCCCGTCTCTACTAAAAATACAAAAAACTAGCCTGCGGAGCGTGGCCGGCGCTTGTAGTCCCAGCTGACATTTTGCCTACTTTTTTTTTTTTTACTTGGGAGGCTGAGCAGGAGAATGGCGTTAAACCTGGGAGCCCCCCCCGCTTCCGCGTACTCCGCACCCGCTGAGATCCGGCCACTGCACCTCCAGCCTGGGCGACGAGAGCGAGACTCCGTCTCAAAAAAAAAAAAAAAAAATTATGAAAGTATTAATTTGGGGAACTAATAAATGTCCATGAAATCTTCACTATTTATATTCTTCTGCCATGGCTTCAGCTGGTCCCTCTGTTCAGGGTCCCTGACTTCCTGCAACAAACTTTTTACTTTCCACACTTACTGTTTGAGGCCCAACTTGGGTTGTGTGCTTACCCTAGGGTGGAGAGTGCAGCCCCACGCAGGCCACCTGAATTCAGAATGCATGTCAGGGCTCCTTATCACAAGCAACAGAAACCCATTCTGCCTGCCCCCAAAACTCATATAGGGCATGGGCTTCTCCAGAGGCAGATGCTGGTCAATAGGCAGGACAGACATCCATGAGCATGGGGAGGAGTGGGCTCCCAGCCCAGATCCAGGAGAAGCGCTGTTGGGACAGTGGGCAGCCGGCACCTGAGTCAGAGGTGAAGGTGGCCTCTAGCGGCAGCTGTCACCACTCTGCCTGTGCCCATCCCACCCTTCAGTTTGCTCCAGCAAACTTCCATCTGTGTACCTGCATCTGTGTGCCTGGGGCTTTCCTCCCAGAACTGCAGAAGACCACTCTGTGGATGGAGCAGGCTACTGAGGAAGCAGCCACCAAGAGCAGCCCTCAGCCCTCAGGGTGGGTGTCTGAGGCCCTCAGCTCCCTCACCACTTGGATGGGATGATTCTGAGGCACGTGTTTTAGGCTGTTTCTCGGCGCTTCTTTCTTCCACGATTCAGTGCAGATGACCATGCAGTGCTGAGCTCATAGCACAGCCTCACTGGCAGCCCCCCTTCCCTGAGCCTCTTCCTCATTTCCATCCCCTGCACCTCCCACGTAAACCACTGGTGCTAGAACCCTCATCTAGTGAATGCTTTGGGGTGTCCCAAACTAGGACCCAGCCCACTCTCTGGGACCTACTTGGGGACAGCGACTTCACCTGGAAGTCTCGCTCTAGACCCTTGAGATGGGCTGGGAAGAAGCCCCACACCAGGTCCTCAGACGGCACTGGAACACTTAGACCCACAGGTGGAGAAACCATTCCTGCTGCTGTAAGGAGGGGGCACCAAGGGCTTGGGAAGGGCTTGCCACCTCTCCTTCAGCTGCCGCCCTGTTCTTCATGGGCAGCCCCCACAACAGGGCAGGAGAATAGGAACCTCCTGCATGCCTGCAAGAGGAGTGGGGGTCCAGACATGCAGGCATGTGGCACAGCAGGGGTCACCTGTGGAGACCTCGGTGCCTGTAGGAGACCCCAGGTTTAGAAACAAGATTCTCATTTTATGATTCAAGACAATGAGAAAACAGTTCTTTAAGGAAAACATCTCTCTATAGGTTATATAGGTTATATTTTATAGGTTGTACTAATATTTTATAGAACTTAGGCTGGGTGCAGTGGCTCATGCCTGTAATCCCAGCACTGTGGGAGACCGAAGCGGGTGGGTTGCCTGAGGTCAGGAGTTCGAGACCAGGCTGACCAATATGGTGAAACCCCACCTCTACTAAAATACAAAAATTAGCTGGGCGTGGTTGCATGCGCCTGTAGTCCCAGCTACTCAGGAGGCTGAGGCAGGAGAATTGCTTGAACCCAGGAGGCAGAGGGTGTAGTGAGCCGAGATTGCACCATTGCACGCCAGCCTGGGCAAGAGAGCGACACTCTTGTCTCAAAAGAAAAAAAAGAAAAGAAAAAATTATAGAACCTATTTTGTGTATTCTGTGATAGGCTATATCTGTTTACTAAGGGCTGCCTGGAATAGGATGCATAAAATGAACCACTAGGATAAAACAGCTAACCCAGTGTCCAGTAAGCCCCCATGAAGGCTTCCTTCCATCTTCTGCACCTCTGCAGCTGGAAAATTCTTTTTTAGAATGGCCTTCCTAAAAATGAGCGAGTGGATGCTGCCCTCCAGTGGCCAAGTGTGCCCTTAAAGCATGTCAGAAGCAAAATCAAACCCTTCCCCCTGCTTCCTCCTGGGGCTCCACAGACTGCTCCTAGTGGGAATACCGCTGGGGTATTCCTGGAGTGCTGACGGGGCTGGATCTGTGCCACAAAGGGACAGCAGAAGCAACAAGGTGCATTTAGCAGGAGAAAAACAATACCTAACATTTGCTGAGCACTTACTTTGCATTGGCCTAAATCTGAAATGATTGACATGCCTTTAGTCATCACACATACCATTATTATCTCAACTGAAAAAAACAAGGCCAAGCTATGTGGCTAATGCCTGTAATCCTAGCACTTTGGGAGGCTGAGGTGGGCAGATTGCTTGAGGCTGGGAGTTCAAGACCGGCCTGGGCAACATAGTGAGACCCTGTCTCTACAAAAAAAACCACAAAAAGTGGCCAGGCATGGTGGCACATGTCTGTAGTCCCAGCTGCTACTTGGGAGGCTGAAAGGGGAGATCCCTTGAGACCAGGAGGTCGAGGCTGCAGTGAGCTATGATCATACTGCTGTACTCCTGCCTAGGTCACAGAGAGAGAGAGACCCTGTCTTTTTTTTTTTTTCCCCCAGGATTTGGTATGTTTTATTTGAGCGAATTTTTAACAAAAGGTGGCTTTTATTTACAGAATTTAAAGTGTGTGGGAACTGTCCAACCCACATAGACTGAAGTAAGGATAACCATTAAGCCTGCTAATGTATTTTCTTATTTTCAGTTTACATACAATTTTTTTTGTTTGCTTTACATTTATAAAAAAACCAATATTGTAAATGACAAATAATCCCTCCCATCCCTTAATTAAATATACAAACAGCTTGAAAAACATACAATTTAAATTGGTTTAATCTTGAAGTATAATCCAATGAGACTGAAAACTAAACATTTCAAGTCTTGTACCAAATAGTAAAATACTCGAAGGCCTTCAGGATCCTTTGACTGATTTACGTCAATAAGAGAACCTATTTTTGATGTGGCAAAAGATATGTGTGCCGGGCACGGTGGCTCACGCCTGTAATCCCAGCACTTTGGGAGGCCGAGGCGGGTGGATCATGAGGTCAGGAGTTTGAGACCAGCCTGGCCAACATGGAGAAACCCCATCTCTACTAAAAATACAAAATTAGTCAGGTGCTGTGGTGTGTGCCTGTAATCCCAGCTACTCGGGAGGCTGAGGCAGGAGAATCACTGGAACCCAGGAGGCAGAGGATGCAGTGTGCTGAGATTGCGCCATTGCACTCCAGCCTGGGCGGCAGGGCAAGACTCTGTCTCAAAAAAAAAAAAAAGATATGTGCTTATCTCCAAGCTCACGTTGGCCAGCTCTGTCAGGGGGAGGCCACAAAGCATCATCTTCTTTTCTGATTTCACTGTCATCAATAATTCTCTTCAGTTCTTCCATTAAACTCTTGTGCATATAAACCTCTTTTCTGATCATGACATCATTTTTGTAATTGTTGTTGGCATATCTAAGCTTTCCGTCTGGCTGAAATTCAGACTCCAGAAACTCGTGCCCAAACTTGCCCTTGTGCTCTACGTAGTAGTGCAGGTATAAATCACTAGCCATAGCCATTTTTGTTCCCGGGAAGACAGCTGAAAACCCAGACAACCAAGAGACCCTGTCTTAAAAAACACACAAAAACAGGAGGCCACGGCCTGAGATGTCCAGTGAGTGACAGAGCTGGGACTTGAAACTATGTTTCTCTCATCCCCAGAAGCAATGTTTTATCTACTTCACCAGTGGTTCTCCAACTTGGCTATGCTCAAGAATTGTTTAGGGAGATTGGTAAAGAGGCAGCATGTAGGACTCTGTCACTAGAGATTCTGATTATTTCTTTTTTTTTTTTTTTTTTTTTTTTTTTTACACGGAGTCTCGCTCTGCCACCCAGGCTGGAGTGCAGTGGCCGGATCTCAGCTCACTGCAAGCTCCGCCTCCTGAGTTTACGCCATTCTCCTGCCTCAGCCTCCCGAGTAGCTGGGACTACAGGCGCCCGCCACCTCGCCTGGCTAGTTTTTTGTATTTTTAGTAGAGATGGGGTTTCACCGTGTTAGCCAGGATGGTCTCGATCTCCTGACCTCATGATCTGCCCGTCTCGGCCTCCCAAAGTGCTGGGATTACAGGCTTGAGCCACCGCGCCCGGCCGAGATTCTGATTATTTCTAAGAGGAGCAAAGACAACTGGGAATTTGTCCCTAGGACATTCTGGGTGGGGTCCAGTAATGGAAACAAGTTCATGGGCCACCTTTGAGAAGTGCTAGATTAAAACCTCATCATTACCAAGAGGGAGATTTTGTGTGGATAGAAGAGAGAACTTTCTAATAGTCATATCTGTATTCTGATCCAACAAATGCTGCATGCCAGCATTGGGATCGTGCTTTCATATACACAATCTCATCTCCTCTTGGTGGCTCTTTGAGTAGGTGCCTGCAGTTTACAGATGAGGATACCAGGCTCTGATACCTTCAAGAGAGAACTAATCTCTCCCTTCTTTCTTCTAATTCGGGACCCTGCACCTGCTTCATCTGGCATTCCATTATGTGCTTATGGTGGGTCTCCCTATGGAAATTGTGCACCTTGATGTTGTTGAGGGCCTTTGAGTGTTGTCTGGCGAAGGTCACAGATCGTATCTGTTGAGCTGAAATGTCCCGTCTGCTGTGAACAGCTTTGTGTGATGAGGAACTGGGGGACCTATGGAGCAGCTGCCCCAGGTGTCACTAAAGTGACATCAATCCTGGTGTCTGGAGCCGCTAATCCCTGAGGGAAGGTCCTGTGGAAGAGAGAAAGAGCTATAACTGGACATTTGGGAGCCGAGTCCTGGTCACCTTTGGGGCTACTTCTCAGGGGAACCCGCCAAGTGCTGTCAAATCAGAACATGTCCTCCGCAAGGTAAAGATCCCATGAAGGCAAGCCCAGGGTTGTGATAGGGTCCCAGGAACCAGGGCAGTATGAAAGCTCTGAGGAAGGTTGGGAGCATGGTGAGGCCAACTATTTCACAGTCTGGTCCCTGTCACTCCCAGTTCCTCCCCAGGATTGGTAGGATGCCCCTCACTTCTACCCATGAAGGTACTCCTCTCCTTAAATTCTGCTCCTCACACGTCCCTCTTTTTTTTTTTTTTTTTCTTTTCTTTTTTTTTTTGAGACGGAGTCTTGTTCTGTTATCCAGGCTGGAGTGGAGTGGTGCGATCTTGGCTCACTGCAACCTCTGCCTCCTGGGTTCAAGCAATTCTCCTGCCTCAGCCTCCTGAGTAGCTGGGATTACAGGCATGTGCCACCGTGCCCGGCTAATTGTGTTTTGTATTTTTAGTAGAGACGGGATTTCACCATATTGGCCAGGCCAGTCTTGAACTCTTGACCTCGTGACCCACCCCTGCTTCAGCCTCCCAAAGTGCTGGGATTACAGGCTCACACCACCATGCCTTTGTATTTTTAGTAGAGATGGGGGTTTCTCCACGTTGACCAGGCTGGTCTTGAACTCCCAACCTCAGGTGATCCCCCCGCCTTGGCCTCCCAAAGTGCTGGGATAACACACGTGAACCACAGCACTCAGCCAAAACTGTCCATCCTTCATCAAACCTAAGCATAAATACTGTTTTCCCTGGGTCTTTGGGTCTTTATTTCTGAAGGCTCCCATGTGACATAAAACTTTGGTTAAATAAATGTGTTAAGCTTTCCTCTTGTTAATCTGTCTTTTGTTACAGGGGTGTCAACCATGAACCTCTAAGTGAGTGAAGGAAAGATCTTAGTTTTTCTCCCCTACACCCCGCTTTCCTGGAGATCATTCCCTTTGTAGTTTTCTCCAAATGATTATAAAAGTGACACTTGATTCATGCAAAAAAGAAAAAATCAGCGCATACAACATGGTATAAAGAGGAAAGTGTGGCCAGGCCTCCAGGTATGGGACAGGACACCTGTGGCAGAAGGGTCTTCAGGGGAAAAGGGAGGAGGTCAAAGAGTGACCTTGTTAAGGTCACTTAACCTAAGTTTTATGGCTTCCTAAGTTTTATGGCTTGCTTTGGGGGAGAGGAATTCTAGTTTCCATGATCTGCTTTGGAGGAGAAAAGGTCACAGAGACCTTTCTGTGTCTGTGGCCCTCCGAATCCCTTGCAGTTCAAAATCCTCAGCTGGTGGGGAGTGGTGGCTCATGCCTGTAATCCCAGCAACTCAGTAGGCTGAGGTGGGAGGATTGCTTGAGCCCAGGAGTTAGAGGCTGCAGTGAGCTAGGATTGCATCACTGCACCCCAGACTGAGCAACAGAGTGAGACCCCGTCTCAAAAAAAAAAAAAAAAAATCCTCAGATGTCAAGGCGCCATGCTTTGGAGTATCGCAGGGGAAAAATAATAGCTCCCATGGGTTTGTAGTTAGAAAAGCGCCCCTGTTATGAAAGACAGATGAACAAGAGAAAAATAAACAGAAGTTTATTAACATGTGTATTCTATGTATACATGGGAGACACTCAGAGAATGAATAGTTCTCAAAGAGGTAGCTTTGAATTCTAGCTTACGTAGCATCTTCAACAAAGAACAAAGAACAGTCCATTTTTAAAGCAGTGACAAGACAAAGGAAAAGGGCTTTGAGTCTGTAGGGGCAGCAGCTTGTGGGGAAGGCAAATAAATGGCAGACAAAGGCTAGTTAGTAAAGCTTATTAATATGGATTCCTCTGGTACCATCTCCAGGCTGATAGGGTCTAAGTTGGTCTTCAGTAGTTAACCTTTGTTCTCCCTGGTTAGAAAGGGGGTTGGGGCTGGGTAAAGTGGCTCACGCCTGTAATCCCAGCACTTTGGGAGGCCAAGGCAGGCAGATCACCTGAGGTCAGGAGTTCAAGACCAGCCTGACCAACATGGTGAAACCCCATCTCTACTAAAAATACAAAAATTAGCTGGGCGTGGTGGCAGGAGCATGTAATCCCAGCTAGTCAGGGGACTGAGACAGGAGAATCGCTTGAACCCGGGAGGCCGAGGTTGCAGTGAGCTGAGATTGCACCACTGCACTACACAGCCTGGGTGACAAAAGCAAAACTCCACCTCAAAAAAAAAAAAGGTGGGAGTTGGGACACCTTTTGTTGTTGTAAGTCTATGTCTTACATTTAGGCAAACACAGGGAGAGCAGGGTGCTTTCCCGCATCTGCTCAAGGATCCTTCATATTTTGGGGTGGCACATTCTGGACTCCTGCAGTATTGTGTTCCTAACCCCGGCAAGGCTAAGAGGGATCATTTTATTTCAAAGAAAACGTCTCAGGACCCAGTCTGGAAAATTCTTACTTGGAAATTTAAGGTCTTATTCTATTAAAATGTCTTTCAGTTGTGAAATATTAATATAAAACGTCATCCTTAAAACTTGCCAAAAAACCCCTTAAGATTATTTATTAAAATAAACACAATACTTAAAAATTCTCATAGAATTTTAGTTCCTGAACATGGGTAGGTCTAAGTGCTCCAATCTGAGATACACTTACATATGATACATACGGATGTCAAGTTGATGCTAAGAAGCCCCCATGGCCCCCAGGTATTACCATGCAGGTGCAGATGAAGACTGTATGATGGTGTGGAGGAATGCTTAGAACTGAAGTAGTAGGATATAAAGGAAATTGTAGGCTTGAAGGTTCAGGCCCCAGGGTCTGATTGCTTGTGCTCAAATCCTAGCTCTGTCTCTTGCCAACTTTGTGTCCTTAAGCAGCTTTAATTCTCTAAACCTTTATTTCCTCATGGAGTTAAAAATGACTTCTGTTTTAAGTCTCTTTGGAAGGCTGAATGAGGGGGGAAGAAAAGGCAAAGCATTTTTCTAGAATACTGGCACCTGGCACCTGTAGCAAGCCTTCTGTATGAGGAAAAGGTGTTGCAAGGCCCACCCCATACCCTTATTACAAAAGACAGATTAACCAGAGAGAGGCGTAACAAAGGTATTCAGTGTAAGTTTTACATGATGAAGACACAAAGATCCTGGGGGTATGACCCAATGGTAATGAACTGGGGGGATATTGGCAAAGCCTGTTTGTTCAGATTCTTTCTGGCCTCTATGTGAGGCATGTCCTCGCCCCAGGTATGGGGTGGGACCCTTTTGCAATGAGGGTCCTGTGGCCGCCTCGAGGGTAAGGTAGGTCAGAGGTCTCTAGGTTTTATGGCTTGTTTTGGGGGAGAGGAGTTCTAGTTTTTATGACACGCCTTGGGGAAGAGAAATTCTAGTTTCTATGACCTGCTTGGGGAGAAATGGGGAAAGGAGAAATGAGGGCAGGAGAAGGTCAGAGAGAAAGTTGGCTTCTGAGGCCTTCTATCTCCTTTAGTTCAAAGTACTCAGCCTGCCCAAGCTCCAGACTTCAGGGCATCGTTTTCTGAACCCCAACACTATCAATGTTTACCATGTTAGAAATGATAATTAAGCAAAAGTTTAAGTAGCATTTATTAATTAAAAATAATGAATGTAAATATTGTTATATTTACAATAAATTTTTTAAAAAAATTTTATCTTCCAAAACAAAAAAGTGAGAAAATCAGTATGATTTTTAAAATAATTTTTAAGTTTTGTGGGTACATAGTTGGTGTATGTATTTATGGGGAACATGAGATGTTTTGGTAAGGCATGCGATGCATAATAATCATATCAAATAGAATGGGGCGGCCGGGCACGGTGGCTCAAGCCTGTAATCCCAGCACTTTGGGAGGCCGAGACGGGCGGATCATGAGGTCAGGAGATCGAGACCCTCCTGGCTAACACGGTGAAACCTCGTCTCTACTAAAAAATACAAAAAACTAGCCGGGCGAGGTGGCGGGCGCCTGTAGCCCCAGCTACTCGGGAGGCTGAGGCAGGAGAATGGCTTAAACCCGGGAGGCGGAGCTTGCAGTGAGCTGAGATCCGGCCACTGCACTCCAGCCTGGGCGACAGAGCGAGACTC
>NW_016806895.1:2050032-2084865 GCF_001698545.2 Rhinopithecus bieti | reverse complement strand
TTTTGAGACGGAGTCTCGCTCTGTCGCCCAGGCTGGAGTGCAGTGGCCAGATCTCAGCTCACTGCAAGCTCCGCCTCCCGGGTTCCCGCCATTCTCCTGCCTCAGCCTCCCGAGTAGCTGGGACTACAGGCGCCCGCCACTTCGCCCGGCTAGTTTTTTGTATTTTTTAGTAGAGCCGGGGTTTCACCGTGTTAGCCAGGATGGTCTTGATCTCCTGACCTCGTGATCCGCCCGTCTCGGCCTCCCAAAGTGCTGGGATTACAGACTTGAGCCACCGCGCCCGGCCTGGGGTAGGATTTCTAAGCCACAACAATCTTACGACTTTCCTGACAGGTCTCAAGGACGCCCGGGGGCAGAACAGCAGAGTCTCTGCAGGCAGGACAGATATAGTCTGGGGGTGCCGAGCCTCCAGCCTGGGTGGACTCCCTTACCAGACATGGTGGTGTCCTACCCGGGTCACCTCTATTTGAGGACGACTGCCTGCACTGAGCGCCTCAGGTGCAGCGTTTTTCCTGGAAACAGGAGCAAGCTGGGGCTAAGCACAGAGCCCGCTGGAAGCGCCAGGGAGTCAATGGAGGCCAAACGGTGACGGGGTTGGTGAGTAAATACTGGCTTGTTCATGGCTCCGTGTGACCGCTGAGGTCTGCTGTGCCTCTACCATGCCCGGTAGGATGGAGTTCCGACTGGCCATGCTGGCAAAATGGCTTGATAATCCCTGTCTAAACAAGCCCCTTCCCTCCCCTGCCTCACTGTTGCTCTCTGTGATCACTGACAGAGCTCAGACACCACAAGATAAGGCACCTTGACATAGTGAGTATTTGAAGATGCAGGAAACTGAGAAAACCACAGAAGCAAGAGGGTCACTTTCTGATCTCATTCCCTTCTACCCTGAAGTAGGTCATCTGCATTAACGTCCTTATCTCAGAAGACACAGAGAGAGGCCAAGAAGAACCCGAACAAACAGGACTTTTGTTAGTTCTGTTTGTTGTTCTGTTTGCTAAGTTCCCCCAGATTTCTACCATTGGATTATACAGCCCTGGTCCAACATACTTTTTCATGACTGTCCTTAAGAATGTACAAATTTCCCTGTTTCTTTGGGTCTGCATTTTCTAAAGACTCCCGTGTCATGTAAAACTTACATGAATTAAATGTGTGTGCTTTTCTTTTGTAAATCTGTCTTTTGTTGTAGGGGTTCGTGGCTGACAATCCATGAGCCTTGTGATGGGTGAGGAAAAGACATGACTTTTTCTCCCCTACGTCACCTTCCAAAAAACCTACTTTCAAGTGCTCATCTCAGGATCTGTTTTTAGAGAGAACCCAAATGAAGCTAGCAGCCTTTTCAGGGCTCACAGTCCCCTGCAATGCTGCTTCTGCAGTGGGGTGCTAGGAAACATTTAACAACTTGCTGAATGGGGAAAAAAGCCCTGGTTTGCAGTTTGCTGCTTTCTGTGGTGTAAATACTGCCCCCGTGGCTGGTTTCCATCTATGGAGTTGATGTCACTGACCACAGAGTTGAGGAGAGGTGCACACTGTTGGCTCTCATGAAGTGGTTTGGGCTGGCTGCAGCCTGGGTCACTGCTGTAACCCTCACCACCCTCTAATGTCATTGTCTCTCTGTGTCCCCTCTACAAGGAGACCTTAGCACTGTTGCAGTGTCCACTCATCATGGGTACTAATACTCGTGGAGCCATGAGTAAGTAAAAGCCACAGTGGTGGTTGGAGAGCTGCTGTCAGGGAAGCGGGTCCTGGGCTAGGGGAGAGGTGAAGAGGCTGCATAGAGGCCACCTCCCAGCCAAGACTGGAAGCATCAACTTGGGGGTCCCCCAGCCCTGGCAGGGAGAGACCGGAAGGGAGTCTGCAAGGGCAAAGCCAGAGCCAGGGAGGGCGTGTGTGGAGAATATTTGGTCCTGGAGGTTTCGAGGGCTGCAGCATAGAGGAAGAGAAAGGTGACCTTCTGCCTCTGTGGGGGACAGTGACCCTGGTTTGGCCTGCTGTCCCCTGGTACCCCTGAGACCAGAACCCAGGTAGGCCTTCCCAGTGGCCCCTTCTGTCAGTGCTGACATGAAAGCAGGAGCCCTGGCCGGGCCACAGAGCCTGCCAGTTCCAGCCTGATTGGAGAACTTGCAATTAGTGTCCTTCCCAAAGCTGCCACCTGGAGGAGAAACTTCGACCTCTTTACCCAGGGCCTGGTGTGGGTGGAGGAGCCGGTTCGGCCAGTAAGGAGCCCAGTGGGAAGATCACAGGAAACCCACAGCTAGAACCGGGCAGGGTGCAGGGTAGAGTCAGGCACAGGAGGCCAGATTTACAGAGCTGCTCCAGATCCAGGCGACATGTAAGCACAGAGCCAGGGCTCCCTGGAAGTTTCTCAGTTTGGAGCTGAACATAAGCGCCTCAGACTGTTTAGGCTACTGCAACAGAACACTGTAGACAGCGTGGCTTAAACAACACAAACTTATTTCTCCCAGTGCCAGAGGCTGGAAAGTTGAAGATCAGGGCACTGGCAGATGCGGTGTGATGAAGGCTCACTTCCTATTCCATAGATAGCTGTTTTCTCACTGTGCCCTCACAGGGCAGAAGGGGTAAGAGAGTTCTCTAAACTCTCTCTCTCTCTCTCTTTTTAAAGAGAGAGTTTTCCTCTTGTTGCCCAGACTGGAGTGCAATGGCGCGATCTCGCCTCACTGCAACCTCCAACTCCCGGGTTCAAGTGATTCTCCTGCCTCAGCCTCCCAAGTAGCTGAGATGACAGGCATGCACCACCACGCTCGGCTAATTTTTTGTATTTTTAGTAGAGATGGGCGTGTCTCAATGTTGGTCAGGCTGGTCTCGAACTCCTGACCTCAGGTGATTTGCCTGCCTCGGCCTCCCAAAGTGCCGGGATTATAGGGATGAGCCACCATGCCCGGCCTAAGCTGTCTTTTATTTATTTATTTATTCATTTATTTATTTATTAGACAGAGTCTTGCTCTTGTTGCCTAGGCTGAAGTGCAATGGCACGATCTCGGCTCACCACAACTTCCACCTCCCTGGGTTCAAGCGACTCTCCTGCATCAGCCTCCCGAGTAGCTGGGATTAGAGGCATGTGCCACCATGCCCAGCTAATTTTGTATTTTTAGTAGAGATGGGATTTCTCCATGTTGGTCAGGCTGGTCTCAACTCCCGACCTCAGGTGATCCACCCACCTCGGCCTCCCAAAGCGCTGGGATTACAGGTGTGAGCCACTGCACCTGGCCTAAGCTCTCTTCTAAAAGGACACTTGGGCAGGGCGCAGTGACTTGTGCTTGTAATCCCAGAATTTGGGGAGGCCAAGACAGGTGGAAGGCTTGAGCCCAGGAGTTTGAGACTGTTATATGTAAAAAATGTTTATTTAGAAATAGAATGCTTGTTCCCCGGTGCTGCAAAGAAACAGCACTTGAACATAAATTTAATTCTCTCAGCAAGGCCATTTTTACTTTCTGCAGAAAGGGTGCTCCTTGCAGATGGAACAATGGTGAGAGCCCACCTGGACAAAGGAGGGAAGCAATTTTTATCCCTCCATTAGGCAGTTTGTCCCTGCTACTGTGTCTTGTCTCCATTGGCTGGAGCCAGACGTCACAATCTAAACTAAAACCTGATTGGCTAACAGTTGAAAACTTTTCTAAATAGGTAATGGCAATAGAAAGACAAAGGAAAAGAGGAAATTGCTTATGAAAGGACTTAGAAAAGTGATAACATTCCCAAATAAGGAAAAGGCATAGGCTGCGAGCTGGGACATGCCTGTGAGCACGTCTAGCACAGAGACCCTGGTTAAAGTACAAGGACATAGAATGTACCACGTACCTGTATGTCTAGCATAAAGTTAGTTTTTAAAAGAAACTATTATTTCTAACACTTATGATTTATTCTTTAATAAGAAGGGAAACTTTGAAGAGAAACTTTTTACTTTCTACAGAGACCAACCCCATAGCTACAAAAAATACAAAAATTAGCCGGATGTGGTGGCATGTGCCTATAGTCCCCAGCAACTCGGAAGGCTGAGATGGGAGGATCACTTGAGCCTGGGAGGCAGAGGCTGCAGTGAGCCGAGATCACGCCACTGCCCTCCAGCCTGGGCGACAGAGGGAAATCCTATCTCAAAAAATATATATGTATAAATTAATAAAAAAATAAATAGAAGGACATGAATCCCATCACCTAATCACCCCCAAAGGCCCCATCTCCAAATACCATCACACCGGGGGTTAGGTTTCAACATATGAATTTTGAGGGGGGATACAAACATTCAGTCTATTGCAATAAGGGCCCAAATAGAGGTGCCAGAGGAGTGCCTGGAGAATGATCCAGGATCCACAGACCTGAGGACCGAAATGACAGACTGACTTTGGCCTTGTCCCCCATCACTTCACCTAGAAGGAAAGGAGACTAGGACAACATAGTGAGAAGGATGGACGCATTGGGCCCCAGCACACTTGGGTTTGAATGCTGCTTTTGCTGTTTACTAGCTGTGTGACTTTGGGAAGTTTTCTGAACCCCTCTGAGCCGCTTTCCTGGTTTGTAATGCAGGTCCCTTGGCGGCATGTGATGGTGTGTGCTAACTGGCCAAAATGATGCCTGCAGCATAATTAGGGCTCCATAAGTCATCCTATATTTCATTGAATCTGACATGCCACTCATTTGAAGAGGCACCTTTACTTTAGCTCCTCTAAGAAAGGAAAACAGCTGCCAAATAAACTGACCTGCCATCAGTTGTAAGATGCACCCAGATTTCAGAGATAACAAAATGTAATACCAAAAAATGTGCATCTTACAATCGATGACATGCAGTAGTTCTTTTTCTTCTGATTCGTGGTGTTTGTGCTTCTGGGGCTTCTGTCTCTGGAAGATAGCAGGGTACAATGATTGACTGAGGCAGCCCCACTCCTGAAGTCGCCTCTGCCCAGGCACTGCCGCTTGCTCCTTTTGCCTGTGCTGCTGCCCCTGGGTGGCTTGTGCTTGAGGGTCTGAGCTTTGCCTGTGGTTTCTGGCTTCTGTCGAGGCCTGTTTGAGTCCATGAGGCTGCTCAGCCTTTCTGAGACCAGGGAAGCCATTTTCTTTTTCCTCTCCTCTCCTCCCCTCCCCTCCCCTCCTTCTCTTCTTTCTTTTCTTTCTTGTTTTTTTTTTTTTTTTTTTTTGAGACAGAGTCTCACTCTGTTGCCCAGGCTGGAGTAAAGTGGCAATCTCCGCTCACTGCAACCTCTGCCTCCTGGGTTCAAGCAATTCTCCTGCCTCAGCCTCCTGAGTAGCTGGGATTACAGGCATGCACCACCATGCCTGGCTAATTTTTGTATTTTTAATAGAGATAGGGTTTCACCTTGTTGCCCAGACTGGTCTTGAATTCCTGACCTCAGGTGATCTGCCTGCCTCAGCCTCCCAAAGTGCTGGGATTACAGGCCTGAGCCACTGCACCTGGCCCAGGGAAGCCATTTTTGATCTCTCCGCAGTTCCTGGGGGCAGAGCTGAGCTACAGTAGATGTGCAGAGCCTGCCACTAGCCCTCTGTTCTTAGAAGGTGGGAGGTGAAAGTGGACAGGCCATGCATGAGGACAAATGTGCCCATTCCTCACCTTGCCACGAGGCCTGTTACATGCTGGCAGCTTTCCAAGTGAATTCTCTCCACCCCAGGACCTGGGAGGGAAGCAGGGCAACCCTTGGGCTCCCTGTGCTGCAGATGAGGAAATGGAGTTAGCACAGGCTAAGTGATTTGAGAGCATTACCTGCCTAATAAGTGCCTGACTAGATCCCAGGTCTATCTTAGGGGTTGCTTCTCCTGTTTAATGAGCAGTCGCTGGGTGTAAGAAAGACACAGTGATGCTGTGCAGGTGAGGCAGGGACCAGAACACAGTGCTGAGCATGTTCTAGGGATGCTGACAGGTTGGGAAAGCCTAGACCTGCACGAGTGTATATATTTAAATATTCTGTGGAAAGTAATTAAAAAATACTTCATGAAAAAAATGAAAATTTTATATATTGGGTTAAATAACGTATTTCAAACTTAATTTCACCTGGCTAGATGTGGTGGCTTATACCTGCAATCCCAGCAATTTGGGAGGCCAAGGTAGGTAGATCACTTGAGGTCAGGAGTTTGAGACCAGACTGGCCAACATGGCAAAACCTCTATCTCTACTAAAAATACAAAAATTAGCTGGGCATGGTGGCATATGCCTGTAATCCCAGCTACTCGGAAGGCTGAGTCAGGAGAATCCCTTGAACCTGGGAGGTGGAGGTTGTAGTGAGCCACGATGACACCACTGCACTCCAGCCCTCTAACTACACTCCAGACAGAGGAAGACCCTGTCTCAAAAACAATACAAATAAAAATAATTTCACCTGTTTCTTTTTTCTTGTTTGATGTTACTGCTAGAAAATTATATACATGCCTTGCAGTGTATACATTTCAGCCCCACAGTGTCCCCACCACCCCATCCCCTGCTTTTCTCCAGCCCAGTCTCTGAGACTTCCCTGTCCCTAAACAGTGGAGTGATGGCCTGTTGGTTGCTTTCCACTATCACAGTGAGGCCCTGGAAAAGTCTGGGTCTGCAGTGGCTCCGGTGTCCGAGGGCTTCTGGGAGCTCTGAGCCATGGCTGTTGGCCTCCCCAGTCTCCCAGTTCTCCAGAGGCCTGCAGGCCTATTTCACCTTACCTAGCTACTGCCTGTAGAGGTTCAGGATAGAGCGAAGCAGACTCCCTCCACCATGGTTGAGCTGCAGTCCTGACCATGTGTGCCCTAGGCACTAGCTAAGGCACGTGGGGATCTCGGAGCTTTTTGCCCACCCAGCTATGGCCTGAGTTAGGGCTTTCTCATCAGTTTTGTCCTATCCTGTGTTGCCCAGGCTAGAGTGCAGTGGTGACCACTCTGAGTGTAGTGGTAATCAGAGCTTACTGCAGCCTTAACTTCTTGGGCTCAAGAGAGCCTCCTGTCTCAGCCTCTCCAGTAGCTGGGACTGTAGATGCAGGCCACTCTACAGTCAAAGTTTTGTAGAGCTGGGGATCTTGCTATGTTTCCCAGGCTGGTCTCAAACTCCTGGCATAAAGTGGCCCTCCCACCTCAGTTTGCCAAAGTGCTGGGATTATAGGCATGAGCCACCATGCCTGGCTGTGTTTTCCTTCAATATACAACACACGTATGTGCTTGCTTTTGGCCACACTTTTAAAGTAAGGCTGATAGCTATGAATCCGAAATCTGTTTCCAAAAATTTGTTGTTGCTGTCTCTGTCGTTTTGAGATATTCTGGCTAAATGGTTGATAGCTGTGTGTGTGTGTGTGTGTGTGTGTTTTCTATATAGAAGCTATGTTTACATTTCAGATTGGGTGCAGTGGCTTATGCATGCAATCTCAGCACTTTGGGAGGCTGAAGTGAGAGAATTGTTTGAGGCCAGGAGTTTAGGACCAGCCTGGTCAACATAGTGAGACCTTGTCTCTACTAAAAATAAAAATTAGCTGGGTGTGGTGGCAGCACCTGCCGTCCCAGCTACTTGGGAGGCTGAGGTGAGAGGATCCCTTGAACCTAGGAGGTCAAGACTGCAGTGAGCCATAACTGCGCCACTGCACTCCAGCCTGAGTGACAGAGTGAGACCCTGTCTCTAAAAAATAAAAAATTTAAAAAGTTATATTTGCATTTCAAAACCTATTGATCCATTCAAGGACTCTCAGTTTATTCTGAAACCCTCACTGTGGGCTGTGGCCGTTGGCACTTAGACAACTAGAAAAGTGGTTTTCTTTGGCAAATGTACCACAGCCCTTCTTTTTTCCTTGTTAATGGAAGAGTGTGGGTTTTTGGAATCAGACAGACCTGATTTTCAGCTCTTGCTTTGGCACGAACTCTCTGGGAGACAGTTGATGAGCAAGGGTCCTAACCTCAGCTTCCTATAGGTAAAATGGAAAGAATACCTGTCTCGTTGTGAAAAATAAGTGAAATATTATGTATAAAGTGCCTAGTAGAGTGCTTTGTGCTTAGCAGGTAGTGCATTCAATAAATGTGACTACAGGCTGAGTGTGGTGCCTCACGCCTGTAATCCCAGCACTTTGGGAGGCCAAGGCAGACAGATCACCTGAGGTCAGGAGTTCAAGACCAGCCTGGCCAATGTGATGAAACCCCTTCTCTACTAAAAATACAAAAATTAGCCAGGTGTGGTGGCGGGTGCCTGTAATCCCAGCTACTCAGGAGGCTGAGGCAGGAGAATAGCTTGAACCCAGGAGACGGAGGTTGCAGTGAGCCGAGATCATGCCATTGCACTCCAGCCTGGGTGACAGAGTAAGACTCTCTCTCAATAAATAAATAAATAAATAAATAAATAAATAAATAAATAAACCATAGGATGTACTATCATGTTCTTGAATAATATTTTAAGAACATGGGAAAATTTGCATGATATGGGAATTGATGGGGAAAAAAGAGAATACATAATTATTTGTAGTGGGTTCATAACACTGTAAAACAGAAAAGTATGTACACATAAGAATTGGCTGAAAATACACCAACATGTTCGCAGTTTCTATAATTGGGTGGGGTTATAGATGATTGTTGTTTTCTTCTTTTTATATTTTTCTCTATTTTAAAATTTCCATAACAAACAGTTATTATTTTTATCAGCAGTAAAAAAACCCCACCGTTTGTGTGTTTATTCCAGGTCTTAGCATCATGGAAGAAATGTTTTCTTTAAATTATATTTATAAAGACATAAGTTCCTTGTGTGTAAAACCTATGCCTTTTGGTGAAGAAAAAAATTCCTCGTTTCTTTAAGTTGTTAAAATGTTAAAGGCATTTCTTATTCTATTTAAATCCCTGGGTCAATTGCTGCTATGGAAACTATTGTAATGGATATTTTACGAAAGGATAAATGCAACTATTAAAAATTATTGAAATAGTGTACCTGCTATGGTAAAAAAACTATATTGTACAGTATATGTAATAAACCTTTCCCCTCCCCAACAAATAATCACTATACATTTTTCCAGAATGTTACCATGCATATACCAACCTATATGCGTATTTTTATTTAGTTTTATAGAAGAGAATAAGTTATATACTTTTTTGTGATCTTTATTTTTTCTTTTTTTTTTTTTTTTTAGACGGAGTCTCTCTCTGTTGCCCGGGCTGGAGTGCAGTTGCCGGATCTCAGCTCACTGCAAGCTCCGCCTCCCGGTTGTGATCTTTAGAAAACATTTTATTAATGTAGAATTCACATAATATAAAATCCCCTCATTTAAAGAGCATAGTTCAGTGATTTTTGTTTTTCTTTTTTTTGTGTGTGAGATGGGGTCTCACTCTGTAGCCCAGGCTCAAATGTAGTGGCACGACCTTAGGTCACTGCAGCCTCGACCTCCTGGGTTCAAGCAATCCTTCCACCTCAGCCTCCCTAGTACCTGGGACTACAGCCATGCGCCACCACGCCTGGCTAACTTTTGTAATTTTTGTAGAAACGGGGTTTCACTATGTTTCCCAGGCTGGTCTCAAACTCCTGGGCTCAAGTGATCTGCCTGCCTCAGCCTCCCAAAGTGCTGAGATTACAGATGTGAGTTGCCGTACCCAGTTCAGTTCAGTGATTTTCAAGGTAAATTTAGAGTTGTGCAACCATCACCACAGTCCAGATACTCACCATGGTGCTTTCTCATTCAACACTGCCTCTTGGAGATGGCTTCGCATAAGTGAGTATGGATCTCTCTCACTGTTTTCAGTGGTTTGCTGGTTTTCCATCACATGGATGCACCATTGTTTATTTAACCAGTGCCCCACTGGTGAGTCCCAGTTTTTTTGCTGCTATTAACTGTGCTTCAGAGGAAATCCCTGTACATACATCTTTACACCCATGAACATGAATGTACCTGTAGGGTTCATTACCAGTGAAGGAATTGCCGCATTAATGAATATGTGCTTTTATAATTTAAGAGACTGAAAATTACTTCTAATTAACATTCCTACATTAGTATTTGAAAAAGGCCATTTGTTCAACTAGGACTTTAAAACAATCTAATAGGATAAAAACTGCATAACTTAATTTGATATAAGAAGTGACAGAGAGGCCAGGCATGGTAGTTCATGCCTGTAATCCCACCACTTTGGGAGGCTAATGTGGGAGGATTGCTTGAGGTCAAGAGTTCAAGACCAGCCTGGGCAACATAGTGAGACCCCCATCTCTAAACAAATTTTTTAAAAAAGTTAGCTGTATGTCATGGCACACACCTGTAGTTCCAGCTACTCAAGAGGCTGAGGCAGGAGAATTCCTTGAGCCCAGGAGGTCAAGGCTCCAGTGAACAAGATTGTATCACTGCATTCCACCCTGGGTGACAGAATGAGACCCTGTCTTAAAAAAAAAAAAAAAAGATGAATAATAAAGATTAGAGAAGAAGTGGTAGAGATATTTTTGTGCATTTGTATGTATGTATGTATGTATGTGTGTGTATACAAACACAACATTTTTTCCTAATGTTTATAAAGTATATGTCTTTTTTTTTTTTTTTTTTTTCAGGTGGAGTTTTGTTCTTGCCACCCAGGCTGGAGTGCAATGGCATGATCTCGGCTCACTGCAACCTCCGCCTCCTGGGTTCAAGCAATTCTCCTGCCTCAGCCTCCTGAATTGCTGGAATTACAGGTGCCTGCCACTACGCCCAGCTAATTTTTGTATTTTTAGTAGAGATGGGGTTTCACTGTGTTGGTCAGGCTGTTCTCAAACTCCTGACCTCAGGTGGATCCACCCGCCTCAGCTTCCTCAAGTGCTGGGATTACAGGTGTGAACCACCGCGCACGGGCATGTCTGCTATTTGTTAAGTCTCTGTGTCCCTGGAAGCCACATAATTACATATGTGGGAGTTAATACATTAGACATCACTATTTCTATGGAGCTTTTAAAATGAGAAAAACCTGCTGGATACACACACACACACACACACACACACACACACACACACATGTATATCCAAAACAAAGGAAATAAGCATATTGAAGAGATGTTTGCCCTCCTCTTTACCGCAGCACTATTCGTGATGGCCAAGATACAGAATCAACATAAGTGTCCATTGATAGATGAAGAAAGAAAATGTGACACGTATACACAATGGAATATTATTCAGCTATAAAAAATGATAAAATCCTGTCATTTACAGCAACATGGATGGAATGGAGGTCATCATGTTACATGAAATAAGCCAGGCACAGAAAGACAAATGCCACATATTTTCACTCATGTGGAAGCTAAAAACAAAAGTGGATCTCATGGAGCTAGAGGGTAGAATGATAGTTAACGGAGGCTGGGAAGGGGGCTGGGGAAGATGAAGAGAGTTTTACTAATGGGTAGAAACATACAGCTAGACAGAAGGAATAAGATCTAGTAGTTGATAGTACTGAAGGGGAATTATAGTTAACAATACTTTATTGTATATTTCAAAATAGCTAGAAGACTTATAATGTTCCTAACACAAAGTAGAGATAAATGTTTGGGGTGATGGGTGTTCTGATGGCCCTGATTTTCTTTTTACATGTTGTATACATGTAATAAAAATATCACCTGAGGCGGGGCGTGGAGCTCACGCCTGTGACCCCAGCACTTTGGGAGGCTGAGGTGGGACGATAGCTTGAGGCCGGGAGTTTGAGACCAGCTTGGGCCACAGATGGAGATCCTGTCCCAAAAGAAGAGGGGTAGGAGGGAAGAAAGAGAATAAGAAATAAATTAAATTTTAAAAATCACATGTACCCCCAAAATATGTACAACTATGATGGATCAATAAAAAAAATACTCCAACAATGAGAAAAACCAAAGCAAAATGGAGGACCGGACACTTGATTGACGGTGACCGGGGACTGTGTGTCTTGAGCAGGTTGTGCTCAGGTCTCTTCCTCTCTTGGAATCTCGCTGTGGGCCAGCAGGTGGCGCTTGTGCTCCCCGTGACCGCGATCCGTGAAACTGGATTTAATATAGTAACCCGATGTTGCCCTGAACATATAATTTTCAAACCTTCCAGTCCACCACAAGGAAAACCTCTGAGGATTTTCTTCTGGGAAGAGCAATTAGCCTAACCTCTTAGGAGGAGAAATTGCATCTCTGAGCTTGTCTGGGAAAGTAACATACCCTCCCAAGAGCAGTCTTGGGGAGGGCGCAGAGAAACCGCCAAGCAGCCTGTGGGAAGAGGGAGGGGTGCTGGAGAAGGGCTGGGAACTGCAGGGTAGGATTTGGGGCTTGGAGTGGGAAGTATCCTAGGTCTGAGGACAGCAAGTCCCGGGCCTGTGGGCTTCTGGGCTTAGGCTGGAGGGTAACAGAGAGACCGAATGGGTGCAAGATTACTTGGGTGGGCTGAAGATGCTCTGCCCAACTCGCCAGGCTGGGAGACCCCCTCTTTCGCCTACCTACTGTGACTAAATGCCAGGCACTGGTGACACAACCATGAAAAGACAGGCCTGGTCCCTGCCCTCACAGAGCCTAGAGGGCGTGGGGGAGCTGGAACGGGAAATAGCAGCCACCAGGATCTAGGGGGGTTGTTGAGGTGTGTTTGGGGAGGGAGTAGGGCAGCTTTCTCGGGGGGCCAGGCCACTGCCCAGACTCCAGACTCCCTGGGATGGGGAGACTAGACTGGAAGGAGCCATTGGGGAATGGGGATCTGCTGAACCAGGGCAAGGGGAGAGAGCAGCTACTGGGGGTCACAGGGCAAGAGCAGGGAGCTTGGAGCTGGGGGATGCCCAGCCTAAGCCTGTGGGAGGGGAGAGTGGTGCCCTGTGCCCTGGTCACAGATGAGGCTGGGAGGGGTGTGGCCTATTTTGAAGAAGAGGCCTTGCTTGGCAAAGGCTGTAGTTGGAAAGAGTGAGAGAGAGAGAGAAAGAGGCAGGGAGATAAAGACAAAGGGAAGAGAGAAAAAGAGAGAATTATTTTGTCTCTACCCTCAGGGACAGCGTAATTTTGGTGGAAAGTGAAAATGTGCCAGTGTACAAGTGCACACACACACACACACACACACATAAAGACTGTTACCATAAGATTGTCAGCAACTGGAGCCAAGGGAAGCATGCAGATGGCCAAGCCTGTATGACCTTGGGCAAACACTTAACCTCCCTATACCTCAGTTTCTTCATCTGTAAACTGGGAGCAATATTAGTATTGACCTCATAGGGCTGTTAAGAGGATTAAACACAATAATGCTTGTGAAGCATGGAGCATAGTCCCTGGCAGCTAGTAAGGTCTCACAAATGACTGTTGTTGCTGTCATTCATCATGATCACTAATATCAGTTGTCATCTGCTGGAAAAGGAGGGACAAGAAAAGGTGGGATATGGATGGGAACAGCCAAGACAAATGCGCAGGATGGGGAAAGCAATTCAAGCTGGAAAGGAAAGAACTCATGGGAACAAAGGTGAAGAGGTAGGAGGGTGAGATTCTAAGTCCTCGCTACTCAAAGTGTGGTCTGAGGACTCATCAGCAGCAGTTGCACCTTGGTGCTTGTGAGACGTGCAGAATCTCGGACCCCAGCTCAGGTCTATTCACCCATAATCTGCATCTTTTCAAGCTGTTCAGGTAATTTGTTTGCGTGGGGGAGTTTGAGAAGCACAGCTCTCAGCCATAACTCATGGGAGTGAACCATGCTGGTGCCACAGTGGGAGCAGCAGAGAGAAGGCTGCAGAGGGATGGGGGCTAATCACTACATGTCCCTGAAATAGTTCCACATGCAAGTTACTGCCCAGGATTCAATATTTGTTACAATTTCTTCCCTTTGAGGTAAAACCTACATACAATGAAATACATATATGAACTGTACCTCTGAGTTTTAACAAGTGCACATCTACCAATGTAAACTTGGACTCCAGTCAAGATATAAAACCTGAGCAGCCACCCAGAAAGTTCCCTCATACCTCTTCCTAATCGATCCCTGCTCCAGTCCCTAGAGGCAGCAGTTGTTTTGACTTATTTTCTGCAACATAAATTACTTTGCCAGTTTTAGAACTCCGTATCCATGGAATCATATGATAGGTACTGTTGCGTAACCCTTCATTTATGCAGCATAATGTTTTTAGACACATCTGTGTTACTGTATCAGTCATCTGTCCCTTTGTATTGCTGTGTGGTATTCCGTTGTATAGGTACGTCACAGTTTGTTTATCCACTATGCTGTTTCTGATTTTTGGTTCTTGTAAATTAGGCTGCTAGGAAAATTTCTGTATGTCTTTTTGTGAACATACATTTATATTTCTCTTGGACAAATACCTAGAAGTGGAAGTGCTAGGTCATAGGGTAGGTTATGTTTAGTTTTATAAGAAACCACTAGCCCTGTTCCAGAGTGGCTGTACTATTTTATGCTTTTACCAACTGTATTAATCAGCTCAAGCTGCCATAACAAAATACCATAAGCAGGATGGCTTAAACAACAGACATTTACTTTTTCACAGTTCTGGAAGCAGGAAGCCCCAGGTCAGGGTGCCAGGGTGAGGGCTTTCTTCTAGCCAAGAAGGCTGCTGCCATCTTGCTGTGTGCTTACATGACCTTTTTTTAAGTGTGTGAGTGGAGAGAGAGAGAGAAAGAGAGACAGAGAAAGAGAGAGAGAGAGTGCTCTTTAGTGTCTTTTCTTATAAGGACATTAATCCTATTGAATCAGGGCCCAGCCTTTATGACTTTATTTGACCTGAATCTTAACCTTAATGGTCCTATCACCAAATACCATCACACAGGGGGTTTCAATATAAGAATTTTGGAGGAACACAAACCATCAGTCTGTAACAGCAACAATGTGTGAAAGTTCCAGTTTTGTCAGGTATTTTAATTTTAGCCATTCCTGTGGGTGTACAGGATATTTCATTGTGGTTTTATTTCCCTGATGACTAATGATGCTGATGATCTTATTTTTTCCATTTTAAAAATTCTGGTACTACACACATAACATAAAATGTACCAACTTAACCATTTTTTTTTTTTTTTTTTTGGAACAGGATCTCACTCTGTTGCCCAGGCTGGAGTGCAGTGGTACGATCATGGCTCACTGCAGCCTTGACCTCCAGGGCTCAAGCAGTCCTCCTGCCCAGCCTCCCAAGTAGCTGAGCAGCTGGGACACAGGTGTGCACTACCACACCTGGCTAATTCTCTTTATTTTTTTTTTGTAGAGGCAGGGTCTCCTTATGTTGCCCAGGCTAGTCTTGAACTCCCAGCTCAACTGATCCTCTTGCCTCAGCCTCTCAAAGTGTTGGGATCACAGGTTAAGAGGAGGCCACCATGCCCCGCTTCATCTTAATCATTTTTAAGTGTACAGTTTAGTGGTATTAAGTGCATTCATAATGTTGTGCAATCAATCACCACCATCTGTCTCTAGAACACTTTTTATCTTGTAAAACTGAAACTCTATACTCACTAACCAATAATTCCCCATACCTCCATGTCCTAGCCCTGGAAACCAACATTCTACTTTCTGTTTCCATGGTTTTGACTACTCTAGGTACTTCATAGACTTATACATTATTTGTCCTTCTGTGACTGGCCTATTTCATGTAGCAAAATGTCCTCAAGGCTCATTCATGTTGTGGCATGACAGAGGGTTTTTTTTTTAAATTTTCAAGGCTAAATAATATTCCTTTTTTTCTTTTCTTTTCTTTTCTTTTTTTTTTTTTTTTGAGATGGAGTTTTGCTCTTGTTGCCCAGGCTGGAGTGCAATGGCACAATCTTGGCTCACCGCAACCTCCACCTCCCGGGTTCAAGTGATTCTTCTGCCTCAGCTCCCGAGTAGCTGGGATTATAGGCATGTGCCACCACGCCCGGCTAATTTTGTATTTTTAGTAGAGACAGGGTTTCTCCATGTTGGTCAGGCTAGTCTCAAACTCCTGACATCAAATGATCCACCTGCCTTGGCCTCCCAAAGTGCTGGAATTACAGGTGTGAGCTGCCACGCCCGGCCAAGGCTAAATGATATTCTATTGCGTGTATATACCACATTATGCTTATCCATTCATCCAGTGATGGACATTTGGGTTACTTCCACATTTTAGCTATTGTGAATAATGATGCTGTAAACATGATATTGTTTATCTGAGACCCTTCGTTCATTTCTTTTTGGTATATACCCAGAAATGAAATTGCTGGATCATATAGTAATTCTATTTTTAATTTTTTCAGAAACAGTAGATGCATCATTTTGCATTTCCACCAACATTGAACAAAGGTTCCAGTTTCTCCACATTTTCAGCAACACTTGTTATTTTCTGTTTTGTTTTTTGTTTTGTTTAATAGTGACCATCCTAATGTGTGTGAGTGGTATCTCATTATAGTTTTGATTTGTATGTCCCTAATTAGTGTGCTCATCCATTCTTGCATTGTTATAAAGAAATACCTGAGCCTGGGCAGTTTATAAAGGAAAGAGGTTGATTTGGCTCACTGTTCTGCAGGCTGTACAGGAAGCATGGCACGGGCATCTGCTCAGTTTCTAGTGAGGCCTCAGGAAGCTTTCAACCATGGTGAAGGTAAAGGGGGAGCAGGCATGTTCCATGGTGAAAGTGGAGCAAGAGAGAGAGGGTGGAGGTGTCACACACTTTCAAACAACCAGATCTCACAGGAACTCAGAGCAAGAACTCACTTATCACCAAGGACACGGCACTAAGCCACTTATGAGGGATCCACCCCCACACAGTGGTGGGGCCTCCCACCAGGCCCCACCTCCAACACTGGGGGTTACATTTCAACATGAGATTTGGAGGAGACAGACATCCAAACCATATTATTCCATCCCTACCAGTAGTCTTCAAAAGTCTTAACTCATTCCAGCATCAAGTCCAAAGTCCTGTCTCATCTGAGTCTCATCTCCTTCCATCTTGTTCGCTGTACAATCAAATCAAGTTATTTACTCCCAAGATAAAATGGCAGTACAGGCATTGGGTAAGCATTGTCATTCCAAAAGGGAGAAATTGGCCAAAAGAAAGAGGCTGAAGGCTCCATACATGTCTGAAACTCAGCAGGGCAGACATTAAACGTCAAAGATCCCAAATGATCCTTGACTCCATATCCTGTATCCAGAACACACTGGTGCAAGGGGTGGGCTCCCAAGGCCTCAAGCACCCTTGCTTCTGTGGCTTTGCAGGGTGCAGCCTCTGTGTTTGCTCTCACAGATTGAGGTTGAGTGCCTGTGGCTTTTCCAGACTCAGGATGCAAGCTGCCCATGGCTCTACTATCCTGGGGTCTGGAGGGGAGCAAACCCCTTCCCACAGCTCCACTAGCTAGTGCCCTGGTAGGGACTCTGTGTGGGGCTCCAACCCCACCTTTCCCCTTAGTGCTGCCCTAGTAGAGGTTCTCCATAAGGGCTCTGCCCCTGCAGGAGGCTTTTGCCTGGACACTCAAGCTTTCTGAAACATCCTTTGAAATCCAGCAGGAAGCTGGCAGCCTCCTTTACTTTTGCAATCTGTGAGCCTGCAGGCGTAACACCAAATGGAAGCACCAAGGCTTGTAGCTTGCACCCTCTGGAGTGGTAGCCCACGCTGTACCTGGGCTCCTCTGACTTGAGGCTGGAGCTGAAGCAGCTGGAATGTGGGGAGCAGCCTCTTGAGGCAGAGCAGGGCAGCTGCATTCTGGGCCTGCCCCCTAAAACCCAGAGGCCTAGGAGAATTTTTTCCTCCTAGGCCTCTGGGTCTATAATAGGAGAGGCTTTCTCCAAGATTTCTGAAATACCTTCAAGGCCTTTTTCCCATTGTCTTGGATATTAGCACTTGGCTCCCTTTTAGTTGTGCCAATCTGTCTAGCAAGTGGTTGTTCTGCAGCTTGCTTATATTTCGTGCCTGAAAATGATTTTTATTTACCTGCCACAGGGCCAGGTTGTAAATTTTCCAAACATCTATGCTCTGCTTCCCTTTTAAATATAAGTTCCAACTTTAAGTCATTCCTTTTCTCCTGCATCTGATTGTAGACTGTTAGAAGCAGTCACATCACTCCTATATTTATTTTTTCCTGTAAAAAATTTTTTTAAAGACAGGGTCTTTCTCTGTCACTCAGTCTGGAGTGCAGTGGAATGATCATGGCTCATTGCAGCCTTAACCTCCCAGGCTCAAGTGATACTCCTGTCTCACTCAGTCTCCTGAGTGACTAGGACCACAGGCATGCACTGCCATGTCTGGCTAAGTTTTATCTTTTGTAGAGATGGGGTCTCACTGTTTACCCAGGCTGAACTCCTGGGCTCGAGCAATACTTCAGCCTCGGCCTCCCAAAGTGCTGCGATTACAGATGTGAGCTACCATGCCTGGCTACATGCCATTTCTTGAATGCTTTGTTGCTTAAAAATTTCTTCCATTTGATACCCTAGGTCACTACTCTTATGTTCAAACTTCCATAGATTCTAAGGACATGAACACAATGCAGCCAAGTTCTATGCTAGGGCATAACACAAATGACTTTAATCCAGTTTTCAATAACTTACTCATTTCCATGTGAACCTCGTCAGCCTGGCCTTCACTGGCTATATCTCTCAGTGTTTTGGTCATGACCATTTAAACCAGTATCTAAAAAGTTCCAAATTTTCCCTCATCATCCTGTCTTCTTCTGAGCCCTCCAAATTCTTCCAACCTGGAAGACTAGAGTAAATAACTGATCCTTCAATGCAAAAACAAAGGAGACATCCACAAGAAACAACAGCAAACAGGGAACCATGACCTTCTGTAATGGACAAAGCAAGGAACCAGTGACTGACTCCAATGAGACAATGATACATGAGTCCTTTGACCAATAGTTCAAAATAGCAGTTTTAAGGAAATGGAGTGATCTCCAAGACAAACACAAAATCAATTCAGAAATGTTTGAGAATTTTTTTTTTTTGAGATGGAGTTTCGCTCTTTTGCCCAGGCTGGAGTGCAGTGGTGTGATCTCGGTTCACTGAACCTCCACCTCCCAGGTTCAAGTGATTCTCCTGCCTCAGCCTCTGAGTAGCTAGGATTACAGGTGCCTGCCACCATGCCAGACTAATTTTTGTATTTTTAGTAGAGACAGGGTTTCTCCATCTTGGTCAGGCTGGTCTTGAATTCCTGACCTCAGGTGATCCACCCACCTCAGCCTCCCAAAGTGCTGGGATTACAGGCATGAGCCACTGTGCCCAGCCAAGAAAAATTTAACAAAGAGATTGAAATAATTTTAAAAAAAACAAACAAACAGAAATCTTGGAACTGAGAAATGCATTTGTCAAACAGAAAAATGCATGTCTAGAGGCTCTTAACAGCAGAATGGGTTAAGTAGAGGAAATAATTAGTGAGCTTGAAGACAGGCTAATAGAAAATACAGCCATAGGAGAAAAAAGAAGAATGAAAGGAGTGAAAGTTATCTACAAGATATAGAAAATTGCCTCTAAACACCAAATCTAAGAATTATTGGTATTCAAGAGGGATATGTACAAGAGCAAGGGGCAGAAACCCTATTCAAAGAAATAATACCAGAAAACTTTCCAGAACTTGAGAAATATATAAATATCCAGTACAGGAAGATCTGAGAACATCAAACAGATTTTACCAAAATAAGAGCACCCCAAGGCATATAATAATTTTCTCTCAAAAGTCTAAGATAAATAAAGGATCCTAAAAGCAGCAAGAGAAAAGCAAATAACATATAAAGGAGCATCAATTTGTCTGGCAATAGACTGCTCAATGGAAACCACACTAGCCAGGAGGGAGTAGGATGACATTTTCAAAGTGCTGGAAAAAACAAAACAAAATAACCCTGCCATCCAAGAATACTGTATCCAGCAAAGTTGTCCTTCAACTATTAAGGAGAGATGGAATCTTTTTCAGACAAACAAAAGCAGAGAGAATTCACCACCACCAGACTCATCTTACAAGACATGCTAAAGACAGTTCTTCAGCCAGAAGGAAAAAACCAACCCACGAACATGCAAAAAGAAAACATTTGAAGGTATAAAGTCCACTGGTAAAATTAAATACATGGACAAACCCAGAATATTCTAATATTGAAAATGTGATGTGCAAGTCATGCATAACTCTAGTATGAAACCTAAAGTGTAAATCTATCAAAAACAATATAGCTACAGCACCTATTAAGAGATAGGCAGTATAAAAACATTAAATTGAGACAATAAAAAGACAAAATGTGGGGGGGATGAAGTTCAAGTGTAGAATTTTTTTCAGTTTTTGTTTCTATTATTTTGTTTGTGATCTAGAACTTTGTGATAAGAAGTTGCCACCTCTGTAAAATGACTGGTTATATTTATAAGATGTTTTCTGTAAGCCTCATAGTAACCACAATGTAAAAACCTATAATAGAGTCACTGAAAATAAAAAGCAATGAATTAAAACATATTACCAGAGAAAACCACTTAGCCACAAAGGAAGACAGTAAGAAAGAGAGAAAGGAAGAGAGGAGTTACAAAACAACCAAAAAACAAGCAACAAAATGGCAGTGGTAAGTTCTTATCAAAATGACACTGAATGCAAATGAATTAAAATCTCCAATTAAAAGACATAGAATGGCTAAATGGATAAAGAAACAAGACCCAACTATATGTTGCCTACAAAAAAACTCATTTCACCTATAAAGACACACATAGAGCCCAGGAGATTGAGGTTGCTGTGAGCTATGATCGTATCACTGCACTTCAGCTTAGAAGACAGAATGATACCTTGTCTCTTTTTTTTTTTTTTCTTTTTATTCTCCTTTTTTTTTCTCTTTGAGATACACATAGAGTGGCTGGCGCGGTTTGGCTCATGCCTTATCCAAGCACTTGGGAGGCAACGGTGAGTTGGATTACTCGACGGATCAGATTGCGAGAACAGCTCTGGCCATGGCTGGACCAAACGCCTTGTCTCTTACTCAACAACAAACACAAAAATTAGGCCAGGGCCATGGGGCAACAACCTGTAACTCCGCAGCTACTCAGGAGGCTTGGAGGCAGAAGAAATTGGCTTGAGCCTGAGCCTGGGAGGCGGAGATTGCAGTGAGCCGAGATTATGTCACTGCAGCCTGGCCGACAGAGTGAGACTCTGTCTCCAAAAAAAAAAAAAAAGAAAAGATACACATAGAATGGAAGTGTGTCGTGTTAAAATAAGATATATTATGCAACTGGAAACCAAAAAAGGGAAGTAGATATGATTGTATCAGATAAAATAGACTACAAGTCAAAGACTATAAAAAGAGACAAAGAAGGTCACTATATGATGATAAAGGGGTTGATTCAGCAAGATGATACAATTATAAATATCTATGCACCTAACATTAGAGCTCCCAAATATATAAATCAAACATAAATCTATCTCAAGGGAGAGACAGACTATGATATAATAATAGTAGGGAATGTCAACACTCTACTCTCAGCAATGCACAGAACATCCATACAGAATATCAACAGAGAAACATTAAACTACACACTACACTAGACAAAGTAGACCTAACTAATATTTACAGAATATTTCACCCAACTGCTGTGGAATACACATTCTTTTCATCAGCATATGGAATATTCTCCAGAGTAGACCATGTCTTAGGCCACAAAACAAGTCTCAACAAATTCAGAAAAGAAGAAATAATATCAAGCATCCTTTCTGGTTACAATGGAATAAAACTAGAAATCAATAATAAGAAGAACCTCAGAAACTACACAAATATGTAGAAACTAAGCAACATGCTCCTGAATGACGAATGGGACAATGAATAAATTAAGAAAAAAATGTAAGAAGTCTCTCAAAACAAAAGGAAATACACCAGAATCTATGGGATACATCAAAGGCAATACTAAGAAGGAAGTTTACACAATAAACAGCTATATCAAAAAAGTATAAAGGTTTCAAATAAATAACCTAATGATGCACCTCAAGAAACTAGAAAAGCAATAACAAACCAAACCCTAAATTAGTAGAAGGAAATAAGTAATAAAGATTAGAGCAGAAATAAATGAAATTGAGATTTAAAATACAGAAGATCAATGAGACAAAAAGTTGCTTCTTTTGAAAAAATAAAATCAACAAACATTTAGCTAGACTATCTAAGAAAAAAAGAGAAAAGACCCAAGTAAACAAGATCAGAAACTGAAAAGGAGACATAAATGAGACTACAGAAGTTCAATGAATCATTACAGACTATTACAAAAAACTATGTGCCAAAAGATTGGAAAACCTAGAAGAAATGGATAAATTCCTGAACATATACACCTATCAAGACTGAACTATGAAGAAAATAGAAAATCTGAACAAGTCAATAATGGCTAATGAAATTGAAGCTATAACAAAGAGTCTCCCATCAAGAAAAGCCCAGGACATGATACCGTCACTGCTGAATTCTACCAAACATTTAAAGAACTAATATCAATTCCATGCAAACTCTTCAATAAAACTGAAGAAGAGGGAATACTTCCAAACTTGTTTTACAAGGTCGTCATTACCCTGATACCAAAACTAGACAAGGACATGACAAGAAAAGAAATAACAGGCTAATATCACTGATAAAAATAGATGCAAAACCCCTCAACAAAATATTAGCAAACTGAATTCAATAACACATTAAAAAGACCATTTGGCTTCTGGGCACCATGGCTCACGCCTGTAATCCCAGCACTTTGGGAGGCCGAGGTGGGCGGATCATGAGGTCAAGACATCAAGACCATCCTGGCCAACATGGTGAAACCCCATTTCTACTACAAATACAAAAATTAGCTAGGCGTGGTGGCACATGCCTGTAGTCCCAGTTACTCGGGAGGCTGAGGCAGAAGAATTGCTTGAACCTGGGAGGCAGAGGTTGCAGTGAGCTGAGATTGCACCACTGCACTCCAGCCTGGGCCACAGAGCAAGGCATCATCTCAAAAAAAGAAAAAAACCATTTGCCATGACCAAGTGGGATTCATCCTAGAGACATAAGGATGGTTCAACATTTGCAAATCAATAAATGTGATACATCACATTAACAGAACCATATGACAATTTCAATCAAGGCTGAAAAAGCATTTAATAAAATTCAACATCCCTTTATGATAAAAACTCTCAACAAATTGGGTAGAGAAGGAACATATCTCAAAATAATACAGGCCATATCTGGCAAACTGTCAGCTAACATCATACTGAACAGGGAAAAATGGAAAGCCTTTTCTTTAAGATGTGGAACATGACGAGAATGCCCACTCTCAACCTTTTAATCAACATAATATTGGAAGTACTGGCCAGAGCAAGCAGGCAAGAGAAAGAAATAAAGGGCATCCAAATTGGAATGAAAGAAATCAAATTAGCTTTGTTCACAGATGACATGATTTTATACTTAGAAAAATCTATGGATTCCACCCAAAAACTGTTAGAACTGATAAACGAATTCAGTAAAGTTGCAAAATCAATGTACAAAAATCAGTAGCATTTATATACATTAATAGCAAACCATCTGAAAAGGAAATCAAGAAAGCAATCCTATTTATAATAGCTACAAAGAATATAAAATACCTAAAATCAATTTTTTTTTTTTTTTGGAGACAGAGTCTTGCTCTGTTACCCAGGCTGGAGTGCAGTGGCGCAATCTTGTCTCACTGCAACCTCTGCTTCCCGGGTTCAAGCGATTCTTCTGCCTCAGCCTCCTAAGTAGCTGGGACTACAGGCGCATGCCACCATGCCTGGCTAATTTTTTGTTGTTGTTTGTATTTTTAGTAGAGATGCGGTTTCACCATATTGGCCAGGCTGGTATTGAACTTCTGACCTCATGATCCGCCTGCATCGGCCTACCAAAGTGCTGGGATTAAAAGCATGGGCCACTGTGCCCGGCTTAACCAAAGAAGTGAAAGATCTGTACAAGGAAAACTATAAAACTTTGATAAAAGAAATTGCAGAGGACACACAAAAAAGGAAAAGAGAGTCCCTGCTCATGGATTGGAAGAACTAACATTGTTAAAATGGCAATACTACCCAAAGCAATTTACAGCTTGAACACAAGCCCTTTCAAAATACTAATGATATTATTCACAGTAATAGGAAAAAATTCTGAAATTTATATGGAACCACAAAAGACCCCAAATAGCCAAAGCAATACTGAGCAAAAAGCACAAAGCTGGTGGCATCACATCCCACTATCTGATTTCAAAATATACTACAAAGTTGTAATAACCAAATCAGGATGGTACTGCCATAAAACAGATACACAGATCAATGGGAACACAACAGAGAATCCAGATATAAAATCCTTGCATTTATAGCCAACTAATTTTCAATGAAGGCACCATGAATATACACTAGGGAAAGAAGAGTCTTTTCAATAAATGGTGCTGGGGAAACTGGATAACCATACGCAAAATGATAAAACTAGACCCCTATTTCTTACCATATATAAAATCAAATAAAATGGATTAATTACTTAAGTCTATGACCTGAAACTATGAAACTACTAAAAGAAAACATTGGGAAACACTCCAGGATATTGGTCTGGGCAAAGACTTTTTGTGTAAGACTCAAAAGCACAGTCAACAAAAGTAAAAATAGACAAAGGGGATTACAGCAAGCTAAAAAGCTTCTGCACAGCAAAAGAAATAATCAAAGAAGTAAAGAGACAACCCCCAGAATAAGAGAAAATATTTGCAAACTACTCATCCAACAAGGGATTAGTAACCGAATATATAAGGAGTTCAAACAACTTAATAGCCAAAAAAAAAAAAAAAAATCTTATTTAAAAATGGGCTAAACATCTGAACAGGTTTTTCTCAAAAGAAGACACACAAATGATGTACGAAAAAATGCTCCCCATCACTAATCATCAAAGAAATACAAATCAAAACAACAGTGAGATTATCTCACTCCACTTAAAATGGCTTTTATCAAAAAGGGATGCTGCTGAGGATATGGAGAAAGGGGAACCCTCATAGACTGTTGATGGGAATGTAAATTAGTAAAACCACTATGAATAGCACTTTCTGAGCTATTTTTGGCACAAAAAACTAAAAAGAGAACCACCGTTTTATCCAGCAATTCCACTACTGGGTATATATCCAAAAGAAAAGAAATCAATATATCAAAGAGGTATCTGCACTCCTATATTTATTGCAGCACTATTCACAATAGCCAAAAAATGGAATCAACCTAAGTGACCATCAGTGGATGAATGGATAAAGAAGATGTGGCATATATACCCAATGGAATATTATTCAGCCATAATAAAATAAAATCATGTCATTTGTAGCAACATGGATGCAAGTGGAGGTCACTATTTTAAGTGAAATAAGTCAAGCACAGAAAGACAAATATTGCATGTTCTCACTCATATGTGGGAGCTAAAAACTTGGATCTCATGAAGACAGAGAGTAAATTTGTGGTTTTCAGAGGCTGGGAAGGAGAGAGAAGTGAGGGGATGAAGAGAGGTTGATTAATGAGTACAAATATACAGTCAGAAAAAAATAAGATCTATTGTTCTATAGATCTGTAGGGTGACAATAGTTTACAATAATCTATTATGTATTTCAAAATAGCTAGAAGGGAAAACTTGAATGTTTCCAGTATAAAGAAAAGACAGATATTCAAGGGATGGATATCTCAATTATACTGATTTGATACTTACACATGATATGAATGTATTAAAGTATTACATGTACCCTGAAAATATGTACATCTATTATGTATCAATAAAAAATAAAGATATCTTAAAATAAAATAAAATAAAATGTGTGAAGGAAAAAAATCATTTGACCATATATGTGAGGGTTTGTTTCTGAGTTCTGTCTTCTACTTCATTGGTTTGTATGTCTGTCTTTATGCCAGTAGCACATTGTTTTGAATACTGTAGCTTTGTACTAAGTTTTGAAATCAGAAAACATGAGTCCTTTAGCTTCACTCTTCTTTTTCAAGATCATTTTGGTGATTTACGGAACCATGAAATTCAATATACATTTTAGGATTAGTTTTTCTATGGGATTTGATAGGGATTGCATTGAATCTGTAGATTGACTTGCTGTAGTGAGAACTTCCAGTACTATGTGGAATAGAAGTGGTGAAAGCAGGCATCCTTTCCTTGTTCCTGATCACAGAGGGAAAGCTTTCAACTTTTCACCATTGAGTATGATATTTGCAGTGGGTTTTTTGTGTACGGCTTTTTAATGTTGAGGTAATTTCCTTCTTCTTTCTTTTTTTGTTTTATTTTTTTTTTAAAGTTTTATTTTTAAAAAATCAACAGATAATAATTGTACATATTCATGGGTTACCTACTGATTTGATTACACATATAATATGTAGTGATCAGATCAAGGTAACTAGCATATCCCTCATCTCAAACATTCATCATTTCTTATATTGGGAACAGTCAGTGTCCTCCTTCTAGCTATTTGAAACTATATATTTTATTGTTAACTGTAGTCATCCTGCAGTGGTACAGAACACAGAAGTTATTCCTCCTATCTAGCTATAATTTTATATCTTCTAACAAATCTCTCTCTAACTCTCTCTTCCCATTACCCTTCTCAGCCTCCAGTATCCTCTGTTCTACTTTTTCTATGAGATCAACTTTTCTTATTTTTTTACTTCCAGATATGAATGAGACATGCAGTGTTCCATTCCTGGCTTATTTCACTTAATATAATGTCCTCCAGTTCCACCCATGTTGCCAAGAATGACAGAATTTCATTCTTTTTTAAATAGCTAAAGAGTATTCCATTGTGTATATATACCACATTTTCTTTGTCCAATCATCTGTTGTTGAACATCTAGAATTCTATTCCTAATTTGTTGAGTGTTTCTATCATGAAACAGTATAGAATTTTGATAAATGCTTTTTCTGCATCAATTGAGATTATCATTTTTCCCTTTTGTCTGTTAATGTGGTACATTGATCATTTTTTGTGTGTTGAACCATCCTTGAATTCTGGGAATAAATTTCACTTGGTCATGTGTGTAATCCTTTTAATATGCTGCTGAATTTAGTTTGCCAGTATTTTGTTGAGGTTTTTGCATCAATATTCTTAAGGGATATTGGCCTATTGTTTTCTTGGCATGTCTGTCTGGCATTGCTTTCAGGGTAATACTGGCCTCATAGAATGAATTAGGAAGTGTTTTTTCTCCTTTTTTTTTTTTTTTTTTTTAGATAGAGGCTTGCTCTGTTCCCCAGGCTGGAGTGCATAGCGCGATCATGACTAAGTGCAGCCCCAACTTCCTGGGCTCAAGTGATTCTCTCGCCTCAGCCTCCAGAGTAGCTGGGACCACAGGTGTGCACCATGATGTTTGACTAATTTTTATATTTCTTGTAGAGACAAGGTCTCACTATGTTTCCCAGGCTGGTCTCAAACTCTCAAGCAATCTGCCTGTCTCAGCCTCCCAAAGTGCTGAGATTACAGGTGTGAGCCACTTTGCCCAACCCCTCCTTTCCAATTTTTAAAAATGTCTGAAAAAGATAGGTGTTAGTTCTTTAGATATTTGATAGGATTCACCAATGAATCCATCAAGTCTAGAGCTTTTCTTTGTTGTAAGGTTTTTGATTACTGAGTCAATCTCCTTACTAGTTATAGGTCTATTCAGATTTTCGATTTTTTCTTGATTTAGTCTTAGTAGGTTTTACGAATATATCTATTTCACTTAGGCTATCCAAATTGTTGGTGTACAATTGTTTATAGTACTCTCTTAGAATCCTTTTTATTTTCATAGAATTGGAAATAAATGTTTCCACTTTCTTTTTTTTCTTTTTTTTTGAGACAGAGTCTCACTCTTGTTGCTTAGACTGGAGTGCATTGGTGTGATCTTGGCTCACTGGAACCTCCGCCTACCAGGTTCAAGATATTCTGCTGCCTCAGCCTCCCGAGTAGCTGGGATTACACACATGTGCCACCTCGCCGGGCTAATTTTTGTACTTTTTCAGTAGATACAGGGTTTCACTATGTTGGCCAGGCTGGTCTTGAACACCTGACCTCAGGTGACAACACCCGCCTTGGCCTCCCAAAGTGCTGGGATTATAGGAGTGAGCCACCCCCCTGGGCCAAATGTCCCCACTTTCATTTCTGATTACAGTAATTTGAGGCTTCTCTCTCTCTCTTTTATTAGTCCATCTAGCGAAAGGTTTTTCCATTTTGTTGATCATTTCAAAAAACCAACTTTCGGTTTCGTTGGTTTATCTCTGTTTTTCTTTTTCTTTTTTTCCTTTTTTTTGAGATGGCGTTTTGCTCTGTTGCCCAGGCTGGAGTGTGGTGGCATGATCTTGCCTTACTGCAACTTCTGCTTCCCAGGCTCAAGTGATCCGCTCATATCAGCCTCCCGAGTAGCTGGGACTACAGGCACACACCACCATGCCCAGCTAATTTTTTGTAGTTTGGATAGAAGTGGGGTTTTGTCATGTTGCCCATGCTGGTCTTGAACTCCTGAGCTCAAGTGATCTGCTTGCCTTAGCCTCCCAGAGTGCTGGGATTACAGGCATGAACAACTGTGCCCAGCCTTTTCTATTGTGTTTCTATTCTCAGTTTAATTTATTGCTAGTATTTATTTCAGCCACCACGACCAGCCTCCAGTTATATTTCTGTTATTGATACTTAACTTCATCCTGTTGTGGTCCGAGGAGATACTTCATATGACAGTTATCTTTTTAAATTTATTTAAATATTGGGTTGTTTGGTCTTGTCTTTGTACTTCCTTAAGTTGTAAAGTTAGGTTGTTGATTTGAAATCTTTCTTGTTTTTTAATGTAAACACTTATAGCTATACATTTTCACCTTAGCACTGCTTTTATTGTATCTCATACGTTTGGCTTTATTGTGTTACTTATAGCTATAAATTTGCACCTTAGCCCTGCTTTTGCTGTATCTCATACGTTTTGCTTTGTCGTATTTTCATTTTCTTTTATTTCTAGGTATTTTCTAGTTTCCTTTGTGATTTCTTCTTTGATCCATTGGTTAAGAGTGCATTGTTTTTTTCACAAATTTGTGAATTTTTCAGTTATATTTCTTTTTCTTTTTTTGTAGACAGGGTCTCACTCTGTCACCCAGGCTGGAGTGCAGTGGTGTGATCACAGCTCACTGCAGCCCTGACCTTTCCAGGCTCAGGTGATACTTCCACCTCAGCCCCCAAGTATAGCTGGGACTACAGGTGTGCACCACCATGCCTGTTTTTTTTTTTTTTTTTTTCCGTAGAGATGGGGTTTCAGCATGTTTCCCAGGCTGTTCTCGAACTCTGGGCTCAAGTGATCTTCCCACCTCAGCCTCCCAAATTGCTGGGATTACAGGCGTGAACCACCACAACCAGCCTCCAGTTATTGATTCTGTTATTGATTTTTAACTTCATCCTGTTGTGGTTCGAGGAGATAATTTATATGCCAGTTATCTTTTAAAATTTATTGAGACTTCATTTGGGTTTGGTCCCATGGGGCTTGTGTAGATGCAGGGCTGGAAGTTGAGTGGACAGCTACCTTTGGAGTTACATGTTGTATGGGGCTAATACTTCCTCCCTCACAGGGCTGGTGTGACATGCAAATGAGATAACACAGGTGAAAGTCCTTTGTAAAGTATAACAAGATAAGGAAAAGTTTATCATCGATCCCTTTTACCATAGAGAGGAGAAAGAGCCATTTCCCTGCTTTCTCCTCAACAGTGCAGTCTCTCTTGGGAGCAGGAGACAGGAGAGAAAAGGCTACGCTTTTGGTGGGAAATAGCCTCTTGTTAAAATCTGAGCAGTTAAAGTGGAGTGCCTAAACACCAGCACAAGTTTGCCATCACAGTTCAGCTGAAAAACCCAACTTCTGTATCTTTTTCATTTGTGTTTTTTGTTGGTTTTGTTTTGTTTTTATTTGAGACAGAGTCTTGCTTTGTTGACCAGGCTGGAGTGCAGTGGGGCAATCTCGGCTCACTGCAACTTCTGGCTCCTAGGTTCAAGCTATTCTCATGCCTCAGCCTCCCGAGTAGCTGGGATTACAGGCGCCTTCCACCATGCCTGGCTAATTTTTGTATTTCTAGCAGAGACGGGGTTTCACTATGTTGACCACGCTGGTCTCAAACTCCTGGCCTCAAGTGATGCACCCACCTCGGCCTCTCAAAGTGCGGGGATTACAGGCATGAGCCACCATGCCTGGCCACCCCTTTTTCATTTGTGAACTAGAAATAATAACACCTACCTCATGGGTAATTGTGAGGATTAAGATAACTTTTACTCTTGTTGGTGGTGTCATTATCACTAATATTTGGAGAAAGCCATGCTAAAGGGCTGTATATGTTGTTCTGCCATCTTGCAATGACCTTCTGATATAGATCTATCACTTTCTTTTCTCTTTTGAAAAAATTGAGGGTTAGTTGCACAGCACTTCCAGACCCTACAGGAGGCTAGAGTTGTCATTGTGCTCCTAGACCAGCTGTCTTTAGGGAGTGGGGCTCTATGCAACTTGTGCCGGGGGGCGGCCACTAGAGGGCACTCGCCTGCTCCTCGGGGCCTGTGCAGGACCGGAAGGTGTCCGGCTCTAAACACACCCCCTTGGACAGCCGCTGTGCCGCATGCCCAAAGTGACCTCTACGGCATTTTCCAGGATGGACCGTAGTCTCCAGGACCCCATGTGGGAATATGGGACTAATAGGCCTGTTCAGTTTGTTCTCAGAACAGGGTGGTGAAAGCATTTGCCCTGCTCAGATTCCTGGGACCCTGTGCAGAAAGGTGAGGGAAGATGGTGCTGTCTGTCCCCTTCAAGGATTCCTCCAGGACAGGCAGCTCATGCAAGACGTGAGTGCACAGGGGAGAGCACCAAGGTGTTGAGCAGTTTCCTGTGCACCCCACCCCCTCCAGGAGGCCCTTCATACCCTCTGTTAGCTCACTGTATGTCATGACAAGCCCCCACTCCTGAAGTGGGCAGTGGGTACAAACTCACGACTAGGGAGGGACTGTGCCTGACCAGGCATGGTTCTGGGGTCCCCTCTTGGCTTCCTCTGACCCCAAGTTGAGCAGCATCTGGGACTTGTTCTCCAGAAGCACACTGGCCAGCACCTGCCCCTGGCTTGCTCCAGTCTTCCTTGGAGAGCTGGCTGAGGGCTGGATGGGAGAGTTCCCCTGTGTGCCTTTTAACTCATGGAGTTGCCTTTGACTTGGTCCAGTTACTTCCCCTTAAGCCTCATGGAAGGTGTTGGGGGGGCTATAGATCCCTAAGTTTCCCTGCCTCCAGCCCCAAGATCCACAGCCCCTTTTTGCCATGTTATCCTGACTCCTGGGTCCAGTACAGCCTGCCCCTTACCCCATTGGCCTTCCCTGTCCATGGCAGTGACCCCTTGCTGAGTCACATCCGCACCACCTTGCACCCACCCCCTTGGGCAAACAGGGCCCGGGCAGTGACCCCCAGGGCCCAACAGCCAGTGCAAAGGAGTGCTGTCCTGGCCAGGCCTACCTGCCTTCCCAGGACAGCAGTTGGGGCCTCTTGGCCACCCATCCCCACCTCCACCTTGGGGAGAACCAATGGATCTCTTTTTCCTCTTTTCCTCCCAGCAGTGGTGGGCAGATCGATACGTGGCTCAGGTTCCTCTTAAGCAATGGAGCTCCCAAAGCCCTGTAGATGATTGACCTGGCCAGCCCATTACTTGGTCATGGAATGTGCGTGTGCCTGGCAGGCAGAAGCCCTGTGGCCTCCAGAGTCCCTTTCTGGGTAGGGTTCTTTTCAGGGAGGGAGACCACTTGGGGGCTATTATTCATGGTAAACCAGATCCCAGTGGGCCACCCAGTTTCTCAGAAGCCACATTCCCTCTTCACTCCGGAGGCCATTTGACAGAGCAGCGATTGCTCCTCTCTCTAGCTCAGCCCTTTAACCACCGCAACATTCATTTACTAGTCTGCATGTCCACTGACTGGTTCAGTAGTAAACCACTGTATGTGAGTAAACCACTCACTCACCCACGGGCTTATACACTCACTTGCCCTCCACTCATTCCCATATCCTCTCACATATCCCCTTACCTGTCCACTCCCTCCCTCATCCCAGTGAATACCTGAATGTCTGAGGTACCAGCCTGGTGCTAGGCACAGCCAACAAAAAAGCTCTAAGCAGTTGTCAAGGGCAAAGCCTTTGGAATCAGAAAGATGTGAATCCTGACTGTACTGTTTCCTGGCCATCTGGCTATGGGTACATTTCTCCAATCTCTGAGCCTTAGTTTTTTCATCTGTAAAACAGGGACCTCATGCACCTTCCTTTCAGGGAGGCTGTAAAGATTGGCTTTAGGATTAATACATGCAAAGTGCTTCAGCCAGAGCCCAGAGAACACAGCTGTAGTCACAGGGCCTCTCAGCAGCCATGTCCTGGCTGTGGGGACTATAGTTGGCCCCATCTGACCCTGGGCGGACCCTGGGACAGGGAGGGGCCCATTCCTGCCCCTCAGCTAGGCTATGCTCCCTGGACAGGTGGTCCCCCCCGCCAACGCTGGAATGGAGGGCAACAGTCACCCAGCTTCCTGTGCATCCCTTCCCTGGCCTTCTTTCCCTCAGGATGCCCTGGGGTTTTCAGGTCAGCCAAGACACTTGGAGCAAGATCTAGCTTGCTCTCTCCCCTCTCTGCCAAGGAAGTTCTCCGTGACAGCACTGGGGTTGGGAACTGGCTGAGAGCATCTGACCCTCTGACAGAGCATTTTCCTTCCCATGTGAGGCCCTGTGTGCCCAGGACCTAGTTAGCCCCCATCCTCTTCCCTTCCACCCACAGCACCAGTGCAGACTGTTCCCTCCAGCTCATCTGGGAGTTCCCTGGGGCAGGAGGTGCACCCTGAATGCCAAAAGGTGGGCTTAGCTGTGGGGTCAGCTAGGGGAGGGGAAGAGAGAGGGACTGGAGCACGGCTGGGGCAGGGGCTCTGTGTGAAGGGATTTCCTTCATTTCCCCTAGACAGGCAGCCGTGTGAGGTGCACAGGGGAGCGTTTTGAGCCCCTTGGCTTTGGTTAGGGGATGTGTAGAACTGTGGGTGTGAACTTTGGAGTGGCTCGCACCAGAATGCACATTTTCTACCCACTGGCCCGGTGACTTTGGGTAAGTCACTGGTAAAATCTTAGTGGTTTAAGAAATGCATGTGACATACTCAGCATGCACTGGCACCCAGGAAGTGCTGTGTTACTAGGGGATGGCCCTGGGGCCAGTGGCTTTGTACCAACCTGGGTAAGTCCCCGGCCATTCAACTCAGCCCAGCAGGGGAAGGGCTGTAGGGAGCCCTTCCCCTCCCCTTGGCTAGTCCTCGGTGGCACTTTCAGTGGCCATGTCCTTGCTGGATAATGTCTCCTTCATCCTGGATGGGTTGCAGGTGGGGTGGCAGTCAAGGAGCCCCAACTCCCCAGGCTCATGTTTTCAGCCTGACTTACTGAGTAGACCTGCCTTGGTGGGGATGAGGTGGGATGAGATGAGTGGGTAGGAGTGCATAATTGTCTGGAGGTGAGCTCGGCTGTGGACTCGCGAGCGCAGACACATACACTCTCATACATTCCAGCTGCAGCTGCCCATGGGCTAGGGCCCTGCCTCTGGTCTCCTTGACCCTAGCAAGGTGGTCATTATTCGTTTCCTTCTCAGTTCACTCTATTTTAAGCTTCTAGAGGACAGAAATATGTTTGTTTTGTTTTTAAAACTTTATATTCTTATTGCTCAGTAGAGTAACTGGCACTGAATGAGTGAAATGGAAGAATAACTAGACACTAGGCAGTGTCAGAACAGGTGCGTGGACAGTGCATGCTGACCATCAACTGGGCCATCAACTGGCCATCAATTGGACCAAGGTGGGCATCCCCAGGCAGGCATTCTAGGGTCCTGTGTACTGCCATCTCCGTGCCCTCCACCTAAGGCTGGACGTTGGTAGGGGCCCTTATGTTGTGGCCTTCTTGATGTGACAGCCCTGCTTTCCTGAGGCCAGAGATCCCCGGTGTGGGCCGTGTCAGGCGCTGCCACCTGGGACCTCCCTGTGCTCAGTGCTGGTGCTTGTTCTCCGGAGCACCCCTCTGTGCTGCCCCTAGCCCCAGCACCCAGTTTCTGTTCTGGGGTGGCACATCCGCATCAGAAAGGGAGCTCCTTGGAGCCCTGGTAGTGCCTGGCTGGTATACAGTGGGTGCTCAGTACATGCCTGCCACCTGAGTGGTCCACTTGCTGGACAGGGCTGGCCGTGTTGCCTAGGGAAGCTGGCTGGGAACAGCGTTCCCAACATGGCCTGCCCACCAGGCTGGCCCCCAGGGTTGAGCACCTCCCAGCTGTCACAACCAGTTGCACAACCCAGTTGTGAGAAATGGTTCAACCCCAGGAGTGCTATGGTCTGTGGTTGGCCAGGGGCTGGAATTCCCCCAAGGAGGCAGCCCCTGCAGCTAGGCTATGGTCTTGCCTGGAGCAGGGTGACTGGGAGGCCAGAGCACCCATGCCTGTGAACCTGCACTGAGAAGTGAACCTTAGAAGGGGTCAGGTCACCACTCAGGGACCAGCATCACCCCCAGAGCAGCCTCCTCCCAGACGGCAGTGCCAGGATGGGGCCATCTGGGGAGCAGGCTTGCACGGACCATGTCTCTCTGGCGTGGACTCAGGCTGGGAGTCTCAGCGCCTCGGGACTGTTTCCTCATCTGTAAGATGGGGGTGCTTACAGACAATGGAACATTATTTAGCCATAGACCGAGGTGCAATAATAATACATGTTACAACCTGGTTAAACCTCAAAAACATGATGCTAAGTGACAGAAGCCAGACACAAAAGCTCTGGATAGGTGAAGTATCCAGAAGAATAGGCAACCCCATGGCGACAGGAAGTAGAGGGTGGTTTCCAGGGGCTGGGGGAGGAGGGAAAGGAGAGCAACTGTTTAGTGGGTATGGGTTTCCTTTCAGGTTGATAAAAATGTTTTGGAACTAGACAGAGGCAGAGGTTCCACAACCCTGTAAATATACTAAATTCCACTGAAGTGTTCACTTTAAAATGCTTCACGTTATGTTATGTGAACCTTACCTTGATTAAAAAAAAAAAAAAAAAAAAAAAAAAAAAAAAAA
>NW_016806895.1:2031228-2049944 GCF_001698545.2 Rhinopithecus bieti | reverse complement strand
AAAAAAAAAAAAAAAAAAAAAAAAAAAAAAAAAAACCACAGGGGTGCTACTGACTTCACCAGCTGGTTGGGAGGATTCAGAGAGAAGATGGCCATGTAGCCCGAGCTCAGCCAGTGACACTGGTGAATGTCAAAGAATGGAAGCCGTCGTGACCCTGGGGGCTGTGTCAGTTCCCTTGCCTTGCTGGACTCCAGACTGCAGGAGTCAGGGGCAGGAGCCAAGGGGGAGATGAGGGCAGGTGGCTTCGCTGGGCACACCCCTTAGTCAGGGGCAGAGGGAGCTGCCGTGGCTGCTTCAGCAGCTGTGGGTGAAGATTCCTATGCTGCAGGCCCAGGCTCCCGCCTCTGATTTGCTGCGCACTTTGGGCTGGCCCTTCAAGCCAGGTTCGTTTGTTAATCTGCCCATATCTGCCTGGGTACCTGCTCTTCTGTCGCTGTATCGGACACCTGACCCCATCCTCATACCCGATTCCCACAGCGCAGGTCACTGCCAGGTAGTGTATTACCAACCTCTTGGTTCTAGGGTCACAGGAATACTGGATCTGTTTTGTTCATGACTGTATTTCTAACATCCAGTGCCTGGCACATAGCAGGTACTCAATAAATATCTGCTGAATGAACAAATGCACAAATCCTCATTCTTTACATAGTGGGTGCCAGGTCCTGTCTGTACTAAGTGCTGTCAGTAAATAGCTGTGAGGTCAATGTTATCATTATCCCCATTTTACAGATGAGGAAGCTGAGGCTCTGGGACATGGAATGGCCATAGCAGAGTTGGGATTCTGACCTGGCAGCCCAGCAGCAGAGCCCTTGCTCTGACCCATCCTATTCTAGGCTGTCTCCTGACCTTGGAGCTCCCACTTTGGGAGGCAGCTTGGGCCCTGAAGCATTCACTCTGCCTCCTCAGCCACAGGGCCCCACCCACTCCCAGGGAGGGGCTCCCTCTGAAGCCCCACACCCACCACCCCGAGCCCTTTCTCAGGCTCACAGCCACCCCAGCCGGCTCCCTTCCCTGGGAACCTCTGTCGTAAAGAAGGCGAGGCCCTGATCTGGCCTGTCTCTCCGCCCTGGGGCCTTCCTCACCCCAGGGAACCTCAGTTATAAGTATGGGGGTTACGCCTTGAGCTTGTATTAAGCACCTTTCATCTGGGGAGCTCCTGGCTGCTGGGAGGCTAATTAGCTGCTCTCTGGGAAGAGTGAGTAAGAGCTGACGTCTTAGCCAGGGAACTGCCTTGCTAGGCATGGGGCTGGCCCTCTTGGGAGAGGTGTGTGAGCCATCATCTCGGGTCACCCACTTCTCCATATTTCTCCTTCTGTAGGACCTCCTCACAAGAGTCCCTTCTCTCTGGCTAATGAAGAAGCCCACCGTTTGTTGAGTGCTTATTATGTGCCAAGGGCTTGCTAAGCCCCTTCACCTGTTAAATATATGTGTGCAGTAGGGCCATAGGACTACATAAATATATGTGTGCAGAGCAGTAGGGCCGTAGGACTACATAAATATATGTGTACAGAGCAGTAGGGGTGTCATGCATTAACGACCACAATGGAGCCCTACTCCTTGCTGGCATGGGACCAGCACTTCTGCACATGACCTCATGGAGTGTGCTGCCTGGCACGGATCAAGCACTTGCTAAGTGGTAGCTATTATCAGTAATCTTCAGAACACCCCAATGAGGTAGGTACCATGCTATTCCCATTTCTCAGATGAGGAAACAGGCTCAGAGAAGTTAAACCACTTGCTGGCTATCACAGAGTCAGGAGTAGAGTTGGAATGATTTGATTGATTCTAAAGCTGCACATAGTTTTTCAGCTGCTCCCTGATCCTTTCCCCTAACCTGGAGTCTGTTAATGACAAAGGCCTTGCTTTGCATAACGCTAGGTCATGGGGTCACTGGGCAGGGCTGTTCTCGTCCATCTCTCCAACAGTGCACTGGTGGGCTAGGCATGGACCAAAAACCCTTGGAGATCATCTAACACAACTCATCCCCACCTCACATTTTTCAGATGTGAAAATTGGGGACAGAAGGGACTGAACAAGGTGACAGGATTAATGGGATGATACCTCCTTGTCAGAGCACGAGGGATAAAGAGGCAGTGGTTGGTGCTCATCCCGGCCCCTGCCATCAAACTGGAATTGATACCAAGTAAGAATCATTCGCACACTAGAATTCCTGGCTGTTATTTGTCAGCCTGGCCCACCTGCAAAGAGCAGCCCCAGGGACGTTTGGGTGGGGTGCGGGTGCACAAGGCAGGCTGGAGCTGAGACTGGGGTGGGGAGGGTGTACTCCACCTACCTGCCCTCCAGGGTGCTTGGAACCTCCTAGGGCAGGCTGGCCTGTTTGTGCCATGCCCCACAGAGCATTGCAGTGATCCTAGTGCAGAGCACATAGTAGGTGCTTAAAAGTGCTCATTGGAGAAACAGCTGGATCCTGGACCTGCAGGAGGGAGGAGGTGGCACATTGAGGGCATTGATGGATGGATGGTAACATCATGTCTACTCATCATTACTCAGCAGACCTGGTTCCATCAAATGTGATCATCCTTCAGGCCTTACGGAAGGGACCTACGTAAATCTGTTCAGGCAAAGAGAAGTTTGTGGCTGTGGGCACCTGGCTGGGGTTCCTGAAGGTGGAGCATCTTTCTTGGTGCTGACAGGGGTGGCTAAGATCTGAGCATGCAGGCAGGCCCTCTTGTCCCCTGGATGCTGCCCTTCTGAGGAGGAGCTATGTGGGTACCAGAGGCATGGGCCTAGGAGGCTCTGACCCCCTGCCTGCCCCGCCACCAGTCTCTGCTTCTATAACCAGGGTCTGCATCTTACCTGCCAGGCCTGCCAGCTCCAGTCCCCTCCCCACTCCCCTCAGGACCTCATCTCTCCTGGCCTCAGCTTAAGGGTTTCCTCAGAGAGGTCTTCCTCGAGAATCTTCCCATCCCAAATCTAAATTAGTGCCCCATTTATATATGTTCTCTGAGCACCTTATTCTTTTCTTTCACAGGAGTTGGAAAGCCTTTTTCAAATGGAATCTTATATTTCTTTTCTTTTCTTTTTTTTTTTTTTTGAGACAGAGTCTCGCTCTGTCGCCCAGGCTGGAGTGCAGTGGCTGGATCTCAGCTCACTGCAAGCTCCGCCTCCCGGGTTTACGCCATTCTCCTGCCTCAGCCTCCGGAGTAGCTGGGACTACAGGCGCCCGCCACCTCACCCGGCTAGTTTTTTGTATTTTAGTAGAGACGGGGTTTCACCATGTTAGCCAGGATGGTCTCGATCTCCTGACCTCGTGATCCACCCGTCTCAGCCTCCCAAAGTGCTGGGATTATAGGCTTGAGCCACCGCGCCCGGCGGAATCTTATATTTCTTTCTAGGTGATTTGTTGAAACAAGTCTGTCTCCTCCGTTAGACTAAGCTCCACGAAGGGTGGGAAAGTTGTTCCGTCCACTCGTCCTCTGGGCCTAGCAGGACATATTTTGCATTGAATGAGTAGATGACAGAAACCCCGTGAGAGAAAGAGTGAGCCAAGCCAGTGGTTCTCTGAGTGTGGCTCCAGGACCAGAGGATCAGCAGCTCAGCATCGCCTGAGGACTTGTTAGAAATGCAAACTCTCTTAGTTGGGGGACCCAGCAATCCGGGTTTGAAAGAACTGTCCAGGGGGCATTCCTGTGCATACTAAAGTTTGAGAACCACCGAAGGCGGCAAATCCCCTGCTGTTGGGTCAGTGTGCACTGTGGCAGCTTTGGCGGCATGTAAGAGGAACCACGGATGAACAAACCCCACTTTCAAACGTAGCAAAGGGCAGAGGGTGGACACGTCACCCCGACCCCCAAACGGGGCCCAGGCGTGTTGTTCGGCGGGCTGGCCACTGGAGGGCAGTGTGGCCACGTCCATCGCGCCGCCTCCGAGGGCTTCCGGTCGAGAGCGGCCGCAGGAGGACGAGAGCGAAGCCGTAGCGAGAATCTCGCTCCACGCCGCAGCCTCTTGCAGGAGCCTCAGCTCACCGGCCCCTCGCGTTCCGAGCCGCCGAGGGAGCTCAGCCGCCGTAGCCCCGGCCCCTATCTCTCCCCCGGGCTGCCTCGCGCCTCCCGCTCCCCTCGCGGATCGGGCTTGGTGTGCGCGTCTGGATGGCCTCGGGCCTGGAAGGTTCGCGAGGCCCCAGGAGCCGCAGAGCACGCCGGGGAGGAGATCCCGGCAGGCCGGCAGGGGCAGAGCGCCAAGGAGGGCGGCAGAACCTTGGCTGCTTCCCGGGAGGCCAAGGGCAGCTCTCCCGCGTGATCCGCGCGCTGCAGAGCGCGTCGGCCATCTTGGCGGCCTAGCCCGGGCCCCGCACCTTGCCGGGTTTTCGCCGCGGCGCCGACACCGGGGTGGCGACGGGAGAGCGCGACCACGAAGCTCGCCCGCGGGAGTGCGTGGACATCGCAGAAGCCCAGGAGAGCCCTGGACCCTGCTAACTTCCCGGGGGTGCTGGGAAACGCCACCCCAGTAGTCGCCGGGAAGGCAGGCCTGCACTCCGAGCCTCAAGTGAATCGGGTGGCGCCAGCCTCCCTTCTTCTTTTTGCCCCATATTCAAAGAGCGCAAAGTCGGAGGCCCTTAAAGTAGGTCACAGCGGTCAGCAGGTTTTTGTGGGGCAGGCAAGTGACAGGGCCCAAAACCAGGCGTAGTATCTGGTTGCCTAAGATGCTTGGGCAACTCCTTCACCGGGCACACCAATCTCCGAGCCAGAGGTCAGGGACTGGCCCCGCGGAGCTGGCTCCAGGTGGCCGATGCATTCCAGTCCCTGTCCACCATGGGGACTTGACATGCCATTCTGAGGAGCCCCAGGCCCCCACCACGCCTGTTGCCTGTCTAGCTTAGTTCACACATGGATGCTCTCTCTCTGGCAGTTGGGTATTTCTCAGGTTCCAGAACATCCGTTCATCTTATCAGTCCTTCAGGGTTCAGCTTAAAGATCAGCTCCACTAGGAAGCCTTCCTGGATTTCTCCTGTTAGTTTCCAACAGAATCCGTCTCCTCCCTTCTCTGCCCACCTTGAGTAGCAGCAGTAGCTGCAGCTGTAGATTCTCCTGTTTTTTCCTTACAGTCTTTGTTGCTGCATCCTCTCTCACTGAATTGTTGAATTGTGAGACCCCGTGAGGGTCGGGACCCTGTGATGCTGGCCGGGAAGGGGTTGTTGCAAGGGGATCATGGGATTATTGAATGGGTTTTGATCTGGATTTTGGTGTTGGAAATCAAATTCCCAAATGTTTTCAACCTTGGGTAAAGGAACACGTAATGGTGTTTTCTTAAAGCTGTAATGGAATCCTTTTGTGTGTTTAATTGCTTTAAGTTATTTTAGTAGAAATGTCAGGGTAGGGTGCCGGAGGAACAAAAGCCATGGGTCTGAGCCCAAGCAAGAAGAACCACTGAGCCCGTGCTGGGTGCTTCCTCTGCGTGGCCTCGTGGTCAGGGCCTGTCAGATGGGATGGCAGGCTGTGGGTCCGGCCCCAAGGTCCAACCAAGGAAGCTCCTGGGGCCGTGACGGGCTTGAGGCTGTGATTTCGGACTCCTCGCTGATATTTCAGAGGAGGCAAAAGAGAAAGTGCCTTGACAGCTTTGGAGAAGCCTGGAGCTAAAGGAGAGATCCTTGCTTTTTCCTTTTAAAATAATAAGCCAAACGCTCTCCCATGAAGGAGCCCAGAAAACCCCGTTCATGCCTCACCCACAGATGATTTGTTGAATGCTCATTAAGGGGAAAACAAAGAGGTGGTTTTGTTTATTTATTTAAAAGGAAAAATAAATGAGCTGTGACAAAACAATTTGAAACCAGGCCCCTCTGAGACCTGGGCTTTCACTTCCTTGATGGGAAGTAAAACAGAGAATCGAATCCCCCTCCAAATAAAAGTGAAGTTAATAATCAGACAGCTCGAGCCCTGGCCACATCCTGTCGGCCCCTCCCTCCCTGGGCTCTCTGTTTATAGCTGCCGAGTGCTTTCCCTTCAGAGCCTAAGCCGGCTTAACCCTTTCCTCCCCATCCAGGGAAGCCCAACCCTGCTCTGAGACTGGAGGTAGGCTCCTCACACCCCCTGGTGCCGGCCTAACCTCAGCAAACGGTGGCTCTACCCAGGCCTGCTGGCATGGGCCTGTTTCACCCACAGGGCAGCCAGCTTGGATTTGAGTGATACTCTCTGCTTGTCCTGCACAAAGCCTGAAAGTGTAACATTTCCTCTCCACACCTCCAGGGGAAGACTAGGTCAACCCATTCCCATTCCAGACTCCATGCAGCTTCTATAGCCTGGTAGACTCCAGAAAGCTGCATTCTGACAAGAGGCACAAATCTTTGGGGTTTCTGGTCTGTGCTGAGAGCAGCACTCTGTGCATGTCTCTGGACTACTTTCTGTGAAAACTTTCCACTTCCTTCAAATGCCTTCCATTGTAGTAGCATGTTGATTTCTTCCAGAACCCTATGGGGTCAATAGTAGCACATCCCACTGGGCAGAGGAGGGCCCCTTGCTAAATTAATTTTGAGTTTTCTACTGTTCTAAGTAACAACTCTGCCCTATAGGGCCATAGTTATCCTCATTTTACAGAGGAGGATACAGGGGTTAAGTACTTTGCCCAACATTACAGAGCTAATACATAGCAGAGCTAGGATTTGAACCCAGGCATTCTGGCCCCAGTGTGCCCTTAGTCTCTGCACTCAAGGCTTAGTAGCCGGAGATTCCTCTCTTCTCTGGAGCCAGGGGGCTTTCAGAAGCTTAGGATAATCTTATGAATGCATTGTGAAGGTCCCAAAGCCCAAGAACCTTTTGGGAACATTCCTGAGCTTTGTCTTGGGCTGTCCGGCCTCCTTTCTTGTTTCCTCCTATGGAAGAACAGGGAGCAGGTGGAGCCAGTGCAGGGCTCTGTCCATTCTCCTCCAGGATCAGCAGCGTCAAGATGTGGCTGGATGTGAATCCTCCATCCCTTCGTCTGGCTGGCAGAAGACTTAGAGCAAGAACCCAAATACTTCGTGTGGGTGCTCTGACAGTGGTCTGGATGACCTTCTGCTTAGGTTCCCTTGTCTCCTCCAGTCTTGTCACCTGAAGTCCCAAACACCCTCTTCTGGCTGAAGCTTGTCTGCAGGAAGCCACCCACCCAGTAGTCTGGGGCATGAACTGGCTGTGCAGGCCACCTGCCTCTCCTGGGAGTTCTGCATGCCATGGCTCCTTGATTTCTTCTTACAACTATATCTCTTGCCTGGCCACCTTTGCACAGCCATTTGATAGGGCCTTTGCACCAGTGAAGGTATGTTGTGTTGCCCCTGGTGTATGGAGGCCTTCAGGGACCGCTTGCCTGAGACTTAGCTCTTTTTTGGGAGATGTTGCCAAGCCCAGGGTCTGTTGTCTGTCTAGAGCACCCTGAACCCCGTCTTTGGGAAGGGTTGGTCTACTGCAGGTCTGCTTTCTGGGGATGCATTTTTGACATTGAAAGCCATGGACCAGAGTGGCAGTGCCTTACTCTTCATTTTCCAGCTAATTCTTCAACTAGAGAGAGCTGTGGTGGCCCCATCCCAACTGCCCTGTTCTCAGAGCCTGGGCAGCTCCTCTGGCTGGGGGGTGCTGAGCACAGCCATGGCTTCTGTGACACTTGAAGGGGCTGACACACAGCAGGGTACCTGGCCCAAAGGGGTTTCAGAGGATGTGTGCCTTGATTTTTGTTTAATTTAAATGTTTAAGAAAAGCATTCAGATTCAAACAGTGTTCACAGTGGGGTGGCTCTACTGTGGGCCTCTCAGAGGCTTAACAGCCTCCAAAAAAACCACATATTAGACCCACCCAGTTACAGTTCTTACTGTGCTAGGCCCTCGACATACTGATCTCATTCACCCTTATGCCCTGGGAAATGGGGAATGGGGGATGTGTAAGTATCCCCATTTTCCTGTTGTGAAAAGTGAGGTTAGAAAGGTTGAGTAGCTTGCCTACACTGCTATGATAGCTTTCTGCTGAGGGGGAAAAAAAAAGTTCATTGTGCTTTAAAAATACGTTGAAACCAATTTTAAAGAGATTTTTACTGAGCTTAAAAGCAGTGTCAAAATGGACATCGGCCGGGCGCGGTGGCTCCAGCCTGTAATCCCAGCACTTTGGGAGGCCGAGGCGGGCGGATCACGAGGTCAGGAGATCGAGACCATCCTGGCTAACACAGTGAAACCCCGTCTCTACTAAAATACAAAAAAGCTAGCTGGGTGAGGTGGCGGGCGCCTGTAGTCCCAGCTACTCGGGAGGCTGAGGCGGGAGAATGGCGCAAACCCGGGAGGCGGAGCTTGCAGTGAGCTGAGATCCGGCCACTGCACTCCAGTCCGGGCGACAGAGCGAGACTCCGCCTCAAAAAAAAAAAAAAAAAAAATGGACATCAGTCCTTCTGCCTGCACTCTCCCAGCCCAAGAGGCCCAGAGGGGCAGGGCCCCACTCTTGGTCCCCACATAAGTGTGGGGAGGGCTGTGTAGGTTGCCTTTCTGACCTCGGGTGGGGGTGTCCATCTGTTCTCCAGCCCTCCCTGACAAATTTTTCCATAGCTTCATTTCTTGTCCAAGAACACGTGTCTATAGGAAGTACATATTGTATTGCAAGAGCTAGTAAGACAAGAATCATTGAATTAAAACTTTTTAAGTTTTTCTGAACTTAAAACATTTTATTATGGAAAATTTCAAATATATGCAGAAAGAGACAGAGTAATATGATGAACCCCATGTACCCACCCAGTCTCAGCATCACCAACTCATGGCCAAACCTGTTCATCAGTGCCACCATCCACCTCCCTACCTTCTGTACAATTCTGAAGTATATCCTATGTATCACATCATATCATTTCATCTGTCAACAGTTCATTCCAGGCCGGGTGTGGTGGCTTATGATTGTAATCCCAGCACTTTGGGAGGCCGAGGTGGGCAGATGACTTGAGGTCAGGAGTTTGAGACCAGCCTGGCCAATATGGTGAAACCTTGTCTCTACTAAAAATACAAAAATTAGCCAGGCGTGGTGGTGTGTGCCTGTAGTCCCAGCTACTTGGGAGGCAGGTGAATTGTTTTAACCTGGGAGATGGAGGTTACAGTGAGCCGAGATTGTGCCACTGCACTCCAGCCTGGGCGACAGAGCAAGACTGTCTCAAAAAAAAAAAAAATTCATTTTGTATCTCCCAATAAGAGACATTTGTTAAGCTTAGCCACATTATCATTATTCCACCTAAAAATTAATAATACCCCCTAAACATTACCAAGATTCTACTGGTGTTCAGCTTTCCCAAAACACTTTCAAATTCTTTGCTTTTCCACTTACTGAAAGAAAAAAAATAAAAATCAGTCCCCAAATAAAAATTTCGCAGCATTTGGTCATCTCCTTACAATCCTGCTCACAAAAGGACAGATTTCTGAATCTGGGCAGAAACACCCAGTTATTAAGTCTGAGGTGATGATCACACTGAAATCTCCTGCTGCAGCTCTCTGTTCAGCCAGCGCCTTGCATATACTGGGTGCTAGGTCAATATGGGCTCCGTTTCACATAAGGATGAACACATGCAAGGGTGAGGATGCAGCCAGGTTGAGCTAATTAGGGGAGACTGGAGCGCAGCCCCCTGCGTCCTCCCACCCACACAGCCGCCCTGGCTGCGAGTGCCTGTCCTTGGCTTTCCTGGCCAGTGCTCCACCCGCCAGCTGCCTGGGCCTCCTCTGGGACCCTCTCCTCTCTCTTCCTTGGGATACTTGACTATGCTCCAGTGGCTCTATGGAATCTCACTTTGTGGGGCCTCCAGGGCTCTTCTTGGTCTTGCCAATTGCTGTTTAATGTACAACAAAAGTTGACTGGGTTCCTTTTTTTTTGAGGGAGAGCTCATATTCATCAAGAGTGTGCCAAGTGCTTTGATCATCTGTCCTCACAGCAACCCCAGGAGATGGGTATTGTTGTCATCGCTACTTCATAAAGGAGGAGACGGAGGCAGGTGAGTCCTCTACTTGCCTAGGAGGGGGCAGTGCCAGACTTTGAACATGGTCAGCCTGAACATCGAGTTGGTGTGCTCCATGGCAGTATATTGGTTCCCAGCTCTTAAGACTCCTTTAAAAAACTGCTAGGCAACTCGGCCCAAGACTGGGCAGTTATCCTTTTGAGGACAAATCTCGACAAGCTGGGATCTGCTGTCACCTTGCACTTTTCCTGAAATTTCCACGTCTTTCAAAACAGATAGAGCATGACTTCTAAATATACACACACTTATTAGGAGATTAGTTCTGTTGAATAGAATACATTTTAGGTATTTCAGCCTATAATTTCCTGGTTTGTCTTTTTTCATGGTTAAAGAATAGTTTGAGTTATAGATTATATGACTGTGACAGGTTGAAGGTTAGGAGGGATGGCAAGAAGCTGAGTATGTAAGGTGAGAACCTAGACATCCATCCTTCTGCACTTTTTTTTATAGAAAAAAAAATGTTACTTTTGGAATGTACAGTATTATCAGGGTCAAGTACATAAGAATTTTTGGAGGGAGATGGGCTGGCATGAATACCATTTTCCTTGTCCCAGCTAATCAGAGCTCAGGGTGTGGCTGAACTTTGGAGGAGCAGTATAAGGTGCTTGGTGAGCCGCCTGTCTATGGGGATCCTGCCTCACCCACTGAGGACAGCCTGGGCATTGCACAGCTGGGCACTAAACCCAACATCCATGTGTTACTTTCTTTGCTTCTGGATTTTGCCTGGGTTTGCTTCAGCTTTCTCCCAACTCCTGCTCCCTTAGGGAAATGAAGAGTGGGCAGAGGTTTTATTAAGTAAGAAAACTGGAAAAACCAAAGCAGGCATGGAGAAGGGAGGCATTGACAGAATTACAGAAGACAGAGAACAATTAGAAGGCTGAAAGAAGCCAAGCCAACAAAGGACTAGCATCTTCCATAAATTTTCATGGGGTTTATGGACACAAGGCATTGAGGCATTGAACTTCAAGAAGCTGTTTGCCAACCAGAACAATGGTTGTGGCTATCTCTAGGCTCCCTTGGGAACACCTGGAAATTAATTTAAATCATTTTAGTTATTAACAAAAGTTGCATTTGCTGGGATTTCTCTGGCTTTGCATAGAGGTGGGTATGCCAGTCTGCCATGGACCTCTGTTTTTCCAGGAATGGTGTGTCTGTGAGTTAGATGAGCCCTTATCCACAGAAAGGTGGCTGGGCCAGACCTCTCTCTAGAAGATGAAAAGCTGATCATACCACTCTACTCATACCTAATATTCTTCTGGCACAGGGCTCCTGCTCACATTCTCCAGTGAGCCAGCCATAGGGTACCACGATGGCAGCCACGCTACTCTGGGGTGAGTTGGACTGGTTTTTGGCCTTGTCCCAGGAAGACTAGCCCTTTCTCTGCAACAGACTAACAGCGGGGTGAGGTAGGAAAATTGTAGGAAACACAAAGGCGAGAAGGAAAGCTTGCTTTTCCAGGACGTCCTTGTTCAGAGTTAGGAAGAGTCTGAAATCCACACACATACAAAAGCCCCAAGACTCACTTGTAGCCACCCAGAACACTACTGAGTGGATCTGGTTGGGGATCAGGGCAGTTGTTTTAAATTCACTGCTGCCTCTTTTTCTCTCCTGGGTCTGTTTTTTAAAAAAAATTTTCAGGTGTTGTTTTCTTTGACATTCTTCTCTCTTTTCAGAATAGTTATAACTGGCCCCCTCTTCTTTATCATTCTCAGCTCCCTTCCCCACCTCACTCTGCTTTCTTAGCATAAGTTTTCTTTTCTTTTGGCCTGCCTTGTTTTACATCTGGATTCCTAGATGATTTATTTTGTCTGTTTCTTGAATTCTCATCTTCTCCCATTTCTTAGAGGTGTTTGGGATTTTTTCCCCCCCTTTCAGCTTCAGTTCTTTTCCCTAAAGCTTTCCTTGGGTCACACAGCTTTTATTCTTGTTCATCTGTTTAAGTAGAGCTGGCAAGGAGGAGGCCACAGCCGGCAGGCAGAGCCACAGCAGCAGAAGAGGTCTTGGGAGCCTGAAGATTCTCCTCCCAGTCCTGGTGTCCTTCTGGGGAGGGGGATGGGGACAGTGCTGCTCTCCCTGTTAGGGCTGATGTTGTCTGCCAGGCCTGGGCTGAGGGTTAGGGCAGATGGTGTCTCCTCCACAGTGTGTGGGCCTGGGACTCCGTGGCTCAGGGAGGCAAAGGAATCCATCCTTCGGGCTGTGGGTTGGAGGATTAACCAGGTTAGACCAGGAAAGACTGGAGCTCCATGGAGTTGCACCCACTGGGAATGTATTCCTTGCAAAACTCGGTGCTGTGTTTGAAGAACTTGCAGCATAGGGACTGCCTCTTGGGACCCGAGTCTGGGTTTCCTTCAATTCTGACTCAGTGACTGAAGTTGACCTGGGCATCCAGAGGTGTCTGCTGGGGAGACAGAGGCAGTTTTCCAGTGGAAAGTCCTTTCTTCCCACTGTCCCCGCCCTTGGCCAGTGGGCATTTTGAGGGTGCAGGGGGAATTCTAGAAGAGGCTGGTAATTGTGGGGTATATTAAAGACTCTTGGCTGCTGGGCAAACCCCACCTGTGGGAGACTCTGAGGGTCAGCCCTGGTACTGATGAGGTGGGTGGCACTTCTTGGTGGGCATAGTGGCAGAGAAATCCTAGAAGTTGCAACCACACCCCTCCCTGTCTGGAGTGGTAGGGTGGGGTGGGAGCATCCTGGGCCCTGCTCCCCAGCTGTCCGAGGCAAATCGACTGGAGTCCATCTGGCTGTCCCCACTGGTCCAGGCATGCTTCCCATCCTGGGGCATCAGTCCTCAGCGGGTGCGGCTGAGGGGCTGGTGGATCAATGCTCTGCCTGGGCACACCCGGAGCTGAGCGGCATCCTGGGGTGAGGGGACTCAAGAGCTCCTGGTAGACACCCACTGGACTGCCTTATCTTTTCTAGGCCCTGTGCTGATGGTGGCCACCTGCTTCTCTGGCAAGCGTGGTTGAGGGCCGTTTCCATAGGCACACCTTGCTCTCTTTCTGGGTCCCATCTGTTCTTCATCATCATCTTCATCAATGCACAGTGTTCCCTGTCACTTGAGGGAAGTGCTTTTGCTTATATAAAGGCTTGAGACAACTCTTTGCTTACATTTTATATTTTGTTTATGTTTTCTGAGCCTTCAGTTCTGGAGTCCAACTCTCGGGGTCCGGCATCCTTTAAGACTCGAAAAGCATAAACTTCAGGAGGCCAAAGGCCCTTACTCCTAGGCCCTGTGGCCTTGGTTTATCTCTGATTCCAGGCAGTGCTTCCTGGTCTATGTAGAGGGCTATAATCAACAGGAGGAATGACTAGGGGATGGGTGATGAATGTTCTTCCAAGTTGCTCCCCTTGACTCTGGCAGGAGAGCTGGGGGCAAAGACCCAGCCTCTTTGACACAGAAATTCAGGTGAGGATTAGGATCCCAGCAGCCTCCTGCTCCTTCCCGCCCAGGCCGCCTCACTCCTAGTTGGGCCCCAAGTGCAGCCTCCTTAGATCTGTCCGTGTCGGTGCCTCCTCATTCCTGCCATCTCGCTCTGCCTTCCCTCTTCCCACGCACTAGCACCACGCTGTATAAATATTTACACCCCCGGGCTGGCAGGAATCTTTCTCCAGCTGCTTCCCTGGTCTCTGGGAGAGCTTGTTTCCTCACCCAGCAGCTGCAGCAGATCTGGTTGCCTTTGGTCAGACAAGAGCAGGCCCTGGTTTGGGGGCCCACAGTACCCCAGAGTGGAGGGTGCAGTTGGTGGGAGAAACTTAGCACTAAAGAAGTCACAGGGCTGTGGCAAAGACCCGTCCTCTCTCTCTCCCCCACTGGCTGTCTACATGGCGACCCTCCAAGAGCAGCTCTGGCTGGGGAGGTTCCTGTTTCTCAAAAGAACAGCTCCTCAGGACAGAGTTGGCCATACAGGACCTTGCTAGGGAGTAATGGAGGATAATTCCAAAGCAAACTTGCTGATGCTAGGACAAAATAGTACCTTGGTTTACCTGTGAACACTTTACTGTTTACTAGTAAGTATGAATCCCTTGATTTACCCTGAAGACCCCACAGTTTACAGCAAAACCCCCTGGATTATCTGCAAGTCAGGCCTCTCACCAGCATCTGCCCCAGGCCACCCTCCCTCCCACCAGTCTCTGCCAGTCTTTCCGCCTCAGGGGTAGAGAGAGGAGAGGACAGACGCTCCTTCTCCCACCTTCCTTAGTGACCCAGCCAAGGAAGCCAACTGGCACTTGGGTTCCCATGGGCTGGGCACCATGCACAGTACTTCCCCATGTTCTCATGTAGTTATTCAAGTCTTGGGCACAGTAGATATCTTAGCTTCCTCATGCATGTCTCCTCTTTCTGCCAGCAAACAGCAGCAGTCATGTAGTAGCAAGCCCCCAGATACAGAGCCCAGACTTTCTCTAGTCCTGAGTTCAGCCGGGAACCTCTTGAGAGCCAGCCAAGGACTGGACATCAATCTCAGCTGCTTGCAGTAGGTGCAGGTCACCTTCTGCCACCTCCTGCTCCTGTGCCTCAGTTTCCCTTACATCTGTGGGAGGTCATTAACCTGTGCTTCTTAAAGTATTTCAAAGTTAGCAAAAAACAAGTTTGAAAAAAGCAACGTCATTTCTTTTTTTTTTTTTTTTTGATGGAGTCTTATTCTGTTGCCCAGGCTGGAGTGCAGTGGCACTATCTCGACTCACTGCAACCTCCACCTCCTGGGTTCAAGCAGTTCTCTGCCTCAGCCTCCCAGGTAGCTGGGATTACAGGTGCCTGCCACCATGCCTGGCTAATTTTTTGTATTTTTAGTAGAGACAGGGTTTCACTGTCTTGACCAGGCTGGTCTTGAACTCCTGACCTCATGATTCACCTGCCTGAGCCTCATACAGTGCTGACATTACAGGCGTGAGCCACCGTGCCAGGCCAAAAAAAAAAACATCATTTCAAATCATTTTTCTAGTTATAGGGATTGGGGTGGCAGAAGAGATTGTTCAGGTATCAGGGACTAAGGAGAATGTGTGTTCAGTGCTTTGGGGAAGCTGGGGAGGAGATAAACAGGGTTTAAAAGGCCTGGATTTTATATCCAACAACCCCTAAAATTCAAGTAATAGAGCCATTGGAGGTGTGTGTGTGGGATTGGGTTGGGGTTCTCATGGGGGCCAGGGACAAAGACCCCAGTTTCCCTGCACTCACACTTGTGCGGGAAAGAAAGCAAACAGATCTCACTCTCTCTCTCTCTCTCTCAGTAGGTAATGTACATGGAGAAAGGCAGGAAACTGCAATTCGAAAGCCATGCATTTGTGAGATACTCCTGCTGCCTGCCTGTCTCTCCAGGCCCCCAAAGTAAAACAAAACCCAAATAAAAGCCTGACCCGGCAGATATTAATGCTACAGAGCCAGGGCTGGTGTGCAGGCAGCCACCTCCTTCTTCCCCTTCTGTTTCTATAAGTGGCTGAAATAAATTTAGTGGAACAACCCCACCCGTCTGAGGGCCTAAGATTTCAGAGCAGTGGGATTCTCTATCCTGAAAACCCTTTTTTCAGAGCTGAGAGCTTTTTGTTTAAATTCCTTTTGGGAATGGAATGCTCTCAATCTAAAATAATTATTATACTGCAGTCATCTATTCCTCATAGATAAATGCTTTGACACAGTATAGCTTGCTGAAAAGCTGATCTACAAATGCTCTGCAGCTTGAGATTGTCAACTCTATGGGGACAATGCCTAGTTGGATCTGTTGGGGTATTTATTGTAAGATTATTATTCTAATGTTTGTGCATATTCAGCCAAGTCCCTCTGTTGTCTGTCATAGAGGACACTGATTGTGGTTGGCTGTTAGCGAAGTAGACAAGTACTGAATCTTCATTTTTTTTTCTATGAATATTTATTGAGGGCCTACTATCTGTTTAGGCACTAAGCCAGGCACTGGGGGTTGAGTTGAGAGCAGAGAGAGCCTGCTTTGATGGAGCATACGTCCTAGTGGGAAGGGAATGTTAAAAAGTTAAATGACTACAAAACACTGGCAACTAATGTTGTATTTTAAAGTGAAAATGAAAGACTGAATGCTTTCCCCCTAAATCAGGAGCAAGGTCAGGGCATCTACTCTTACCATGCCTATTCAACACTGTACTGCAAATCCTGGATAGAGCAATAAGGCAAGAAAATGAAATATAATTCATATGTTAGGGAAGGAAGAAATTAAGTTATTCCTATTTATAGACAATATGTGCTTGTCTACATTAAAAACAAAAACAGGCCTGGTACAGGGGCTTATGTCTGTAATCTCATCACTTTGGGATGCCCAGGCAGGAGGATTACTTGAGGACAAAAGTTAGAGACCAGCCTGGGAAACATAGTGAGATCCTATGTCTACAAAAAATTAAAATAACTAGCTGGAATGGTGGCATGTACCTATAGTTCCAGCTACTTGGGAGGCTGAGGTGGGAGGACTGCTTGAGCTCAGGAATTTGAGGCTGCAGTGAACTATGATTGCACCACAGCACTCCAGCCTAGGCAACAAGGTGAGACTCTATCTCAAAACAAAACAAAACAAAATAATAAAACACCCCAAGTAATCTATCAAAAAAATCCTCTTACAATTAAAGTGATTTTGTGAGATCATAGGAGACAAGGTCAATACACAAAAATCAACTGAATTTCTGTAAACTAATAAACAAGTGGAGACCAAGATTTCAAAAGGCCAGGTGTGGTGGCTCATGCCTATAATCCCAGACTTTGGGAGGCTGAGGTGGGCAGGTCAACTGAGGTTGGGAGTTCAAGACCAGCCTGACCAACATGGAGAAACCCCGTCTCTAGTAAAAATACAAAATTAGCTGGGCGTGGTGGTGCATGCTTGTAATCCCAGCTACTTGGGAGGCTGAGGCAGGAGAATCGCTTGAACCCAGTGGGGTGGAGGTTGTGGTGAGCCAAGATCACACCCTTGAACTCCAGATTGGGCAACAAGAGCAAAACTCCATCTCAAAAAAAAAAAATTATGATAGTTCTAAAAAATAGGAAATATTAGGTATAAATCTAATGAAACATATATAGAATCCCTGTGCTAAAAACTATAAAACAGTTGGGCATGGTAGCACATGCCTGTGGTCCCAGCTACTTGGGAGGCTGAGGCAGAAGGATCACTTAAGCCCAGCAGTTTGAGGCTAGCCTGGACAACATAGCAAGGCCCCATTTCAAAAAAAGATTAAAACTGTAAAACACTGATGAAATCAAGTAAGTCCTAACTAGACATACTATGTGCATGAATTAGAAGACTCAACATAGTAATTCTCCCTGTAGTGATTTAATGCATTTCCAATAAAAATCTCAGTAGGGTTTTTTTTCCCTAGATATAGACAAGCTGATTCTGAAGTTTATATGAACAGGCAAAGGAACTAGAATAGCTAAAACAATTTCAAAATATAAGAAAAAAGTTGGAGGAATTACACCTTCTTAAGACTTAGTAAAAAGCTACAATAATTGATCGTGTAGTATTGGTGAAGGGGTGGACACAGATCAGTGGAACAAAATAAACATACCTTACAAATACGGCCATTAAATTTTTGGAAAGGTGTAAAGGCAACTCAATGGCAAAATGACAGTCTTTTCAACAAATAATGTTGCGAGTGAAAATCCACAGGCAAAAAAAGAACCTCAGGCTAAATTTCACATCTTTATATAAAAACTAACTCTACATGGATTACAGATCTGAAGTAACTACTTTTAGGGGAGGATTCTAAGAACATGGCAGAGTAGGAAGCATCAGGAATGTTTCCCCTCTTAAGAAAACAATTGCACTGGCAGAATCTGTGTGATACAACTATTTTCGAACTCTGGAGTCTATTGAAGGCTTGAAAATTCCAGGGGGAGGCTTGAACAGTAATTTGTGTTTAATTTTGGTCAATATCAGCTTTTAGAACAGTAGCAGCTACCCATCCCCCACGTCCAACCCTATGGCAGACAGCTGTGCATATGTTCCTGGAGTAGCCTGCATACAGCTTACAGGAGCCAGGGTGGGCCAAAAGGACCCTGTCCTCCAAATATCAGGGTTTTGTGCTCTGATTACTGCTTCTGATAACAGAGATGTAGACAATGATGCAGGTGGCCATTGTTGTTGCACCTTCTTCCATCATTTTTTATTTTTATTTTTATTTTTGAGATGGAGTCTTGCTCTGTCACCCAGCCTGGAGTGCAGTGGCGTGATCTCGGCTCACTGCAACCTCTGTCTCCTGGGTTCCAGCAGTTCTCCTGCTTCTGCCTCCTGGATAGTTGGGATTACAGGCCCCCGCCACCATGCCCAGGTAATTTTTGTATTTTTAGTAGAGACGGGGTTTCACCATGTTAGCCAAGCTGGTCTCAAACTCCTGACCTCAGGTGATGCACCCGCCTCGGCCTCCCAAAGTGCTGGGATTACAGGCATGAACCACCGCACCTGGCCAACACCTTCTCCCACTGTTGCAAGCTCCTCCCCCTCCTCAATGAGTCTAAATTACTGACAGAGGATCTGATCAGTCTGGCACAGGTGATATGTCTGCCCTTAACCCAACCAGATAACATGACTTAAACAGGGCTGCCAAGGGCCCACCCATGTGTAGGTTAAGATCAGAGGCTAGGCCGGGCGCGGTGGCTCAAGCCTGTAATCCCAGCACTTTGGGAGGCCGAGACGGGCAGATCACGAGGTCAGGAGATCGAGACCATCCCGGCTAACACGGTGAAACCCCGTCTCTACTAAAAAATACAAAAAACTAGCCAGGCGAGGTGGCGGGCGCCTGTAGTCCCAGCTACT
>NW_016806895.1:2022729-2030889 GCF_001698545.2 Rhinopithecus bieti | reverse complement strand
GGAGTGCAGTGGCCAGATCTCAGCTCACTGCAAGCTCCGCCTCCTGGGCTTACGCCATTCTCCTGCCTCAGCCTCCCAAGTAGCTGGGACTACAGGCGCCCACCACCTCGCCCGGCTAGTTTTTTGTATTTTTTAGTACAGACGGGGTTTCACCGTGTTAGCCAGGATGGTCTCGATCTCCTGACCTCGTGATCTGCCCGTCTCGGCCTCCCAAAGTGCTGGGATTACAGGCTTGAGCCACCGCGCCTGGCCAATAGTAATACTGTTAAGTGCTGGTGAGGATGTGGAGCAAGTGGAAACTCTCATATTTTGTTGATGGAAATGCAAAATAGTATAGCCACTTTGGAAAATGATTTGGCAGTTTTGTATTAATTTCAACATATAGTTACCATGTGACTCAGAAATCTCACTCCTAGTTACTTACCCTAGAGAAATAAGAACTTGGCCAGGTGCGGTGGCTCACGCCTGTAATCCCAGCGCTTTGGGAGGCTGAGGCAGGCGGATCCCGAGGTTGGCAGATCCCGAGGTCAGGAGATCGAGACCATCCTGGCTAACACGGTGAAACCCCATGTCTACTAAAAATACAAAAACAAAATTAGCTGGGCGTGGTGATGGGCACCTGTAGTCCAAGATACTCGGGAGGCTGAGGCAGGAGAATGGCGTGAACCCAGGAGGCAGAGCTTGCAGTGAGCCAAGATTGCGCCACTGCACTCCAGCCTGGGTGACAGAGCGAGACTCAGAAAAAAAAGAAGAACTTGTGTTCACACAAAAACCTGTACATGAGAGTTTATTGAAACTTTATTCATAGTGGCCCAAAGCTGGAAATAATCCAATGTCCTTCAACAGGAAATGGATAAACTATTATATAAGCACACAGTGAAGTACTATTTATCAATAAAAAGGAATGAACTATTGATACATGCAACAACATGGTTAAATATCAAAGGCATATGCTGCATGAAATCAAACATATAATATGATTCCATTTGTATGACATTCTGGGAAAGACAAAAGTGCAATGATAGAGAACAGATCAGTGGGGTTGCCAGGGATTAGAGATGGAGAAAGTTTGAATGCAAAGGGATAGTATGAGGGAGTTTTTGAGGGGTGATGGAACTGTTGTGTTTCCTGATTGTGGTGGTGGTTACATGAATCAATTCATAAGTTAAAATTCATAGAACTGTATGCCAAATAAAGATCAATTTTACTGTATGTTAAATTGAAAAGTAAAAAAAAAAAAGTTACAGGAATGAATGTATACTCACAAACTGAAATAACTACTTTGAAGGAAATGAACATTCCATGAGAGCCTAAGAGAGAGGAGGGACACTGTTATGTGATGAAGGAAAGCATCAGGAATGTTTTCCCTGAGGAAGTGAGGCTTGAGATGGGTTCTAAAGAATGATTTAGAATTTACTTGGGCTAAAGGAAGGTTGATTCTCACAGAAGGATTTGCATGTGCAAAGGCCCCAGAGTAGGAGGAAGATGGCTCATTTTCATCTAAAAAGGACTAGAGCACAGGGAGTTCCTTGGAGGGTGGGAGAAGTGGTGATGGGGAGTGAAAAAAATCTAACCTCTAGTAAGAGTCATTATGCCTGACTGCTCTAGGTGGGGCCTAGGTTAGGGTGGGTGGAGAGGTGTAGCTGTGGGCTGGCCTTATAACTTCACTGACAGTTGGAACATCTTGCAGAGACCTGGGCAATTAGACCCCCCAGGGCAATGCTGGACCTGGGATTGGATTCTCAGTAGTCCTTGCAGGAGGCGGCCTGCTCCCAAACCCAAAGATTCCAGACACCCTGCAGGGCCACATTTATGATAGACCCTAAAGTGCCCTCTCCTGAGGCCCCTGTCTTGTTCAGGAGAATATTGACAGCTCAGTATTCTGAAGGGCTTAAGGACTTTGAGAGATAAGACAGTCTGGCTTTTATAGACTACCACAAGGCCCCAGTGATGTAGTTGTTTACAGAAATACTTGTGTCAGTAATCAGGTATTTTTCAGATGTGGGCAACAAATCCCCATCACCCTACCCTGAACCACTTTACTGTCCCCCAGGCTCCAAGCCCAGGGCCCTCTCCCCATTTCCAGGCCTCAGGGCCTGCCTTATCCAGGGCTGGGGATGGAGGCTAGAGAGTGACACAGATCAACTTGTAAGTTGTCAGTTGACCATTTAATGAAAATCTACACTGAATAATCCTTTGCCAAGTGAATAGCCCCAGAATTTGTTTTGTGGTGTAATAAGGGTTGCCAAATGCCTTAGTTTACATACAACAGCCTGGCATATATTCAGCGAGGCATGACTCTAGGCACTTTATGGGCCAAATTTAGGCAGTTATCATGATTCCTATTTCAGAGATGAAGAAACTGAGGCCTTGGTCAGTGACTTGAAAAGTCACATAGCTAGAAAATGGCCAAGATTTGGATCCAGGACTGCCTAACTTCAATGTTCTGGCTCACTGATTCTCAAACATTAGTATTTGGGTCGCGAGATGGAAATTTACCAAAAATGCAGATTCCCGGTCCCGTCTGGGCCGGGAAATCAGCATTCCGAACTTTAAACTAGGGGACTCCAGGGGTCTCTCTCTCTCCACCTGAAGAATTTGGGGGATTTTGCGAATGACCTGAAGCCTGAGAGGAAGTGCAACACTGTAGGGCTCTCAGGAGCGGGTACCCTGCTGACGCCTGTGACTAGGCCTAACCGTCTGGGTTCTGCGGCCCAGTGCTCTAGACTCTCACCTGCCCGGAGGTGCGTTTGGGGTCCAGATTGGCCGATGAATATGTATATCCGCAGCGCCTCCTTCACTCCGAAGACTTTAACTTTCCCCCTTGCACAAAACCGAACATCCCACCCCACCCCCACCTCCAAGCTAAAATACCTGGGCCGCCCCTCCCCTCGAAGGGACGCGCTCCAGGCGAATGGGGAGGGCCCGGAAGTCGGGCCCGGGACAGAGGAGCCGGCCCACCGCCTCCCGGTCGGAAGCGGCAGTGCAGGTGAGGCCGCGGCCAGCCTGGGGACTGCGCGGGTAAGGAGCGGGAGGGCTGGCTGCACCTCGAAGTTGGCGGGGGACGGCCGCGCACGCCTCGCCTCGGCCTTCCTGCCCCGTAGGGGCTGGCCGCCCTCTCGCCACCCCTGGGCACCTGCCGACCACGTCTGGGCGGGGGCGGGCCGGCTCCCGCCCTCGGGCCCTCACCCCACCCCGGCCAGCCGCGGCGGGGACGCCGGGTCAGCGAAGGGTTAAGGGACTTGCTCCCTCCTCTCGGCTCCCTCACCCTTGGAAAGTCCCCGAAATGACGTTTCAACCCGACAATTTAAAAAAGAGTTTAATTATAGAGACAGGCTCTGGGAGCTGGAACAAACCCTCGGTCGGCGGGGCCGGTAAACAACTCGGGAGCGAGCGGGCTAGGCCAGCCGCAGCCTTGCGGAGCCCGCGCCCCTGGGGAGAGGGGGAGGGGAGGGCCGCCGGGAGTTGGAAAAGCCGAGGAAATTCGAGGAATCAGCTTTCTTTGGAAAAACCCACTTTGTAGCCATTCTGGGGCGCCTGATGGTGCTCCTGGCCGGTCCCGCAGCCTTGGAGGGAAAGCGGCGCCGCCCGAAGCAGGGGCACAGCCGGTGCCCCGCGGGGACAGGCCCTGGGCCGGGAAGGGGCCCCGCCCGCTCCCAGGCCCCTTCCCCTTTGCTTTTTTTCAGCCCCTCCTCCGGTCTCCCAAGCTGAGCTTCGCGAACCCTCGGGAGTTAAAGACCCGCCGGCCCTTTCTTTTGGGGGGTGGGGAGCAGGAATGGGTGGAGGCCGGGGGAATAAAAAACCGAAATAGCTTCACATCAGAACTCAGACTAACCTTGTGGTTTCAACGCGCACCCTGCTCTGTCCTGAAATCTGGAACTCATTACCTCATCACCAAGAAACTGCACGAAATCTTCCCCCCCGCCCCAACACCCACTTGGGCTGGGAAAAGAACGAGCAAACATCCCTCTAAGAAAGAAACCTACACTTGAATGATTTAAATTAAGGTGGATGGAAGTTATTTCCCTTTCTGGCGCTTGCCAGATTTCAAGAAAAGCTGAAAAATGGGAGCAGGGGGAGAGAAGCAACAGGCGGCTGCAGGGCAGCAGCCAGGTTAAAGTGAGGGCCATCCATTTCAGGCAGAGGAGACGAACGAAAGCCGACCCCGCTGGGATCACGTAGGTTCGTGGCTGCAGCAAAAGTTGTGTTTCGCAAAGTTGAAAAACAACCGGTTTCTCAAACAGTTGTGATTTGGAAGGTTTCGCTGGGTTTGCCCAGATGTTGACGAATAAATAAGAAATGCATTAAAAAAAAAAAGTGTGTGTTGGGGGTAGTGAGAGTGTGACTCGAGCGCTCTCTTCTGCCCGCCCCGTCCTTTCCAAAGAAACGTGCTTATGATGGGGTGACCTAATTACATCGCAATGGAACTCAATCTTAGCCACACCAGCACCGGGTTTCATAACAGATTCGGCGGCCTCGAGTGCTGGGAAGAAACGTGCGAGGGCCGAGGGGGCGGCGGGGCTCGCGTGGAAATCGGAAAAAAGCGCAGCCCTGCGACTTCCGCCTGGGTCATCACACCAGCACTCGGGCCAAGGCGCAAGGGGCGGGTGGGGGACACGATAACTTTTTATTTGGGTGGGTGGCATCCAAACCTAACAGGATATATTTTATCATTTTCAAGGGAGTCATGCTCCTTTGCGGGCCCTTCGGTTTCGTGGCTCCCATGCCCCCCACTCCACCTCCCGCCAAAACGGCGCAGCGTGACAAGCCATACGTTCCACTCCCATGGGGGCGAGAGAGAAGTAACAAGTTTAAAGTGCCGCCTCCGTCCACCTCTTTACCTTCATTCTTACCAAAGTAACCTTTTTTCATTGTTCTAGAGTCTTGAGGTGTGTGGGGGGAGGACGGAGGAGGAGGGAGGGTTGTGGCGCCGCCTAGAATTCAGAGCGCGCGTGGAAAGTAGTGAGTTAGTTGCTCGGTGGGCTTTTTCTGGGAGGAAGGGGCATTCAGGAAGGATTAGGGTTTTCTTGACTAAAGTTTAAAGATTGGATGCGTGAAAAGAAACGCCACGCCTAGGCCTGGTAAAACAATCGGCCCTGGTCGTGGTCTTTTTTTGCGACGCCCCCCACCCGCCCACACCCGGAGAGCGCCGGCTGCAAAGCGAGCGCGAGTATGGACGCGTGCGGCGCGCTAAATTGTGCCGCGCTCGCCCCCGCCAGGCCGTGTCCTCCTGGGGGAAAAAGTTTCCCTAGTCCCCCCGCCGCACCGCGCCCCACCCTACGCCCCGCTGAAAAAAAACAGCAACATAAAATCCTAGACTTGAACGTTCTGTGCGTTCCAAATTTCTAATGTCCTCGGCCTGCCGGGTTTGCGGAGGGCAGGCGAGTGTAGAAGAGAAGTCGGGAAAAGGTAAGTTGTGCAGACACTTGGGGAAGTTTCAAGGGGACCACCAGCTCAAGATGGAAACCGCGGACCGGGCGCTAAGGACGGGCTTCAGCTCCCGCTGGCAAAAAGAGAAAGTCGAGCCCGCCTTCCTGCCCAACAAAAAACAACAACACGACAACAAGAACCCCGGAGGGAGTGGAATGAGTGACGTCACAGCCGCGCTCTGAGGCTGACAAAGGAGGGGGCGCGCCCCTCCCGCTCTGCGCCCGCGCAGCCCCGGAGAGGGGCGCCTGAAGCGCAGGGTAGGGAAGTCAGCCGACTCGAAACTTTTCCTCTTTAAGAAAAAAAAAAGTTGTGCGCGGCTTGGAGTGGGTTTTTTTTTTTTTTTCCGCCTTCTTTTCTCGTCTCCCCTCCCCCGTCTTCCTTTTGAAAGTTTCTTCTCCTCCCCCTGCCCCCCCCTCCCCGCCTGACCGCATGGCTGATTCAACTCCAGTGTCAATCAACTTCTTTTTCCTCCTCTTCCTCATTTAAATAAGTTTAAAGCTCCTCCTCCCCCCGGCCCACCAAATCTGAAACTTTATAAATTGGGCTTTGCGCGCCCCAGCCCCGGAGTCAGAAAGGCGAGGGGCGCCGGGAACTGGCGTGTGGGACTCCAGACAGGAGAGGCTGCGCCTTCCCCGCATCGGGACCTTCGCGACACACCAGATCCTCGCCCCTGGCCCGCGCGAGCGCACAGAATGACCACCACCCTCGTGTCTGCCACCATCTTCGACTTGAGCGAAGTTTTATGCAAGGTAAAGGGGGGCGGAGCATTTGCTTTTCAAAAAGTCTCTTTCTTTTGCCTTAAAAAATAATCCCCAAAAGTTTGAGTCTTGGAAGACAGTGGGGTAAGTGGTGCAGCGAGATGACTCTTTTCTCCTCCCGCATTTCTCCCAAGTTTGAAGGAATCTGGCCTCGTCCTTCCCACCCTTTGAGTTTCAACAGTTCCTGGCGGGGATTACATGTGAATCTGGAGGCCAGGGTTTTGAGGGGCGAAGTTTGCCTGGCAGGGCAGCCCGGGGGCCTCGGGGGGAGGGCTGAGATTGGGACAAGTTTTGGGCGATTCTTTTTTACGTAACGTGCTGCTGGATCCCAGGTTCGCTGGTCTGATCGGGTTCCCAGTGTGCGTCCTAGGTCTGTCCAGCAGCGTTACCTACCCGTGGGTTTGGGAGTGGGAGATCCCTCGGGGAAGTGAGTCTCGACGATGTTTTCCTCCACTCTTTGCGGGGTGCTGGGGCTATGCGAGGAAGAAAGGCCAAGTTGTGATTCAAAAAGATGTTGCAGAACAAGTTTGCAGTGGGGCTTGAGTACGCCCTAGCTCCGCTGGGCTTCTTCCCGCGATAGCCGATCGTGCAGCAAACTTTGGGGTGAAAGAGGCATTCAGGTTGACCCGCTTACCTGTGTTGCAGAGGCACTGCGGTTCGTCGATTGCGGGGGGGATGGGAGGGGCAGGTGGCGACGAAATGCTGGCTTGAACTCAAGAGTCCCGCGAGTAAGGATTTAATGGGGGCCTCCTTAAAACATGTTGCTTGTCAGCCAGTGTTGAAAAAGCAAGTTTTAAGCTCGGAATGTTCCAGGACTTCGGTTTAAATATACATAGCAAAAGCCTACGGATGTTGTTAAATTTCTTTCCAACCTCCCCCTCCCAATTTGAAAGGGTGAAGCTGCTGGGCTACTTTTTAATTGCTGAAGTGTTCTGCCTTCTCTTAACACGTCGGGTCATGTTGCTCTGTTTTCCCAGCTTGCTGCTCCTGTTGGTGCAGCTGCCAACGCCCCAGGGCTGCAGGGTTGGGGTGCAGGGACGCCGAGGAGCTGAAGAGTAACGTTTAAAAAGTTTGAATTTTTCAGCTTCCTTCCCTCCCTGCACATTCCCAAACTCCACTTGCCGGCCCGGCTGCCAGAGCTCCCCAACACTTCTTCCTTCTTTTCTCAATTCTCCCGGCTCTTTGATCTATTTCTTTCTTTGGCCCCCTCCCCCCTCAGGACTTTTTAAATGAACCTCATTGTTGGGAACCAGCTCTCCACTGGGTTCCTGTAATCCTCTCGGTGGGGTGGTTGCAGTTACAGATTCCCGGTCCCCCCCTGCTGATCCTAAGGGACCAACATTAGAATTTGCACAATGACACCCACATGGGCTGGGAACTAACTCCTAGGTCCCTGACCTGCACCCTTTCCAAATCTTAGGTATATTTGGGCAGGTGACCAGGGTCCTATTGGAACAGAAACCTGCCATTGGTGGCTCTGCCCCCATCCCCACCACCCCCAATCTGCTATTGACAAGGAGGTGGGTAGGGGGGTTGGTGCTTTCCTTTGCCTTTCCATCTGCAGCTTTGCGTTAAAGATTAAACACTGGAGCTCTTATCCAAACCTGCTATTGCAGCCAGAAGACTAATTGCAAAGGCATCTTCTCAGTGAAGGGGGCGGGGTGGGCTGGGGGTGAGTGGAAATGGTGAGAGATTATTGTAGAAAATATCTTTTCTGGGAACTTAGGGCAAAGAGTTTTGTTTTCAGGAATCACATCCCTGTCTCCCTCAACCTCAGACCAGGCCCCCAATCTCCTCCCTACAAGAAAAAGCAAAGGCAGTCTGAAAACCTGTTGCCAAAGGAAGGGAACACTTCTGAAGGAGAAATTTGAGAGTCTTAGGCCAGGTCTTGAGGGAGGGGGTATCAATTAAGCAGAGACTGATTAGAAGGGGACCTAAACTAGCCTATAATAGACTCCTTTTGAGGTTTACC